>NW_019740660.1:387290-517371 GCF_002891405.2 Cryptotermes secundus
ACTACCACCCCCGCTTCTTCTTCTTCTTCTTCTTCTTCTCTCTCTCTCTGCCCCCACAGTGTATTTATATGTTCCGTTAGATTCTCGCAATAGACAGCGATTATTTCCCTAAACAGCATTAACCGGTTGGTCTCTGTTACGTACCGTAAAGTAGATAATTGTGATTCTAGAATGGCTGAGCAACTATTGGATTCTCAAGAATGACTGACCTCTATGAGGCTATTTCAGTGCATGTGAGATGCTGAATTTGTCCCTGTATGTAATTAAGCACTGCGCTAGGAAAACATGGATTAATAGGCGTATAGCATGGTGCAATGTTAATCTCGGAAGTATATTGACTTCGTTGCTTAGTTTCCCATTCCAGCCTCATTACCACCGACGAAAGAGCCTCTGGCAACCATTAAATTTAGAGTTGGGTGAGCCTCATAGCCGGTCACGACGCTATGTGAAAGTGAGAGAAAACTTTTGTTTCTACCAATTCCCCAGTCTTGCAACCCGTAGGATATTCTGCATATTGAGTGAGCTACCCCGGCTCGAACTCAGTGTTTGCGCAATAGAAAGAAAACCAAGTAGGATGTTTATCGGTAATGCTATAGACTTTAATTCGGGAGGCACTCGGTTCGGACCTCCGTTATTACACCGACAATACCGACTGAGGCTTTTCGTGGATTCCCTCAGATTCTCTCGGAAAATTCCCAGATAGTACCCTAATTAAACCATGACAGCTTCCTTCCAGCAATCATCCTACGTTTTGACGCCGTGTACTGTACACGTAGATGCTCAGAGCTCCATAAGATGACCCACAGACGGAAGGAAATGCGTAGCAATGTTAAGGACACTGGAGCCTAAAGCATCCATCCACCTCCAACCGTACTGATATTATGGACGTTTTCCCCCACGCCCAGTCTCATGTCATCTGATTATAACAGCTGTTCTTGTTACGTAATACTGATTTCAGATGTATCTGGTACATCTATTACGTAAAGTAAGGGCGTATGATTAATTCACCTCTGTTCTTCACTTTGACATGCGCAATGAATTTCTCGTGTCGTCAGACATAATAATGTAATCATGAATCCTACTTCCGAACCGTGGACACTACAATGATTACTTTTCAGAATACTGTCACGGGATAAGTGTGACTGTAGAAGGCGTTTGGATTGGTGAATAGATTTATTGAGCACTTATAGGTCATATCTATAACACTATCGCTATTTCCATACTTTACAGCTCACTAGAGCACACAGCCTAACGTCCTCAGTCTTATACTAGACGTTTCCTGGTAACAGCTCCAACAATGGCGATTCCTCTGCCTCCGGCTCAAGTCCTCTCTTCACAAACTCCCGTAAAAACAGACTAAGCTCTAACATTGTCCCTTGCTTATAACATCTCGGCACGGGCCATATAGAAAACAGAATTCTTCTATTGTTGCGTCCAAATGTTGCATTATTAAGAATCTGCTGCCTAGCAACGGGAACGTGTTTGCGGATCCGTTACCCAGAAATTACCCTGTTATAACCTTCCATCGAGCGGTCGTTACATAGCAACTGCTCTACATGCTAAAATACTGTCTTCTGCTTGCGACGCCGTGCAGTCTGGGTAAAACTTATGTATACAGGTTGTTCTCGATTTAGCGTCTTTGAATTTCCTTAAAATCACACTCTAAGTTGGATAGTCATAAATCGCGTCATTTTCATACAGCTGCATAACGCACTGAGACACTTTCGGGGCGCTTGGAAAACTTCTGCACCACGCCTACACTTTTGTGTTTATAGAGAAGAATATTGGTGTGTTTGCTTGTTTCTTTGTTTCTTTCTTTGTCTGGTCTATATATGTTTTCACACTGTAGCACGTATTTGACCAAACTTAGTAAAATGGTGGAAGACGTCCCTGAGAAGATTTCAGACATTCAAATCACTCCAAAATTTTGGAAACATCTGGAATAAGGAGTTCTTGTTCGTATTGCTTAAGAACCATTTGTCCTGGCATGCTGAGAAGTGAGGAGTAAATGAGTTAGTCTAGAGTTGCCGTAGCTGAGGCATGGGGATAATTCAGCAAACCCAGAAGAAGAGGAACTTCCGGCGAAGGAAGCCGTTACCTGAAGACTGCTGAGAGCACAGCAGGCTGAGAAGACTTAAGTGTGGGCTGTTGTGAACTGTAAAGTGTTTCAATTAGGGAAATGTTATAGTTATTTATAGTCACGGATCTGGAAGAGTCCAGTAAACCCGATCAGCAATCCAGGCCCCGTATATCGTCACTCTTAACAATTGACAACTCGTGACAATATAATTAAGATCAATATAACTTTTCAGTTTGTTGCACGGACAGCGGCCTCCGTAGTCTAGAGGTAACGTTCCCACCTCATGACTCGTGGTACGCGGGTTCAAATACCCGGCGGAGGTCGTCGAATTTTTAAGGGCGGAAACATTCAGGGAACAAGCCCTCCGGGAGGGACTTTAAGCTGTGTGTCCCGTGTCGTAACTTTACGGCATGTAAAAGAACCTCATATCCCCAAAGGGGATCACTGAGCCAAATTCCAGGACGTTTCCCGCCCAACAATAGTCTCGAAGGCCTCTGATAGATGGGGGAAGCATTATAGACACCGCTAAGCAAGTGGCCGAACTCGCTTGCTCGTCGGGACTGATGGTACGCACCATTTATCGGTAGGGTATAGAGACTGGTAGAATATCATAGAGGGAAGCACAATAGACCAAACTGGTCGCAGTGCATGGGGAAACCCACCCTCTCTAAATAACTAACTACCCCTCGGGAGCCGGTCTCGGTAGCCGAGTGGTTTAAGGTATGCACTGTCTTCGCTAGCTCTGAAGCTGGATCGTGAGTTCGAATCCCACTCAGGGCATGGTTGTTCAGTGTTTATGTGTGTGTGTGTGTGTGTGTGTGCGCGCGTTTTTCTGTGTTTGTTTATACCTTGCGACGAGCTGATCACCCGCCCAAGGAGTCCTACCGAATGTCTAAGATCTAGTAAACCGAAGTGAAACGGAGAGTTTCATGGAGGTAGGCCTAGCCAAAAATTGAGGCTGTAGAGCCAAATAAAAAAAAATACTTTTCGGGCAATTCGAGAAAAATAAGCCAGCTTAGTCTGTAAATTTATAGTTCAATAAGCAAAGAGTGATACGAACTGAACTCAACGTAATAAAAATAGCATACACATCGATAAATCTAGATTTCTTACCTTAGATATTTCCTGTTACTATGAGCAAAGTCAGAGGATGCAATGCAAAAGGATGTTGCAGTATAACATTAGGCACGACAACTATCCAAGCGATGCTATTAATAACAGATTTCAAGCATTCAAGATGGTGACGATGGTGAGGCAGGAAGACTTATCATGCAACTGAACAGTGACCGAAAGCATACACACCGGAATAATTTCGGAGCAATGAAAAATATCTAGTATCTGATGTCTGGAATAAGATATGGGATATGGATTTCGTGATGTCGATGTACTGATGTATTCCGTGATTAATGTGTCTGGATCGGCCTATATTTTAAGTTCCAGTCATTATGGGCCATTTTAAATATAGACTGTGTCATATTAGCCGTCTGTATACAGTATATAGATGAGGTCATTGAATTTCTTAGTTGACCTAAACCTTCCAGCCGCAGTATCGCCCTGGGGTATACTCAGCCTCTAACAGAAATGAGCACCAGGAATCATCCTGGAGGTAAAGGGGAGCCAGCGCGTAAGGCTGACAACCTCACCGCCATCTGTTAGCCGATTATCTAGAAAATGTGTGTGCCTCGACGTTTCATAACCCTATGGGCTTCCAAGGCCTGTTACAGGGATAACTTTACTTTTTACCTTGTAGAGTATGAAGTATATGTGACAAAAGATGGGACTTAAGGGCTGAATTCTCATTATTTTAGTAACCATGTCTGTATCAGTCTCCAGTTTGTATCTCTGGACCCCCAGAAATGCACAAAGTGTACCAGTTGTACATTGTATGACGTCTGGACTCCCAACCACGTTCACTGCAGTTCAGGAGGGGGTTGTGGGGGGAGCCTTCTGTCTAGTGCATATTTAGGTCTCCCCTATAATTTCACGTTGCTTCGTGCAGGAATCCGCTGCAGTGAGGCAGACACTCACAGGTACAAGCGATATAGGGTGACAAATATGTCAAGTCACATTTGAAAACTTCTGTCCCTTACGGAATAGGAATTCACACCTTCAGTGTCTCTAAACGTATTTAGTTCATGTTCTATTAGGGATGCTCTCCGTAGCTCAGGATACATGGTGTTCAGTGGCGAGATAATTGCCGATCACAGTGGCCTCGCGGTCTAAGGCATGAACTCTATTCGCCAGCTCAAACAGTGAGATCGTGGGTTCAATTCCAAATTGAGGCATGGATGTCTGTGTAAGTTTATTTTGCGTCTGTGTTGTTCTGTATGTAGATACTGGCCTTGCGACAGGCAGATCCCCCGCCCAAGGAGTCCTTCCGGCTGTGCATAGAATTACGAAACTGAAAAAGCGGCCCCAGATACACAGGGGTTGTAAAAGCATAGGTAAATAAGTAGTGGAATAATTGAATAGGGGCATTCCATGTGATGTCATCCAAATTATTTAATAAATTGAATAGAAAGTGGTAAGAAGTGGTCATGGTTTAATTTAAGGTTTTAATGCATTTTCTCGTGGGGTGAGACTGAGTCCACTTGGTACTACGGCCAATATTGAAATATGTACCAGCCCCAGATGATAGATGATGATGATGATGATGATGATGATGATTGTGGAGCATTTGGTGGAATGAAAATTGACAAGGGAAACCGAAGTACTCGGAGAAGACCTGTTGCAGTGCCACTTTGTCCACCACAAATCCCACATCAACTGAACCGGGTACGACCCCGAGCAGACGAGGAGGGAAACCAGCGACTAACCACCTGAGCTATGACACGGCCTCTTATTTTAAGTTACTATCGTAACATATGTTTACAAGAATGAAGAAAATTGAACCTCAGTAAGCAGTCGGTATTATATCAGAGGTTCGAATCATGTACCTCGAGAGCACAGAACACGAGCTTCACTGCATGAAGCATCTTCTATCGGTATGTGCAGTGTTTGTACTTGTAAAGCAATCGTCAATTTAACTTACAAACAGAAGTCACAAATCCTATTCTCCTATTGCATGGAATTCTAGACGTGCAGATCCAATGGAGTTGTTATTACTTTTTTGTAAATTGCGTTAAATTTGTCTGATTTAACAGCGCATGCGCACGGACACTATGTTATTAAGTGCTAACATACAGAAAGTATCCCATGCATAATGTGTAGATCTATTATTCATTACTACACAGAATTTAATTTGCCCCAATCCAGTAGTTCTTTGTAATACTGTACTTTAGCCCCACAGCTTATGCAAAGTTTACACACGTCTGTACTGCGAATAAGGCAGTTATATAGGTAAAATTACCCCTGTAACAGTCCTTGAATGCCCACAGGTTTGTGACACGTCAAGGCGTCAAGCCAGAAGTTCGCCGACTCAATTCCCGATGAGATCGTTGGATTTTTCAATTGACCTAATCCTTCCAGCCCCACGCTGGCCCTGGGAGTCGACTCAGTCTCTAACAGAAATGAGTACCAGGAATCTTCCTGGAGGTAAAGGTCGGCCGGGGCGTAAGGCTGACAACCTCACCGCCATCTGTTAGCCGATTGTCTAGAGAAAATGTGGGAGCCGCGACGTCTCACAAACTTATGGGCCTCTACGTCCTGTTACAGAGATAATTTTACCTTTAATATACAAAAAAGGTGTGCAAAACTATCTTAAAGCTCCGTCTAAAACATTTTATTCTGGAAGAATGTAATTCGTTTCGGTGAAGAGTACAAATTATGGGGCTCCTCGTCACGCAATTCCTTTCGTAACATTCGGCCTCTTCGGTGCAGATGCTGTCCTCAACACCCATCCGAGCCAATCAGTTCAGTGATGACTCTACTGAACTGCACTCGAAGGTGTCGGGTTCGAATTCTGGCCGAGATAGCGGCTACTCTGATTGTGTTCCTTCGTGATATTCCTCATCCCCTCGTGGGGAATGCTGGGTTAGTAACTTCAAATATGTGACTGCTGCAATCTCCACATACATACACTTAAAAATTGTCTCTCATTATTCCTCATACCTTCGGACACTGTGTATTCTGAGCTATTGACAGCGTCGTTAAAAAAGTAATTTTGTCCCTGTGCTTAACTAATTAAACATTACACCACGAAGGCGTATGTAGAAGTGGATGTATAGATCCATGTTTTCTTGATCTCGACACCAGTTGGTGGTGAGAGATCAGCTTCACTCCCGGAGAAAAAGACATCGGTCCCCATTGGATAGGAGGCTGGGTGAGCCTCAGAGTCGGTCTGGACACATGGAGAAGAGAAAATTCTTGACCCTACCGGGACTAGAACTCCAACCTCCTCTGTCGTCCAGCCGTAGCCAGTCGCTATACCGACTTTAAGTAGAAAATAAACAAATGAAAATCATCAGTAATCTGTTCAAAAACACTCTCCGTGTAGCTGTTCTTGTACAGGCGTACAGTAAAGGAGATGCTGACAGTAGCATGGAGTGGGCATTTGAAGATAATGTCTGTATCATCACCAGACATGTTCCTTTTTCTTTTTAAAACGACTGAATTATGAATTTAAAATGGTTGAATATATGCAGACTTGACTTCTCGTGATGCAACTTCAGACAGCTCATAACGTATTCCAGAAAGAATGTGCCATTAGAGTAAGAGACGTTTATTTTCATAGGTTGCATCCTATTGTGTGTCACAGATAATATACAGTAGCAATAAAGATCTAATGTAATAACTTAAATATTTGTTGTGTTGACGGTAGCATAGTTCCTACATATTATATATAAGAGACATTTGAAATATCCAGCATAGAACAGAAGATTCAACAGAAGGCTTTACAGCACGAAAGTAGAGGCTAATTTCGTCTTTTTGATTTAAGATGTCCTTCTACTTGGATAATGTTATGGTCGGAGGCAATAAAATTGTAGAGAACGGAATGTTACGTCACGGCAGAAGGGACAATATCGCGATTTTCAAACTTAATCTTAACAAAATAAATTCACTGGAGGCATCATGTATAATAGCCCTATTTATAATTTAACCAAGGATGTTTCTTGAAGGTAATTTATTTCTAATAGACTCAACGTAGTTGTTTCAGTTATACTCCCTAGGCTATTGTCCGGAAGGCCGGGGATGTATTCCCAGTACGGACTGTTCGCCACAGAGTTCAGACTGGCTCTGTGGTTCGCCTAGCCATTTGTCTCTTGCCCTCACCCCTTATTTAATGACACCTTCAGTAATGTATTCTACATCGGTAGCGTAGTTGGTTCAGGCACTATGCTACATACCGGGAAGCCGCGGGTTCACGTCCCGATGAGGTCACTGGAGTTTTTAATTGACCTAATCCTTCCAGCCGCATTATGGCCCTCAGGTCGATTCAGACGCCAAAAGAAATGAGTACCAGGATTCTTCTTTCGATTAAAAGGAAGCTGACTGACAACATCACCACCATCTGTGAGCCAATTTTCTAGTGAATGTGGGAACCTCTACGTCTGACAGCCCTATGGGCCTCCACGGCCTGTTACACGGATGGCTTTATATTTTTTCCTTACCTTTTTTTTTAAATGACTGGATATACTAAGTTTGATTGACGAGGCTGTAGTAATTTCATATAACGCGTAGTGTCTGAAGATAACAAATAATAAATTTTAAAAATGTGAAAGAAACCTGTAGTGGGCCTAATTTAAATTACTAACTCGGAATTTATCCGGAGGGTCTGAGGAAAACCACAATATGAAAAGGTTCTTTAGTTTAGTTATATTTGTAATATACTGTACGTGTAATTTGTTTACGTTCTGAAATTTTCACTGAGATGATTTTTAAGTTTACGGTGTTCTAGGTTGTGACGTAGTGTAGTTTAGTGGGAATCAGAATTCAGTGTTCAACCATGAAGATAGAAACGTTATGTTCCTCTGAAACATCGGGATCGACTTGTAAAATTGGAGGTGTTATGGCCCCTCTGACCATAATCTTACCTGTGTAAGATCTGTTGAAGTTTGCATGCAACAAACTTGCTGCTGTCTCACGAGGAACTGCTGTGCTGTGTGTCTCCAGACAGTGCACGATACTGCATCTGTGTATATGAAGGATATGTCACAGAGTAAGAGTCAGAGTCACTTTACGACTGGAGGTTTACCGCACTTCATTTCGTCTCGGCGACAAACCCCGCCAGACACACGACCAGCAATTTTATTTTCCAACTGAATACTTGCTCTTATAGTCTTTATGTAACACCCTCTCTAACGAGAGGGTGTATCTGTCGCTTAGAACTGCTGCTGGTCCTCGGCAGCGTAGTCATTCTCAAGTCCGAGTCCCGCGGAACTCGTCACCATATTTACTGTCTCAAATTCGTTACTCCCTCAACCTGGAGGGCCAGGTCCCCGTATTTATACACACCAGTAACAGGGTGGCTCTGCTGTACCCCCAGGCACTGGGTTCCCCTTTAGTCGCCTCCTGCGACTCTCAGGGCTACGGTCGGAAGGATATATGCGCACCCAACTGAAGACAATGCAATGTGAAGTAAAGTTATGTTGGATTGGAGGTTCTCATATCGGTGAATATGAAAAGTACCATCGTCTGGGATATGACGCCGTACAGTCCGGTAGAAGTTCACTCTCGTTTTGGATGATAGTACTGCCTATGTCTACATAACCAGCAAGCAGAATAGCCCTGAATTAGGCCGAAATTGGAGACTCAGTAGGAAGCGGTTAGTGTTTATTGTAAAGTCACTAAATACTTCTATAAGGAAGTCGGTATCACTGCCCAAGTGCATCCCCTTCTGCCACAAGCAACTTGTGTTATACAATAAAATTTAAGGGTGACAAAGAGGGGTTGAAGTCCTGGGGGGTGCAGTATGCTTCTATTGTCGAAGCAGTCGGCATGGTGCTGACACTGTCGTTTGTCAACGTCACTTCCTACTGGTAAACGTCAAGTGGCCGAATAGTGCTGCCCTTCCTTGGCCTTTTTGCATTTCATTTGGCCCCATCTGCTGGTGCCTTTTTCCTTACCCTGGCTCGACTTGCCTTTCATTGCTTGTTCGTGAATTTTGTTGTTAGTTCTCAGCGTCGTACTGGCCACTCCTTCATGACAGAGAATATTGTGGCATATACAGTCGTTGATGGGGAACCACGAAACAAACAAGTAGACGACGGCCGTTGCTAGGCAGCACTCCGTAAACAGCAACAGAAGAACAGTGTTCTCCCCGCGGTCCTCGCCGAGGGATTCATAAAACAACGGTACAGCAACAGAGGAAATGTGCTTTCTGTGCGGTCCGTGCCGATATATTATAAACAGGATAAGTCTACAATTAGTCAGAGGAGTTGAGTCAGTCAGTCAGTGAAGAGCGCGTTGGTGATTTGATTTAGTCAGAGGACTTGTTGCAAGCTGTTGCTGTTAGAAGCTGGTGGGTAAGGCCGGGGATAGTTCGGGAACCCAGAGGAAGGCGAACGTCAGCCGTTGGAAGCCGCTACCAGGCAACGGCCAATACAAACTAATAAGACTTTGTGTATGCTGTAGTTACAGTGAGATTTGGAGTGTGTAACTCAGTTCTACTGTCGTAGTTACTTGTAGTTACATTCTGTAAGCGTTCGATAAATCCGATTGCCAATCCAAACCCCGTCTGTAGCCATTTATACATGTGGCAATATCTCCTACACTACGTCACATCTTGAGCTCCAACATTGCGGAAGAAAAGATCTGTACGTTCGACGAAATCTCCGGTATGGTGACTTTGGTTCTGATTGTATGCTGACAGTAGGGCGCAGCAACTCTGTAATCACAGCTTCACGCTCTGTCACTATCTGTTAACTACGCAGTCTGAAAGTAATTTTAGGCACAGTGAAGGTGGTTAATGAAAATTCAGAAGGACATTGCCTCCATCTTTAATACTTTTCCCACGAATCATACCCCATAGCATCACAATATGAGTGTGAGTGAGTGAGTGAGTGAGTGAGTGGTCTATTCGCCTACGAATATAAACTTGAAGTTTCGGACGTGTGGTTCCCGTGACTGTGACTAGGACGAGCCCTGTCCTCTGGTTGTAACATCGTGTAGCTAGACACGATCTCACTGATGTTACGGATGGATGTGTCGCCCCAATATTCAGGTTGGAACAGTCAGCTGGAAGCTGGCGCCAGCAGTCTGAAATAGACCTGGATTTCTACGCGCCGTACACGCAACATTTACAAACTGAACACTAGCAAAGAGAGGGAAGGGAATTCGTCTGAAGGCTCACAGAGCCGACAAGCAGTAAAATGTGGTCATGAGTCCCTTGGGACTCCAAACCAAGAACCACTGTGCTGACGAGGCCCAGCAGCAATTTAGCAGTCAGTCAGAGAAGGAAAGTGGTGATTCTGGTGGTGGTGGATCCAAAATAGAATGATGTAGGAAGTAAAGTTTAAAGTTAAAGGTAAAGTTGTTCCTGTGCTTAATTAATTAAGCACTATTCCATGAAGGCGCATGGGGGAGTGGATGTTTAGCTCCTCCTTTCTTGACCTCGGCACTAGATTGCGTGAATGTTCAGCTTTACGCCCCAGCCGCTTTAACCCCAGAGAATGAGTCCTCGATACCCGGAGAATTAAACCCAAGGAGGAATGTAAGAAGAAGCCAGCTTATAACAATGAACATTAAGAAAATGAAAACAGGAGATTAAGAGAAGAAGAAAGAGGAGAGAGGGAAGACGCGGACAAAGGCGTGTAAGATGTGACACATGAGGAAAAATGGTAAGATAAAATTGTTCATGGTATAAAAAGGTAAAGCTATCCTTCTAACAGGACGTGGGGACCCATGGGTTTGTGAGAGGTCGAGGCACCCACATTTTCTAGACAATCGGCTCACAGATGGCGGTGAGATTGTCAGTCTTGAGCGCCGATCAACCGTCCTTTACCCCTCAGGAATATTCATGTACTCATTTCTGTTAGAGGCTGAGTCAGCCCCAGGGCCTCAGTGTGGCTGGAAGGATTAGGTAAATTAAAAAATCCATTGACAATTGGGACTCGAAACCGTGACTTTCCGTCTTGTAGCGTAGTGTCTCATCCAGCTACGCTACCGCGTGCCCCTATATTGTCCCTGTGTTTCACTAATTAAGCACTGCTTTATGAAGGCAATACATAGATCCACGTATGTTTGTGGTCAGCTCCACGCCCCGGCCGCTTTATTCCCGAAGAAAGGATCCCCGGTACGCTTTGTGAAAGAGAACGTGATGACGTAACAGTGTAGATGAGGGGAGAGGCCAGGAAATAAGTTTGCCCTGAAGTGAGCAAGATGAATATGTGTAGGCAACCAGTCGGGCACTGACCAATATTGCAGTTGTATAGCCCAGGCTGCTGCAGGATGTGCAGTGGCGCGTGAAATTGCGGCGACACACACACGCTCGCACGCACGCACGGGGACAGCCTGTGCTGACTGGGCTCAGCGTACAGTTCCTGACAGCGCTCAGCGCATCATTGCGATCGGTTAATTAATTACTTCGACCGCTACTCAAGAAATTCTCTACATTCTATCGAACCCCAATGTTCATTGCAGTATTCAAAACAGCCGACCAGTGGATCATATCCTGAGCCAGCTAAACCCAGTGCGTCTCGTTAAGATGCTTTCTGTCATCTGTACGTGTGGCTACTCGTCTTTGCCCTTCAGTCTTTCCTACTCATTCATTCATCAAGCTGAGCCCCTCTTGAGAAGCTGCCTGTAGCTACTCAAGAACTTCCTCATCATTTTATGGAACCCGAAGGTTCATTACCGTGATCACAAGAGCCCTCCGCTGGTCCGTACAGGTCCGAAGCTTTATGTGATCTTACATAACAAACTTATTTTTTACGGTCAGTAGTTGCTAGCAACACGCCAATCCACCAAGCTAGAGGACCGCCTCTTATCAGCTGTCCGCTACTGCTTATTCGATGTATTCGTAGTTATCTTCCATATCTGGAGGCCGTCTCCTCCAACCGCAACCACACTATGCAGTGGTGACGAAGGATCCGCTTAACATGGCCGTCTTTCATACTAAGTATTTGTATTCACTTCTCTTCCACCCTTGCTACATGCCCAGTCCGGCTAATCTTTCGTTATGTGAACGTAATATTTTATGAATAACAAAAATGTTGAAGCACCTCGTTATGCAGTTATCTCCATTTTATCGATACTTCCTCCCTTTTCTCCTGCGCACCCTGTTCCGAAACACCCTCGTTTCTGTGTGCTTCCCTTTATGGCAGAGAGCAAATCCATAACGATGTTGCCCTGCATTCTGGTGACGCTAATACAGCAAATAAATTACCGAACCATTTGGTGCAGCGGTGATTTACTCTGTTCAAATCTCGGTAGGAAAATCGGACATTCGAACTCAGGTGTTTCATTGTTTTCTTCAGGCCCTTCAGGAAACTACCGGTTTAGTACCTCGATTATGATATAACTGTTTCCTTCCAGGACTTCTCCAGTTCATAATTCATTGATCGCCTTGCCATTGGACATTTCGTGATCTGCGATATTGATAGCACTCTAAAACACTCAACCCCCCCCCCCCACACACACACACACACACTATCAGATCTGCAGATGTGAGCTATCGCTGGTGCGGTCGGGTTCGAGAGGCTCAATCCGCCACGGGGGTGGGTCTGTGGGTGAGACCGCATTTGTTCTGCCTCCAGGACGGACCTCCGAAACCGTGACGCAATTAGTTATGTCCTGAATACGGCCGGCTCTCATATATCCTGTCCAGTCGAGTCCTGCGGGCATGTACACAGTATGTACTCCATTTTGAATGGCAACGAAGGAGCTTCATCGCCAGTTTGTGACGTAGGCCGTTACGTCATCATTTTAAACTTAACTAGATTCTGCTCTCAACACTCTTCCGGTAACCATACGGCAGTAGGTAATTCGAGAGTGTTTACGCAGAACTTTACTTCCGTAATGTTGTCTGTACAAAGTGTTACATGCTGAAGGTAAAGCTATCCCTGATACAGGCCGTGGAGGCCCATAGGGTTGTGAGACTTCGAGGCTCCCACATTTTCTAGGTACTCATTTATGTTAGAGGGTGAGTCGACCTCAGGGCCAAAGTGCAGCTGGAAGGATTAGTTCAGTTGAAAAATCCAGTGATCTCATAGGGAATCGAAACCCCGACCTTCCGGCTTGTAGCTGGACTATATTAAAAAGATTAGCAGGCAATGAATCCCTGTCTCATATGTACATCTATCCATCCCTAGTCTCGAAAGACCTGTCACAAGGTAGAAATGTGAGTGCTCTTGCTTCGAATTCGTGAGGTCCAGAGTTCAAACTCTCGCCCCGTTGTTAACCTGAGTGATGTTCTTTGTAATTTTCGTATTGGAACCATTTAGGGGTGTGACTTTAGACGGGCGATGGGTTGGATATCGGATTTATTGACACAACTCGGAAGTACAGTTAGTATCAACACTACAGGTCACTAGCACACGCTAAGTCTTTTCAGTCTCAACCTGGCAGCGGCTTTTAACAAAGTCTTAATGTAACTATAACACACATGAAGTATTCTTTTCACAGCGGCACTCCTACAACTCTTAACTAATTAGATCGCCCCAATTGTCTTTTTTAAAACCACTTTGAATGGACCGAATATAAAACGCCGTTTTCAACAATAACTCTATTGTTATAGACACGTGTTTACCGATCCGATGCTTAGAAACGGTTCCATAACATCGTTTTATTTTTATTGGTGTTACCTAGCAACGGATCTATGCGTCACAGATATCAATATTATCCTCCAATCTACTCCTAGGTCTTCAAATTGGTTTTAATTAATTTCTAAAATACTTGATTTTCTAGAGGGTTAGGCATGAAATCCATGTTAGCTTTAACCCTTATGTGGTCACCACTCAAAAAGTTAGCTCATTAAAAATTTTCAAATATCCACTTTAATATTTTCCTCCAATCTACGTGTATATCGTCCAGGTGAAATTAGATAATTAGTATGTTATTTGGTTAGTTTGTAATGCAAGTTCACTATAATCGTTTTCTTTGCTTATAGAATAAACCCGTTATAGATTTTGTATTATCCCGTTTGGAACTAATATTTATAGGTATGTTTACAACACGTTGGTCATTCAACGGGAAATCTCACCATATGTCATATATTATTATTTTTGTTATTGCTAGTGGGGTGGGACTAAGTCCCTTGTACTGCGGCCACTTCTGGCCTATTGTACCAGCCACAGATGATAGGTGAGGGTGATTGCGGAGCAATTGATGGAATGAAGATTGACAGGGGAAACCGAAGTACTCGGAGAAAACCTGCCCCAGCCCCACTTTGTCCACCACAAATCTCACTTGGCCAGACCCCGGATCGAACCCGAACCGCCCCGGTGGGAAGCCAGCGACTAACCGCTAGAGCTATGACGCGGACTATATGTTATACAAGTTTACGAATTGTTAACTTCTCTTGCTTTCTCCCGTATTTCTTTCCAGTCTTGCATGTTACCGAACGGTACATCGAGACAGAAGCTTAAAGACGTCTCCCACGAACAGCACGCACGAATAATGAATCATATACCGTCTGATTAATGTAGTATACTACACATCACGTGTCCACATTAAAATATTATCAGTACTCACAAATTGACGCCATTAACCGAAATGAAATGCTACTTCCCCTTTTGCGACCTACCACAAACCTTAAGTTAAGCGCTCGGCAATTCCTCGCTACGGAGAACTGAAATCACTTAATTTCAGAGATCTCGTCTCACCATTACGTTGCTTATGCATGGAAGGAAAGGATTCTGACAAGTCAGTTTTTCATCGGCCGAAGCCTAAAGCTGCAGCAGGATAACCAATTTGCATACACATTTGTCAGTGTCTCACATGCTTCAGGGTGTGAGGTGACGTGAAGGAGCGGGCGAATACAAAGTGTAGTGTGCAGTTGATAGACAAGGTGCTGTCACACAGTTTGCCTAATTAGGCTACGTGTGCGGGCTCATTACATTAGCCATTAGCCATTAGCCATTAGCCATTATCTGCAGCCGGATGAGGAGCTTCAGAAGACACACGCACACACCAGGACGACTCGAACTGTGGCAATACAATGTGCGGGTGTGAAACTTGGTCTACACACATAAGCCGTATTAAGTGTATCGCTTGCACCGTAAAGAGGTCATCTTGTCCCTGTATTTAGTTAGACTCCGGTCACGGAAGCCGCGCGGTCTAACACATGAACTGTCTTCGTCTGCAAGATCGCTGGGATCGTGGGTTGGAATCCCATGTAAGACATGGATGCCTGCGTGTGCGTTTATTCTGTGCTTACATTGTTCTGTGTGTAGGTATGGCCTTTCGACGGGCTGGTCTCCCGTCCAATGAGTCTTATTATCTGCCTATAGGTTTACGAAACTGAAAAAGCGGCCAGGGCACAAAATAGTGCTATAGACCCATTGATGAACGAATGAATCTACTAATTTAAATAGGAACCGCGATGTGAAGACGTATGCGGAACTGGAGGTATGGCTCCACAAACATTAAAACTAAGCAAAAATACAGCTGAACGGTGAGTTTCACGCTCCTTCCTCTTTACTTTTTATATATGAACTCTTGGTAGTCGTTTTAAGTGAGACTGGTTGCGCCCCAGAACCAGTGTGCATGCTGTGGAGAAAGAAAAAGCTTTTTACTCCTGCCTGGAATCGAACCCCAAAAACTTCTTTATTTAACCCGCAGTGTAGTCGCTGTACCGACTGAGCTATATCGCATTCTGGTTGAATTGTCGTTTTTTAAAACGAAATGTTATCAACTGCAAAACTCAGTCTAAAATTATTTGATTGATAGTTGAAATGGAATCATGCATTGTAGCCGCCATATGAAACTTCTCCATAACTGGTTAAGAAAAATCTTGTTAATCAGTAGTGTTTTCAAGAGTGTTAGGGGCTCGTCCAGACCGACTGGGATCCACCCAGCCTCCTTTCAGGGGGGTACCGGGAGCTCTTTCCCCTGGGATAAAGTGGCCCGGGCGTTAAGCTGATAACTCACCTGCAACTATTGTCGAAGTCAAGAATACGTGGATGTATACGATAGTACATCCACTTCCCCATAAATCTTCATAGCGTAGTGTCTAATTAGTTAAGCACAGGAATGACTTTACAGTTTATTTACTTGAAGTACAGTACATTATGTAAAGGAGAAAATTTATTTGGATACTTGTGAGTGTTTTTCATGGGAGACAGTTCTAAGTACTGGGTCTCTACGTATCGTTCGATAGCACGTAGCACTGGAAGGGACGCGAGGAAAGCAGGGGAAGTTAATACTGCGGAAACTTGTATAGACGTCCTGTTGATTTCTCGACGGGTGTTTACGGTGTACTTATTATATTAACATTGAAATTGACAAATTGGCCCTCACTACTAGAATTATTTGCACACTCATTAGACGGCATGCTGGCTCTATCTCGTGAACTAATAACATGAAAATGTGGATTTATACAAAAGTTTTCTTGCACGTAGCTGAACTTTTAATGGACGCGATAATTAACTGAAGCTGGTGACATCCGCCATAAATGAGGCACGTAATTACGTACTGATAATGAGTTGCATTGAAAACCAGGAGGAGGTCCTGTTCTTCCGCAAACCTTGCATGCATTAACAAGTAACACTGAAATGCTCTTAAATGAAGCAGGTATTTCCAGGGCACGTCACATAGCGACTTTTTGTCATATAAGCGTAATCTTCATGAATTTCGTCATTTCTGATGTCCAATTTTTATTGTGGCATATTTACTCAAAGCAAGAACTGTGGATCCAGAGAAATGGCCATTGTTATGTAACGGTTACGTAACACTCAACATTGGAGTAATTTTTGGAAGCGATGGTTTTGCGGCCCGTGCGGAGACAATATACAGAAGACCAGCTACCATTACCTGACAGTCCTGAGAGGGCAATTAGAAGAGTAGGGGTTTGGGGTGAGATGGCCGCCAGCCTGCGAGGACTTAAGCTCGGGAGCAGAGGAACGTCCACTGATGAAAGACGTTACCAAGCAACGTGACCGAGAACACTTGTCTGTGTGTGATAGTGATTTGAAAATGTAGTCACAAGTTGTATGTTGAAGTGTGCAGTAAATCCGCTTAGCAATCCAAATCCCGTCTATAGTCACGCGAACACTCTCCATTCCTAGAGAAAGTCGCACAGGACGAAGGTATCTTACGGAAATTCAGGTTACAAAATGTTGCTGTAGCCACCCTCTCACGCTGATTCCTCGCTCGAGGATTTTTCTACCCTGAAGACTGAGGCGATACGTTCCTCCGAAATGTCGGTTCATACAAGATCTACACGGCGCCACATCCCAGAAGACGGCTTTCTTTATATGTAATTCTGTATTTTTACGAGGTAAAAAATACGTCTGTAACATAAAAAAGAGGTGAACTGCCCCTGTAATAGGCTGTGGAGGCTCATAGGGTTGTGAGACGTCAAGCTCCCACATTTTCTAGACAATCGGCTCACAGATGGCCCGGAAGATTCCTGCTACTCAATTCTGTTAGAGTCTGAGTCGACCCCAGGACCATAATGCAGCTGGAAGGATTAGGTCAATTGGAAAACCCAATGATCTCATAAGGAATCGAACCCACGACCTTCCGGCTCGTAGTATAGTGCCTCAACCGAGCTACCGCGAGCTCCATTCATTCATTCGTCAGTAATCTGTCCATATCTGTAAGGTACGCAATACAGAGTGATTCTAAAACATTGTCGGGGTTTCTGTTTATAGGCAATAGAAAATCCGACAATAATTTAGAATCGTCCAGTGTCTGAACTGTAGAACTCTTAGTATTAAGACAGCATATACAAAATAAACTTGCCCTGTGCTTAGTTAGCTAAACACTGTGTCATGGAGACTATGAGGAAGTGGAAATATAGCTTCTCCATTCTAGTCTTCGACACGAAATGGCGTAGTTAGGTTCGTGCTTGTCACTTCACTAACATGGGAAAAGCGCCTGGTGCCCATTGGATAAGAGGCTGGATAGGCCGCAGGACCGGTCTGGACTCTGCGAAGAAGGAAAATCTTTTGTCCCTGTTGACACATTATTTGAATATTTTCACTTTGAGTGTTTACACTTTTTATATGGTCAGTTACCAAGTACTGTCAGGGTGGATGCATCTAGTAGGCCGCCTTCTGCACACTGCCCGGCCTAACATGTTACAAATATGGACGTCAGCTCTGTAAATACGCCACCATATTTTAACTAAACGTAGAAGGAGGAAAGCGAGGAAATAGAAAGAATATTACCTTCTAGTTTTATAATTAGTAGAAATTTATGCTGTTCTCTTAGTACAAATTACTGATATCCTGGCTTTAACTCATCTATTGTGACCGCTCATGAAATCGTACATGCACAAAGTAGAACATTTAACGTTCAGTTGGAAATGATCAATGAAACTGATAAATCCGCCCTATTTTCCAAAGTGGAAGCGAAGAGGAAGGAAAAAAGCGTTCAGTTGGAAAGTTTCGTACACTATCGTACAATATTATGGCATATAGACCCGTTACTAGGCAACGACAGCGAAATAAGAGACTATACAATGGCCGTTACTAGGCAGCAGCCCGTAAAAAGCAACCTGTTTCCTGTGCGGTCATGCCGAGGTGTTATAAGCAGGATAAGTTAGGAGTCAGGGTTGGTTAGTGAGTGAGTGGTTTGGTGAGTCAGATAACTGCTAGTGTTTAATTGTTGTGAACTGTTGCTGTTAGTAGCTGGTAGCTGAGGCCGGGGACCGTTCGGAAACGCAAAGGAAAGGAAACGTCCGCCCTTGGGAGCCGCTACAAAGTAACAGGAGTAATAACATGACTGTCGATCCCAATGTATATGTGTGTAAGAGTGTACGGTACAGTGTAGTTAAGCGCCGTATCACTGAGTCCAATAAATCCGGTCACGAATCCAAATGTTCGTACAGAGATGCAAGAAAGAGAGAACAGAAGAATAGGTGAAAAGGAAAACTCATGAGGCAAATAAGAGTATTTTGGAGGGGACAGAAAAAGCGCCGTTTTCTTACAAATTCTTCTGTCACACTACCTTTCGATAAGGAGAGTATGAAAGTTAAGGCGATAAAATATTTTGAATTACTGGCCAGAAATCCCTCCCGCTGAGTTTTCATTTTCTGGATTAGTATAAAATTCCATAATTCGGAACAATTATTTGGTTGCGATTGCAGCAGAGAAATTTGATTTAATTAATTTAAATCGACAGAAAACAGTGGGCATATTTATATATTCAAATCACATTATGTCTCCTCTACAAAGCCCAACCGGTTAATGCTGTTTAGGGAAATAATCGTTGTTTATTATGAGAACCATACGGAACACACAAATAAATTGTGTGGACAGAATGCAGAGTTTTCGTGTGCTAAAGGAAGGAATACCTGTATGATCATGATTTCAAGTGATAAAGAGATGTGAGCTGACCGATATCTTGTTGCGGAGGACAGACGTGTGTCGTCCTGCTGCTCATTCTACCTTAGCTTTAAGTTGTTATAAAGATACATTCAAGTAATTCCGAATCATATGTTTCAAAGAAACATTGAATTTTCCTCAATTTTCGTCGAAACAACGGATACAAATTTATGGTTAAGACTATTAATTATGCTGTTTGTTCAAAATTACAGGAAATACAAATGCCACACCCCAATTAGATCGCATGGTTACCTCTCCTTGTATGTAGAGCCTCGGTCATGCGATTTTACCGCAAAATGACAGTTATTTCGGCCCAAACAAGTTTCTCTTACTTACGCGGTCACAGTAGAGAAAAGTCCCAATTGAAATACACGTTGCTATTTATCTGATGATTGATGCTGATTCTATGAACTATTACATTAGTAGAAACGCAAGCCGAATAACAGCTCTTATATAATATGTAAAGCAAAGCTATCCCTGTAAGAGGCCGTGGAAACCCCTAGGGTCTGGAGACGTCGAGACTGCCACATATTCTAGACAGTCGGCTCACAGATGGCAGTAAGGTTAAAATAAAGCTATCCCTGTGACAGGCCGTGGAAACACAGTTTGTCAGACGTCAAGGCTCCACCATTTCTATAAAATCGGCACACAGATTTCGGTGAAGCTGACAGCCTTAAGCTCCGGCCTCTGTTAACACCCAGAAAGATTCCTGGTACTCATTTCTGTTAGAGGTTGAGTCGATCCCAGGGCCATAGTGAGGCTGGAAGGATTAGATAAAATAAAATAAAATAACCTCACCGAGAATCGAACCCGCGACCTTCCGAGTTAAATTCTCTGCTTAACATCCCTGACCTAACAGAGGACACCACAGATTTTATAGTGTATCTAAAATATCTTTCGGTGTAGGTTATCATGAGATAGTGACGTACACGGTTAAGTCGTGATTACAAAATTACTAGACTACGGTCAGCATATCAGAAACAAAATCGCCATATCGGAGATCTTGTTAAAGACACAGAAATTTTATTTTGTAAGTTTGCTTGCTCGAAGTGTGACGTACCCACAGATGTGTATTAGGTGGAGTTTGGTTAGGATTAGAAACGACGAAATACGAAGAGAATTCGAAATTACCTAATTTAACACAAAAGTAAGGAATATAGAGTCCGATGGACAGATCACTCGCAAAGAACGGATCGCGTGAGAGAACATAAATGAGTCTTCCGCTGTACTCACAGCAGAAAGAGGGATACTGCTCGTCCAAGAAATAGATGGGAAGCGGATGCCGGAAAGGATTATTTCGTTTGCCCTGAAATAAAGATGATATTGATAAGACATAAATTACTTTCTCTATTAATAATCTCTGCGAGAAGCCAGGATAACGTAGTCGGTATAGCGACTGGCTACGGGTTAACGACCAAGGGGTTCTTAGTTCTAGTCCCGGTAGGGTCAAGAATTTTTTCTTCTCTACGTCGTCCAGACCGGTTCTGGGGCCCACCCAGCCTCCTATTCAATGAGTACCAGGGGATATTTACCCGGGGGTAAAGCTACCGGGGCGTGAAACTAACTACTCACGTCCAGCTAGTGCTGAGGTCAAGAAATGTGAATCTATACATCCACTTCCCCATACGCCTTCATGACGTAGTGCTTTAATAACCAGTTAATTAAATAATTTAGCACAGGAAAACTTCTTTTCATCTTTTACCAAATAAGTTAGCTGAGCAGTAACTCTCATGACTTGTATTTGTGAGGTGTTCGGTTCGAATCTTAGCCGGGACACCAACTGTCTTGACTGGCGCTTTCTGTTCCTCAGATCTCGCAGCCAAGTGTTTCGTTAGTGTTTCTAATTACGTCACGCACTTTCCAGTTCACTATTGTCTACAATTCAGTTACTGGAACCTCTGTAGTCTCACTCACTGACATTTGTGTCAGATAAAAATAGAGTAAACCTTGCTAATCCGGTTACAGTAAATCCGGATCGAAATATAAAACATGAAAAATTCTCTTCATAGTTCAGTGTGCACTTTAAACAGACACATGGGCTTTAGGAGCAAGAGGACTTTCAGACTGTGTTGAGTGCAACTGGAGAGACTGAAACCACGAAAGAAAATACCTAAAACTGGCTTGAGCTGGATGAAGGAGACCCTGGATTTCGGCTTCTGACAGAGGAATAAATTGCTGCAGTGATATTTTTTATTTATCTTCATCAACACTACCAATATTATTAAATTTTCTTTTATGCTTTCATAATTTTTATTTGTCTTTAATGCTATCTTTTCCTTCATTAATACGGATTAACGCTTAATCCGAATCATCTCTTCTCCCTTAATTAATTTGCATTATCGAGGGTTTGCATGTAAATAAAATTTAAGGGGATAACTGGAAGCCTCTACCCGCGGTACACAGTTTGTAGACCGCAGCGATCCAGCAGGTTAATGCGGATGATGGATACGCTGTTTAAGGGAGTTACATTCTACATATGGCCGTCATCTGGACATGTGTATGGGTTCCAATTGCCATCAAGTAACAATGACAATGCTACTATACATACGCACAGTACACATACACATACTAGCAATTTGCTACATTAATTATTAATATTAAAATCCAAAGGCCCCTCCCACATACCTCCCCTCTTCAAACTATCATGCAAGTGAAATAAAAACACAGACTTCAACTTCCACGAAAATTACACGATACATGGAAGAGAGGCACACGGAAACAATTTGCTATGCGTGGCTTGGCAACACTGATCCGCCTTCTCGTCTGTTCTCTTTGTCAATCATGTTTGTTGTTATGATCCTTGGCTTGGTTGCGGGTTCCACCATCATTATCGATATGTACCTTTGCAGAATGTAATGTCTACCTTGTGCTGTACATCTGTTTGCGTCACCATGGTAACGACATTATCCCCGAAGCTTTCTTTGTGCTGGACACAGTCAGGGACGGAGCGTTTGAAACCTGTTCACCCTTTCAGGAATAAATGAAAGAACAGAGAGGACATATTTAGCCTGCGGCCCGATACTTCAATGGAAACATCATGTTCTCATTGCGTAATTTCATGAAAAGGGCAAATTTTCAAAAATACGTCCCTAAATCCAACGCATAGGCGTGTTGTAAAACTTAAGTTATCGTTTCAAACGTTCTGGTCGCGACATCAGGGGGGGGGACCGGTTTCTTACGACTTTTTTAAATGGAGTTCTACACAAGCGTAGTTTTGGCAAACTAATAAGGCGATATGATTCAATATGGATGATATCGAAAAGTGTATCTGCTGTCAGCGAAATATTTTACGAAGTTTTTGTGTCTGTACAGGAACATTTTACAGCTTACTGTAGGTGTAGAGAGGCTGTAAAGCTATTTAGGTTCCTGCTGTCACTGTACAGCCTGATAGGAACCTGCAACAGTATGCAGACTGCACTTTTCGTGATTGTACATTAACATTTTATAGCTTACTGTAGGAGTAGAGAGGCTGTAAAGCTATTTAGGTTTCTGGGACCTGCAACAGTGTGCAGAATGGCACTTTTTGCTGTCCGACTGTGATGATGGTGGGTCTCACAAATTGGAACCTACGTATTAATTTAGGTGGTTGTGGTGTAACAAACTTTGAGAGTCCCTGGTCGAGGTTGTACATCCCTAGTTTTCTTGTGTGCCACTTGTAACTGCAGTCATCGGAGCTTCTTCGTGTCCAGGATCTACTGCAGAGGCGTGACCAGATGAATGTGAAGGCGGTTCGTGATTCGTGAATCTGACAGCTAAAGTCACGAGTCTGTCCGCGTGTTGACTGTGTGTATATAGGGTCTGGTGGGATTGCTCATTCTGAGAAATTTCGAATTATAAATTTCGGCACATATATAAATAGAATGAACTCCTAAGTGTGTATCCTCACACTAATTGTTAGCATTACGAATACTTCAGTTGCAGATATCTGAAGTAAAGTATGAAATAATTAGTTATACGTGACAGAGTGACTATAGACGAGGTTTGGACTGATGACTGGATTTATTTGGCATTTATTTGACTCTTACAACTCGTAAGTAATACAAGATATCAGCATGGGCTAATTCGTGCTGAAATGCGGGTGAGAGAGATTAGACATGTCTATACATTTCGACAAATAATTCGAAAAGAATTCAACAGAACAATAACATTAAAACCACCCAGTCATAACCTGATAAACAAGAATAATCACGACAATAATACAAATCTTCCTGCCCATAACATTGTAACGGATTTGAAAAACGCGGTGCCAGGCAACAACTCTGTACACACGATCCAACACGCAACAATAGAGGAAGCCGTGTTTTATATAGATCACAACGAAGGGCCAATAGACTGGCTGAAGAGCAATTACGTGATGTGTTTACTGTAGGTTCATGTCCGTTCCGCGACTATATAGGTATGTCGAAAGTGACAGTATTAGTTCAAGGTAATTACAAGGTTACGAGTTGCAAGTTTCTAATAGCGGCGGATGCACGCGAACAAGAAAGCAAGGAGATAACCACGGGAAGTTCGTAGTTGAAGAAGAATTAGAAGTCTGCATGTGAGGACTTAACGTGTGATTAGAAGATTATATTTATGCGTAACATTTGGAATGTTTAATTCAGTCAGACTATTGTAGTTCCTGTGTTATAAATCCGTGAAGACTAATGCGGCTAGACTGAAGAGATTGATTGTAAATGATGTAAAGAAGCAGTAGTGTAATACTTGATTGTAGATACGAGCTGTAGGCTTTTAATAAATAAAATTTTAAGTCCGATCCCCATCTTTAGTCACCCATACACGTGACAATAAAAAAGTGTCCTTATTTCAAAGGAAAGACCACTTACTAGACCCAGATGTAGATGACACGAAAATATGAACGTGGCTTTTAAGTATTCATGATGTGAGAATGTAGACTGGATTCAACTGTCACAGAAGGGGGTCAATTGGGGCTGTAGCGAGCACGGAAATGGGCCTTACATAACAATCGGACAGTTTTAGTTGAAAATACTGTTCACCGTTAACACAGTTCACTATATTTTTTGTTTGCATGAAATTAGTAATGATACTGGAGTTAGAGTTGTAAACTTTGCCACATCAAAAATCTTACTGTCAAAAGTACAATGTTCCTACATCATAACATTCATAAATTGAGTTGGACATCTCCTGATGGGAAGATAGAAAATCAAATAGACCATATTTTGATAGATAGGAAACGGCATTCAAGTACACTTGATGTCCGATCATTCAGGGCAGCAGATTGTGATACTGACCACTACCTGGTGGTGGCAAAGATTAGGGAAAGACTGGCAGTGAGCAAACAAACAAGACACAGAGTTCATATGGAGAAGTTCAGTCTCAGGAAATTAAGTGAGGTAAAGGGTAAAGAGCAGTATTGTGTTGAAATCTCAAATAGGTTCACAGCTTTGAAAAACTTGGAAACTGAGGTGGATGTTAATAAAGCTTGGGACACTATTAGGGAGAATACAAAAATGTCTGCCAAAGAGAGTCTAGGTCATTGTGAACCGAAGAAGCATAAGCCATGGTTCGATGAGGGATGCTCGAAATTATTAGAACAAAGAAAGCGGGCCAAATTGCAATGGTTACAGGATCAAAGCGAGTTAAATGGGGATAATCTGTATGATATAAGACGTGAAACCAGCAGGAATTTCAGGAATAAAAAGAGGGAATATCTGAAAGATAAAATTGCTGCGCTTGCAATGAACAGTAAGAACAAGAACATAAGAGATCTGTATAGGGGAATAAATGACTTTAAAAGGGGTTATCAGCCTAGCAGTAACTTAGTGAAGGCTGAGAATGGTGATCTGCTTGCAGATTCCCACAACATTTTGAATAGGTGGAGGAACTACTTCTCTCAGTTATTGAATGTACATAGGATCAGTGCTGTTAGGCAGACAGAAATCCACACAGCTGAGCCGTTAGTACCTGATCCTAGCCCTTTTGAGTTTGAAAGTGTTATTGCAAAATTGAAACGGTATAAATCGCCAGATAGTGATCAAATTCCGGCAGAACTTATTCAAGCAGGAGGCGAAATATTACGTTCTAAGATCCACAATCCAATTATTTCTATTTTGCATAAGAAAAAATTGTCTCATCAGTGGAAGGAGTCTGTTATTGTACCAGTTCACAGGAAGGGTGATAACACTGACTGTAGTAATTATCGGGGGATATCACTGCTATCAACTTCATATAAAATTTTGTCCAATATTCATCTATCAAGGTTAAGTCAATATATAGATGAAATTATTGGTTATCATCATTGTGGGTTTCGACGTAGCAGATCAAATACAGATCAGATCTTTTGCATTCGTCAGATATTGGAGAGAAAATGGGAGTATAGTGAGACAGTACATCAGCTATTCGTAGACTTTCAGGAAACCTATGATCCAGTTAGGAGGGAAGTATTGTACAATATTCTGATAGAGTTTGGGATACCCATGAAACTAGTTAAGCTTATTAAAATGTGTTTAAACGAAACGTATAGTAAAGTCCATATAGGTAAACCTTTGTCTGATAAATTTCATGTCCAGAATGGTCTAAAACAAGGAGACGCTTTATCGTCACTCCTTTTTCAACCTTGCTTTAGAATATGCAATTAGGAAGGTCCAGGAAAACCAGGTGGGACTGAAATTAAACGGGACACATCAGCTATTGGCCTATGCCGAAGATGTGAATCTACTGGGTGATAATGTAGATAACATAAAGAAAAACACAAACTTTAATTGACGCAAGCAAAGAAGTTGATCTAGAACTAAACACAGAGAAAACTAAGTATATGTTACTGTCTCGTAACCAAAATGCAGGGCAAAATCATGATATAAAGACAGGAAACGGGTGTTTTGAAAATGTGGCACAGTTCAGATATTTGGAAACAACGATAATAAATCGAAACCCGAATCAGGAAGAAATTAAGAGGAGATTGAACTCGGGTAATGCTTGTTACCATTCAGTCCAGAACCTTTTGTCTTCTCGTCTGCCGTCTGAGGAACACAGACTGAGGGTGTTCGAGAACAGGGAGTTGAGGAGAATATTTGAACCGAAGAGAAATGGAGTGACAGGAGGTTGGAGAAAACTGCTTAATGAGGAGCTTCATAACTTGTACTCTTCTCCAAGTAAAATTAGAATGATGAAGTCAAGGAGGATGAGGTGGTCAGGTCATGTAGCACGAATGGGGGAGACAATGAATGCATATAGGATATTGGTGGGAAAGCCAGAAGGAAACAGACCACAGGAAGACCAAGGCGTAAGTGCGTGAACAATATTAGAATGGATCTTAGGCAGATAGTATGGGATGTTATGGATTGGATAGATCTGGCTCAGGATAGGGACCGGTAGAGGGCTCTTGTGAAAACGATTATGAAACTTCGGGTTCCATAAAATTCTGGGAAATTCTTGAGTAGCTGCAGAAGTAAGTAAGTAAGTAAGTAAGTAAGTGGGGTGGGACTAAGTTCCTTGTACTGCGGCCAATTCTGACCTATTTTACCAGCCCCAGATGATATGTGAGGGTGATTGTGGACCAATTGGTGGAATGAAGATTGGCAAGGGAAACTGAAGTACTCGGAGAAAACCTACCCCAGCGCCACTTTGTCCACCACAAATCCCACTTGACCAGACCCGGGATCGAACCCGGACCGCCGCCGTGGGAAGCCAGCGACTACCCGCTTGAGCTATGGCGCGGCCTGCAGTTCACTATAACTCTAGCTCTAATTTTCGCATGGAACGGGGCCAGGTAATTCAGAGTAAAGTGACGGAAATATTAACATTCCTTGTCGCCCTGCTTTGCAGTGCTGGAATTGATGTTCGCGGAGCGCTGAATATGAAGTAGGAGTGTCATTTGGCCTATGACGCCGTGTATTCTGATAGAAGTTTTCTGTCTTCTGGGATATAACACCTTGTAGTCCATTGAAAGTGAACCGGTATTTCGGAGGAACATGACGCCTCCATTTTCAGGGTTGAAGAAAAAGCCAAGCAAGAAACCAGCCCTAAGTAGGTAGCAAGCAGGGTTCTATATATCCA
Source organism: Cryptotermes secundus (assembly GCF_002891405.2). Lineage (NCBI taxonomy): Eukaryota > Metazoa > Arthropoda > Insecta > Blattodea > Kalotermitidae > Cryptotermes > Cryptotermes secundus. Next base: position 414,756 of record NW_019740660.1, read on the forward strand.
CCCCTGTTAGATCCTTAATCGTAAATACTCTGGTAGAAGTACAAAAATATTTCGAAGGAAATACTGCTTCCATCTTCAGAGTCGAAGACTTAGCCTAGTAAGCAATTATTAAAGGTAAAAGGGGTAAAACTGTCCCTGCAATAGTCAATGGAGGCCCGTAGGTTTGTGAGACATCGAGGCTCCCACATTTTTAGACATTCGGCTCACACATGGTAGTAAGCCTTGCTAGCCGGCCACCCTGTGCACCCAAAGAAGATTCCTTTCGCTCGTTTCTGTTAGAGAATGGGTCGACCCCAGGGAAATAGTGCGGCTGGGAGGACTAGTTCAATTGAAAAATCCAGTAATTTCATTGGAAATCGATCCCGCTATCTTCCGGCTTAGAAGCAAATAGCAATCAACCTGCTTGATGGCTGTTTGCATTTTTCTTCAACTCTCTCCGAAACGTCGGTAAAGTTCTGCTACATAACGCAGCATCACATCCCAGAAGGCAGTAATATCCATAGTCTGTATATGGTTGTAGTCAATATTCTGATTATAATTTTGTCAGCTTCGTAACTAAAAGACTTTGTATTTTTATGATTAATGTATGGCGGCCCATCCTTTAGTAATCCCCGTGGATTTACATGCGCAAGCGCAGTTCAGGATGGTCGAACCCTTCAAACCACAGTAGTACAAGTATCTGTGGCCTATGTATCACCTGCTTTAACATTAAGGATATATTTTATTTTGCCACACATTGTGTTCCGTATGGTTCTCACAATAAACGGCGATTATTTCCCTAAACAGCATTAACCGGTTGGGTTTTGTAAAAGAGACGTAATGTGTTTCCCGTGAGGTACGAACCGAACTCTGCATTCTGCCCACAGAGTGTATTTATGTGTTCCGTATGGTTCTCACAATAAACAGCGATTATTTCCCTAAACAGCATTAACCGGTTGGGCTTTGTAGTGGAGACGTAATGTGTTTCCTGTGAGGTACGAACTGAACTCTGCATTCTGCCCACACAGTGTATTTATGTGTTCCGTATGGTTCTTAAAATAAACAGCGATTATTTCGATTATTTCCCTAAACAGCATTAACCCATTCGACTTTGTAGAGGAGACGCAATTTGTTTCCTGTGAGGTACGAACTGAACTCTGCATTCTGCCCACACAGTGTATTTATGTGTTCCGTATGGTTCTCACAATAAACAGCGATTATTTCCCTAAACAGCATTAACCGGTTGGGCTTTGTACCGGAGACGTAATGTGTTTCCTGTGAGGTACGGACTGAATTCTGCATTCTGCTCATACAGTGTGTTTATATGCTCCTGCAAATGCTGAGTTGGTACCCAAATTCCACCTTGCACTGCATGTCACACATGCAGCTCTCCCATTGTTAACATCAAAATTTCGCCCTAATATAACCCTCCCAACGTTAGCAAAAAGAAACAAAAGAAATCCGATTATATGCTCTATCTTTACCAGAAGGACAAGCGGGCACTGCCTGGGAACCTTCAAAATCGGAGATATAGTTTCTAACCCCCCCCCCCCAAATGTAGTGTCTCTCACTACCACCCTCACTTCTTCTTCTTCAAAGAGTGTATTTTTATGTTCAGCGATTGCTTCCCTAAACAACATTAACCGGTTGGGCTTTGTTGTAGATACTTAATATTTGTTATCTGTGGCATCAGACATGAACTTTAAAATACCATTAATTTCAATTTTATATTTTGCCTAATTTTAACCCAAATGCGCATGAGGTGCTACCAAACTGCCATGCTACATTGCATGCCTCTCATACAGCCTCCAAACGGTAACATCACAATTCCCGCTGAATGTAGTAAAGACCTCGTTCAACTTCCTTTCCTTTAGTCGTAAAATTTAAAGTAGTCTACATCCCAAAGCTCTACCTTCTTTCTAACCTACTTTCTCCAGAAACATGAACGGGTATTTCCTGGAAGAGAGAATTTCTTTCCCCCTTTTGTCTCACTAATCCCCCTTCCAGTCTCTTCTCTGTCTATATACTCTTCTCTCTTCGTTTTAAGCTGCAATCCATATAAATCAAGTTATTTCCACACTTCGTCCACACCAGTTCTGTTTCTCTGGCCTAGTAACTTTACAGTCTGGACTCTGTGAAGAATAAGCCCTGAAAATTTTATTTTCTAGAATTTTGCGGATGCGAATGAAGTTAACTCGTTAAGTTGCGAGCACACAGCATCACAGAACGTGACCATAAAGAGCAGTCTGCCTGTGAAGGTCCCCAACTCGTGCTGTTTGGTTCCCACCAATGATATACCGTCAGCACCAACACACTGAATAAATTTCACAGCCATTTTCCGTCAAATAGCCCCATGTGATGCTGTGATGTGTATTCAGGCGAGGGGAAGGCATCATCATATATTGAGCAGAGATCGTAGGGGCTCGCGTGCTGGTAGAAATCGTGGCTGGGGGAATAGCTATAAGGGGGGTGCATTTGGAAAGAGTTTAAAGAATGGGGCTGTAGTATCCCCCTCACCCCTTCTGTGACTGTTGACACAAGGCCAGATCCCCATGGTCTATTCACAGTATTGTAATGGATTAAAATCTGTTCTTTGAGGATCTCTTGATAGAGGAAATAGCTGGAATGGGAAGGCTATTATGTAAGTACAGAGAAATTGTTTCCACTACGCTACCTTTCTGAACACACATCTCACGCGTGTTCTAGTACTAATTTAGGGATACACTAAGCAGCTAATGTAAATAGTCCGATAATCCTTAGATTAATACATCTTCCTAGTGCTAGTGGTACTTATGGCACAATTAGGGGTATTTTGCTCTCTGAGATCCATTTGAAAAATAACAAAGTCGAAAACCGTGTGCTCCATAATGTAGCAGGCCTATGCAAATTCCGTGCTTTTTACTTTATTAACACTTAGAAGGACTTTTTTTTACAGAGAGAAAGAGAAAGAAAGAAGAAAGAAAGAAAGAAGGAAAGAAAGAGCATCGATTTAAGAAGGTTCCCAGGCTTTGCCCGCTCGTCCTTCTGCTAAGAGTAAAGTGAAAGTGTAGGCGTTAGGATGATTAGAAGCAACGACTTGAGATAGTTGAGAGAGGGGGGCAGCTGAATTTCTTCTAAAAAACAAAGATTCAGTTCGTACCTCACAGGAAACACATTACTCTCCGCTACAAAGCCCAACCGGTTAATGCTGTTTTGGGAAACAATCGCTGTTATTGTGAGAACCATACGGACACATAAATACACTGTGTGGGCAGAATGCAGAGTTCGTTTCGTACCTCACAGGAAACACATTCCGTCACCGCTGCAAATACCAGCCGGTTAATATTTGGGAGAATTAATCGCTGTTTGTTGTGGGAAGCACATAGAACAAGTAAAAATACACTGTTTTGTAAAAAATTAGGTTTCTTATGTTAAGGAAGGTGGTACAGATGATTTGCCACTATGCTAAGGGTAACGCAGAGCCAACTTTACCATTTACCATATCGTAACAGTAATGATGTAGACTATTATTCAAGAAGTAGTAATTTCCTTTCTCAGTTTGGAAACCGATTTATGAGTTTTCGAGTAGTTCTCCTCAGTCTCTCCGGACAAGTATCAGAATACTTCTTAATTTAGGTAACAGACTTTTCTTTCCAAGTAATTTCCAATTCATTGCTCATGAATTATCTCTCCATTCAATACTATATAATTTACATACTGACACGGCTGTGAAAATAACCCATAAAATGTGCTGAACATTTCACTTTGTCACCTTTGTGGACGTCAGAACAGAAATCCTCTAATGCTCCCGTATCATCAGGGTGTACAGTTCAAACGTCATGGCCTGTATGTTGAAACTTTTATCGATAAGGTTGATGACTTTCTGTAATGCGTATATCCTTTCCTTTGTTTCCATTAGTTGATAGAGACGAATGGCTTCTTCCATAATAACAATTCATTGCAGGTGTTGTTACAGATATCGCATATCCTGCTCTGTAGGGAGATAAAAACACAGCGAAAGTCGCCACTAGTTTTGTTACAAATACGGGTGAGGTGAATTCACTCATCAGGCATCATCCAAGGAGTTGGCCCGAGAGGTAGCCCTACTGACTGGTGTTCAGTAAGCAGCTGGTTTGTATCCCGCCCTGGATATCGAGGTCTTCAATGACAATTTTATGTTCTAATCTCTACTCACACGGGGCAGATAGCTGCGGAGTTTAATAGGGATACAAGCCAATGTAGAATTTGAAGTTCTCACAACTGTGGACATAAAGAGTTCTGTCTAATCCATTGAAAAACAACCAATGTTTCGGAAGAACACGTCGCATCCTTCTTCATAGGCTTGAATAATAATACAAACGAGAAACCGGCATGAAGCAGGCACAGATTTTGTTGTTTCCTCCCTTGGTTTACTCTGCAATGCTGAATATTGAGGCGAAATATTCTTCCGAAACGTCTGTTGACTGTCAGCGGAATACACGACGTTTTGTCACGGGGGATAGTGCTGTTGATCAAGAACACTGTGTTTACAGTCAAAATATTTTCCTCTACTTACACTGCGGATGGAGTGCAGTATAATGATTTCATTCAAACATAGGAAATATTTGGTCGAATTCCCCCCACCCCGATATAGTGACATCGAAATGTTATCGGGAGGTCCTCGAAGAAGACTTCCTCTCTTTTCTCCGAGGCGTGTGTGTTAAGACGATCATAAAACGGGGATCATTCCCCATAAAGCAAATAGATACTGGAACTCCGTATTTGCTGTTACATTTCACGAAAGGCTAGAAGTCTACTGAGAATGCAGTTTTGGGAGACATCAGTAAGCTATATGGCGTCCGCGTTATCTCAAAATTTTCCCTGAACGTTCTGGTTATGGGTGGCCGACATGATCTCCGAACCTCAACCCTTTCTATTGCATTCTGCGAAGGTACGTAAAAGAAAATGCATAGAGAAAACATCCCCAAACATTTGATGAAATAAAAGAATGAATCTCTTCTGCTGTTATCAGAAAGAGTTCAGACATTCTGAATAGAGAAGCTGGCAGTTTGCGGCTGTAACGTGAGTCCAGAGCTTCACGAAATGGACATCTTTCTGCTCAGAGAATGTTCTCGCAAGACTGCGCTTCTGATTAATCCCACAATAATAGATGTACACGTATATTAAATATACTAAAAAAATTAATGCAATTTAAACTGAGGCGTCTCTTCATAATGACCCTGTATCATAATTGCGAGTTTCTGCATCCCAAGAATGGAAAAATAAAACTGAAAAATGTTGACTTTAAAAGCACGCAATCTGGATGGAAAGGTACAATGACAGAGTTGCTTTCTATAGCAATGCCCGAGATCCACAGGATGTAGTGTATAATTCGTGACTTCTGAACAAATTCCTCCCGTGATTAAGAACAATATAATGAGTATTGTATTCATGTAAATTCTGCTACACTCTTTCTAATGAGGTAGACATATTTGCGTGCATTGAAGCCCACAGGGTAATACCTGCCTCATGCGACCCAATTATCAACCATCATTACATGTTTGCGAGTAGATAACCAGTTAATTGCCTGTGAAATCGTTTTAGAACCAATTATCATTGTCATAATTAAGATATGTTATCTTGTGAATTTACCCATACCTTGTCGGCATGCTACAAGCCTGAAGGTCGTGGGTTCGATTCCCGATGAAGTCATTGGATTTTTCAATTTGCCTAAATCCCACTATGACCCTGGAGTCTACTCAGCCTATAACAGAGATGTGTATCAAGAATCTTCCTGGATATAAAGGTCTGCAGGCCCGTAAAGCTGATAATTTTACCGTCATCTGTGAGTCGATTGTCTAGTAAATATGGGAGCCTCGACTTCCTGTTACGGGGATATCTCTACTTATTTATTTTAATTATTCGCGCTTTACTACTGAAAGGAAGCCGGGGTATGGCTTCCCACCGCGGCGGCCCAGGTTCAAACCCGGGTTTGGTCAAGTGGGATTTGTGGTGGGCAAAGTGGCGCTGAGGTAGGTTTTCTCCGAGTACTTCGGTTTCCCCTGCCATTCTTCATTCCACCAAATTCTCCATCATCATAATCACCCTGGGCAGGTACGATAGGCCAAACAGTGGTCGCCGTGCCGAGTGGACACAACTGGGCTCCATCCCCCGCTTTGCGAATTGAAACAAGAAGAGCCGGAATAGCTCTGACAATTCACAAGCTGTAGAAACAGTGAGTTTTCCCACTCCCGGAAGGCCAACAGTAGGTATTTGTCTCTCCTCTACAGCGTCCAGACCGTCTCAGGAACCCATCCACGTACCCTGTGGCTGCCGGGAGTTATTTGCCTTCGTGATAAAGGTCCTGAGCATAAAACTGACCTCTCAACTCCATCCAGTGCAGAGGTTATGATTGGGTGGATCCGTTCGTCCACTTCCCAAACTCTTCATGGTGCGATGCGTAATTAAGTCTGGGGATATATCTACATTTTTGCTGTACTTTAACCTTAAACAAATATGATGTGTGTTTGTGGACTGGATTCATCTGGCTCCTGATAAGGACCAGTGGTAGATTCTTGTGGACACGGTAATGAAGTTTCTGGTTCCGTAAAGTGTTGGGAATTTCATGAGATGCTAAACAAGTGTTGGCTTTTCCACAATGACTCTGCTTCATTTTCTTAGTTACAGGTCTAAATTTTGAAAAATAACACTAATACCTGAAATATGCTAGATGTGTAACACGAAGTGTGACACAAAAGAAAGATCTAATTTCCATTTGTGGGCAAACTTGTTTCCATGGGCCCAGTAACCTATATAGAGTCGTTTTACTTTTCAGTTTTATTTTTATCAAAACCATGTCGAGTAACACGCAGGTTGGAGCCCGGTTTGTGGGGCTCTCTCCTCACGGAGTGCCAAACCGTTACATAACGAGCAGGAGTCCCGCTCAAGCCACGTACCGGGTATTACAGACGCTTGTTACCGAGTTTCGCCCTCGGGACATACATTTGTTTCAAATGATAGTCATCTTAGGAACAGCATAGTACACAGCGCTCCGCGTGGGGAGATGTGATACTAAAACAGTATGCATCACCTCAGGGATCACGGCGCGTGTTTAAAAATCCAAAATATTTACAAATTCAGGTACAGCTACTTTGATAATAAGCCGGTATAGCGATAAGGATGGACGACTGAGGAATCTGGGTTCGATTCGCGGCAGAGACAAGATAATTTCTTCTCCGTGACGTCCAGAACGGCTCTGGGGCCCACACAGCCTCCTGCACATTGTGTACTAAGGGTTTCCTCTCTGAGGTTAAAGTGGACGGGACGTGAAACTAACCACTCGCCTCCATCTACTGCCTAGTACCGTCATTAAATTAACCGCATTAATCCAACAGACTGTTCTAGAGCGAGGATTCCTAAATGTTTGGCATGACCCTCCCCCGCCCATTCGTTCTATCGTTGTGTTCAAATTCTCATGCACCCCGCGAGTTTCACTCTTCAACAAATGTAACCCTTTGCACTCGGATTTGTCTTATTGCTTATGATAAAGTAGCAAAAAATGGCCCGAGCTGTAGCGTAGTTGCTTGAGGCACACGCTACATGCCGGGAGGTCGAGGGTTCAAGTCCCGATGAGGTCATTGGATTATTCAGTTAACCTAATCCTTCCAGCGGCACTATGGCTCTGGGGTCGGCTCAGTCTCTAACAGAAATGAACACCAGAAATCTGCCTGGGAGTAAAGGGTGGCCGGCCGGCGCGTAAGGCTAACAACCTCACCGCCATCTGCGAGCCGATTGTCTAGGAAATGTGGGAACCTCGACGTCTCACAACTCTATAGGTCTCCACGGCCTGTTTCAGGGATAGCTTTACCTTTTTAAGTAGTAAATAATAAAATGTATATTTTCCGCACTGCTTACCTAAGCACACCGCCACGGAAGCGTATGAGAGGGTGGAGGTATAGCTCCTCCATTCTTGACTTCGGCACTAGATGGAGTGGTCAGATTCATGCTTCTGTCGCTTTGTCCTCGAGAAAGGGTCTCGGTACCCATTGGATATGAGGCTGGGTAGGCCCCAGAGCCAGTCTGAACGCTGTGGAGGAGAAAAACATCTCTTGCCCCCTCCTGGAACCGAATATCGATCAGTAAAACACAACTGGTAGCCTACTCACTGTACTGACTTAGCTGTCCCGGCTCTAGCTTGTAATTAGTGCAGTATTAAAGGGGCGAGCAAAATATTCAAAACTCTGTAATAAAAATCCTTCTACGGCCATGAACAGTACCCACAAACACTGAAATCTAACCTATCTAAATGATTCTTTAGTATCTAGAATGGCGATTCTCATGAGGGCATATGTGGTTTTTCTCAGTCACACCAAGGAGAATCCCGGTTTACTACATCGATCCATTCTAATATATTCCAGTATAACATCTACGTGACGGTCACGGTAGCCGAGCGGTCTAAGGCATGCACTGTCTTCGCTCGCTCGGAAACCGGGATCGTGGGTTCGAATCCCACTGAGTGCATGGATGTTTGTGTGCGTTTTTCTGTGTTTGTCTACAGGTAGAGGCCTTGCGACGAGCTGATCACCCGCCCAAGGAGTCCTACCGTATGTGTAAGGTCTAGTAAACTGAAGTGAAACGGAGAGTTTCATGGAGGTAGGCCTAGGCCCAAATTGGGGCTGTAGCGCCACAGGAAAAAAATAACATCTACGTATCATTCGACCATTCGAAACTTAGACATTGACAGAGTCACTAAATAAGCCACACCGACAAATATACAAACAAACAAACAAACAAACATTGAACCAAAATGAATGCCTAAATTACGAAGGCAACTTTAGTTTCTCTGCTTTCTTAAGCAAGTGCTTTCCTTTTTAACGTTTTATAACACAGGGTTTTAAACCTTTAGAAGTAAAAAAAAAAAAAATGTTGTTTGTGAATAATACAAGTTTATGAAACGTTATGTAGCTTGACAAGTTATCATAGATGGCTCCACCTGGTCTGGTGTCACGGAGCAAGTAGGCGTTGCAGCAACAGCCAATCAGAGGAGGGCAAGGGAGGGGCCGTAAGACCATCCGCTCGAAACCTATTAAATGTTACATGTGAGTAAGGCATGTTACGTAGCGCTCGGCCGAAACCTGCCTTTCGGCCGCCGTGAATTCTGGATGACGGCCATGTTTAAAATATTCATGTATGGGAAACTTAATGAAAGGGTTCGTTCGTGGAAACCCATGGACGTCACCGGTGTCTGTACAATTTGCTAACGACGTCGAAATTATCAATAATAGGGTCGATACTGCTAAATTATTGGATGAAATGTGAGTACGTTCATGGAAAACGCAAGGGCGACTTCTGAAGTCGTCCGAAGGTTTAACAGCTGAGAACTGATGTTGAGAAGAGCAAAATGGAAGCCATTTTAACCTTTAAAAGCAGTGGTTACTACCTGAACCTCGTATAAAATTCAAAGACTCTCTGTTTTCCCCACACATGTGTCTTTATGTGTTTTGTATGATTCTCATAATAAACAGTTGTTATAACCCGAAACAGTGTCGTTCGCCTGTCTATGTAATAATGAATTTCGTGCTTGGATGCCACCCAGCGCCTGAGCGTTGCTCATTTGCCTGGGTGATCAAGGAAAACATTGAAAAGTTAATTTATATTAGTTCACCAGTTTTGTGGATCATTATAAAAGTAAAGAAGAGTAAAATTGTAGGTGAAGAAGGAATATTATGGGAGAAGTTAGAAATGTTTCATTTCCTTTGAAGAAAAATCCTCCTGATAAGGGCAGTGTGAAAATGAAGAGGAGAAAATGGTTGGAAGCAGTGGCTTGAGACAGAGGCCGTGGGATTTTGGTTGAATGAATAATGTTAATTTGCATAATTTGGGGAAAAATGTTGTGACCTCCATAGCAAGAAGTTTAATTTGGAAAATTTTAAGGCTGGAGAGCTGCATAAGGAACACGCAGTAGAAATTTGGAACTCGGGAACCATCTCAATGTTAGCTTGGAGACAGCAAAATCAGGACACCTGCGATGTGGTAGCCGGTCGCAGGACTTTCCGGATCAGTGCTGACATCTAGCGAGCATTCTAACTAACTAATGGAAGCATATTTTTAATCTAAATGGCATAACAAAAACACAGTTCTTAACGTCACATGAAACACATGTCTCCACTACAAAGCCCAACCGGTTAATGCTGTTTAGGGAAATAATCGCTTTTTATTGTGAGAACCATACGGAACACACAAATACAAGTACACTATATGGGCAGAATGCAGGGTTCAGTCCATAACTCACAGGAAACACATTACGTCTCCGCTACAAAGCCCAACCGGTTAATGCTGTTTAGGGAAATAATCGCTGTTTATTGTGAGAACCATACGGAACACACAAATACACTGTGTGGGCAGAATGCAGAGTTCAGTCCGTACCTCACAGGAAACACATTACGTCTCCACTACAAAGCCCAACCAGTTACTGCTGTTTAGCGAAATAATCGCTGTTTATTGTGAGAACCATACGGAACATATAAAGTCAAAGTCAAAGACTATGTTTCTCACAAAAACAGCAATTATTTCAAGAATGGTCAAGAATTTTGTGTTCACCACGTCGTCTAGACCCGCTATGGGGCCCACCCAGCCTCCTCTCCAATGGCTACAGAGAGATCTTTCCCCGAGAATAATATGGCCAGGGCTTGAAGCTAACCGCTCACCACCAACTAATGTCGAGTTCAAGAAAACGTGGATCTGTACATCCACTCCACCATACGTCTTCGTGGCATAGTGCTTAATTAGTGTAGCACAGGAACAACTTTACACTTACTACATATTCTTCCCAAAATATCTTTTAGTATACACATTTTATTATCTAAATGACAAGTGACCTTAAGTTTCACGTCAACAGACCCTATCCCTCATGAGTGTGTAACTGCTGACGCCATGTGGAGCAGACCTCCCTGTTCCGCTACATACGGAGCTGTGCCGCGCGGCACTTTGCTCTGCTGTGGGAGGAAGGGCCACGTGCGCGGCACCTCGGACGCTGAGCGTGCCGTACCGCCCATCCGCAGCGAGGGCACCAGGAGCCACTTCTATCGGCGTGCCTACACTGAGGGGAGATGCCTCTCCCTTCGGCTCACGTCAGTTCTTCCTGCCTTTCTTAGGTTCCGGGGCTGTGGGCTACACCACTGAGGAATCGTAGCTCGGTTTGCTGTATGAGCACAGGGTCAAGACACGTTCTGTGGCCCACTCGGTCTCATATTCAGCGGGTTCCGAGAACTGCTTCCCTGGAAATAAAGCTGTCGGGAAGTGAAGCTGACAGCTCACATCGTTCCACTACCGAAAATAAGAATGCATAGAGTTATAACTCCACTCCCCCCACACGTCTTCATTAATTAAACGCAGAGATAACTTTAGCTTTGTTCATTTCCTTCACTTTTCCTTCTTCGTAATTTTCTAGTTCATTTCTCTTTGTTTCATTTATTTCTAATTGCTTATTTATCTTCCATCTTATTTATTTTCTTCCGTGTATCCTCCTGTTTCCATCAGTTATAGTTTCTTTTTGTTTGTTCGTTCTCTAGTTTCTGTTCTTCTTCTTTTGTTGTTTACTTCTAATCGCTTCCTCTTTGCTGCCTTCTTTTGTTTTTTCCTTCTGTACTCTCCTTCTTTCTTGCTTGTCTTGAAATTTCTCTTAGATTCTGGCCCGTTTTTATTTACGTGATAATTTAATTCATCTTTATATTTGCTCGTTCTTTTGTCTCGTTGAGTCTCAACTCCTGAACTCATCTCTGATGTAGTCACTTCATACTGACATTCCTTGTTGACAGACGGCAGGAAACTGACACCTCTTGCTTCAGATGCAACCCTACAGACACACGAACTGTCTCGTCTTAATGATTATTTTCGTTACGGGCACTCGCTAATTAAAGGACTGGTTGGCGTTCTTAGTCAGGCAACAGTTGAACAATTCCTTTGATAATTCATGTTGATATAAGGTATAATTAAAAGAATGGAAGCTTTAATTAAATCATAATTACACCCTCAGGTGACAATTTCTTCCTTAGTGCTTGTCATAAATGTTTCATAAGCCAGGGTTCATATTGATTTGGTCTTACGTGAACTCCATTACGATAAAATGTTAAAGCTAATGAATCGATTCTCCCCAGCAGAGGACAATTACGTCATAGGGTTCGGAAAAGGCATCTCACGCATCTTTGTTCTCCTAATTGCATAAACATTGGGGTCTGTGGCAACAGTTTAGGCCAGCCTTCACAAGGTCTGAAGGCTCTCAGAGCCGTCAGAAATTAAAGTATGGTCACGAGTCCGTGGGTTTCAGAACAAAGAATTAATTTGCTGGCGAAGGCCAGCAGCAAATTATCCTTCCTTCCGCAGCAGTAAATGAAAGAAATGTGTGTAGTGTCCCGGCTTACTTACAGCTAAATTTTTGCTTAGTTGTTGGTACAATCTTAATGAAGATTAAAAATATTTTAAGCGTTAAATTGTGGTTGATACGTAAATATTTTGCAAATATATTTGCTGTACAATCAGTGCTTGATGCAGCTTCCGTTACGGAAAAAGCTGACTCCCCCGCCCTAACCAAATTCATGTCGCAAATTCCATCCTTTCACACAAACTCAGCCATGTTACAATTTCAAATGCTTATTCTTGACTGAGACACACGAAGCTTTGTAGAGCGTTGTTTATACTTCTTGTTATAAACACGTCGAAGTATTAAACTGTTTCTTTATTACTCTGTATTATCACTAAAACTAAATTATATACATAAATGTTACATTACTCTGTGAGGATCGTATATGATTATTTCTCTGCTGGATGTGAGGTTTCCTACTATCTTCTTGGATACAATGACTTTTAGTCGGCTTTCGGGTGAAAGAATTGCATCCATCTTCAGGTTTGGAAGCTAAGCCACAGTAGTAATTAGATAGAAGCAACAGCAAAGAGTTATCTTCTGGTTGCTTTGTTTACTCTTCAACCCCGAATATGGAGGCTACGCTTTGCTCCGAAAAGTTCTTAAACTTTTACCAGAGTACATGGCGTTGCCAAACGGGAGGTATTAATCTTCATAGTTGTTATTTCTTTATTTTATGTCGTCACCGAAAGCCGCAAGCTACCCGGAAGTAGTTCCCATTTGCGGATGCAGATATAACATTGTACAGCTGCGAAGAAATTTCAGAATTTCATGCGAAAGATCATCACATTTAGACTTCGATGTTATGAGCTCTTCCAAGGAAACAGTTTCATCTACTTGAAATGTGATTACAAGGGGTGGAAACCTCGAAGTTCTTATGGCCAAGAGCAGAGATGATACTGAGAAATGTTGAGCGCACCCAGATAGCACACATGATGGAGAAGCCGTCTGGAAATTGCATGACAGTTCCTTGGCTTGGGGGGTTGGACAGACGAAGCCCGGCAGTTGAAGTGACGCAATGTTCTTTCTTGCTTCAAGTATAAAAAGGGGAGAAGATAGAGGAATAAGAAATTTCTTGACGGACGCGCAATAAAACGTTATGTGATACGAAACAGACATACAACATCATGCACTTCCGGTGGGTTATACAATTCCTTAGTTCTTGGATGTAGAGGAAAATGAAAGCCCTTGATGCAAGGGTGAAATACCAGTAGGGTATAGCTCCCTTTAGGGGCAAGAATTACAGGTCTTGAACCAGAGTTGCGAATAGCCGCTGTCAGAACAGAGGCCAGATAATGCAAACACATCTACCGTTCCCAGTATGGGTGTTAAGCTTTCTTATGTAAGGGGCGGAAATGCTATTTTTATTATAATACGATAAAAAGAGGTAAGAAAAGGGAACTTAAATCGTTGGGAAGGGTGAAAGAAACAACAATGGTGCAGGGCTCGGTGTGGGAGTGGCACCCTTCCCTGTGGGCCCCTGTAGGGGTCCAGCGTGCCTCGACATCTGGTGACCTCCCTCCTGCGAGACCCGTGCTGGGCTGATTGGGTGGGGGGTGGGGGGGGTACAAGGACAGCCCTGTCCGCTGAAGCCCCTGGCGAGGCCCTCAATACGTGCATTTGCATTATGTTCTAGTAATTTAGCTTACCTTGCCATCCGGCAATTACCGGGAATATTACCCATGAGGTAAATGGGCTGAAATGTCGAGCCGATCACTCATATAGTGTAGAGGTTAAGAATTCTTGGATCTTCTAACTTTATTGCCCCATACGACCTCAAGGCATTTTATATTTTCTTTACTGCGCTGTCAGTAGTGAAACTGCAGTGTCAAACGGTGGGATCATATATGAATTGGGAAGGATTTGCATCGAATTGGTCGTGGCCTATTTTAACTAGGGGAAGTGAGGATACCACACATGATAGCCAGTGTCCCGGCCGAGAGTCGAAACAAAGAACTCGCCAGTGTAAGCCCCAAGTACTAGCACTATACCAATCCGCTATCTTCTTGTCGTGTAACAGAGTGGTCACTATATATACCACCTGCTTCAACGTAAAAACTACGTTTTGCCCACACAGCGTCTTCAGTTGCGGATGGATGGTAGCTGCGAATATGCTNTACGCTTCGCAAAATATAAGCAGAATAATCAAGTCAAGGAGGATGAGAGGGGCAGGGCAAGTAGCACGAACGGGGGAAGAGGAATGCACATAGGATGTTGGTGGGAAAGCCAGAAGGAAAGACACCACTAGGACGACAAAGACATAAGTGTGTGGGTAATATTAAAATGGTTCCTAGAGAGATAGGATGGGATGGCGTGGACTTAATTAATGTGATTCAGGGTAGGGACTGGTGGAGGGCTCTTGTGAACACGGTAATGAACGTTCGGTTTCCATGAAATGCTGGGAAGTTCTTGAACAGCTGCACAACTGGCGGCTTCTCAGGAAGGGCTCAGCTGCATGAAGTTAGTGTATCTGTGTGTTTGGTATGGTCCTTACAGCAAAACCCGATGTTGAGACGTTAGCGTCTGTTATAGAAACTACGGGCTTGTGGGTTGTAATGTCGTGTAGTGCGGTGGGAGTCCGACGTTTCGGAGGAACATATCGACTCCATCTTAATATAAGAGCGGAAGGAGGTGGCAAGCTGAGCTGTCCACGGGCTCTCTCCTAGCTACACGACGCCACAACGGTCAGCTTCTCAAGGTGCTGGTTAGTTAGTAGTTGGTTTGTTGATTGGTTAGTTGGCGCGGACAGTGACTGAGCCACCGTGACCAATCTGCAGCGAAGGCCTAAGATGGCACCTGCGTAGGGCGCAGCAGCAGCCCGCTTGTCCTCGCTTGTCGTTGTTCTGACAGCATAACAGCGCAGCTCATCTCGTCTCGTCACCGCCGCTACTTGGGCCGTCAAAACTTCCCCCCCCCCTCTACGCCAACTCTTTTCATTCTCTCTTCATTCCCATTTCTTAAATGTTACGACTTCCACGCCATCTCTTAATGCCTTTCTGACCCTAGTAATCAGATGCAGGAGCGACTGGGAACAATCACAATTTCGTTTTATTATCTCCTTCACTTTCAACCTCTTCCGCTTTTCCTCTTTTTACTCATCCTTCGCCCCCTCTTAATTCCCATTTTCATTCCCTTCCTTCCTTCCTCGTATTCTCATCCCAAGTTTTTTATTTCCTTCCTTCTATTCCCCACCTCTTTCTCTTCAACTTCTCTTACGTGTATTTCTCTTCCTGTATGTTTCTATTTCCTCTTCTCGTTCTTCTCCTTCTACACTCTTAAAATTCTGCTCCTTCCTTTCCCTCTCCTTATTGTTTCTGCTTCGTCTGCTTTCTCCTTTATTTATCTACTCCCTTTCATCAGTCTCCTCCTTCTGAGAGCCGGGATAGCTCAGTAGGTATAGGACTGGCTGGACAGCCGAGTCCCGGTATGGGCGAGATTTTTCTGTTCTCCGCAGCTTCCAGACCCGCTCTGGGGCCCAACCAGTATTCTATTCGATGGGTACCGGGGGCCTTTTCCCTGGACTAAAAGCGGCCGGGTCATGAAGCTGACCACTCATATCGAACTACTACTGAGGTCAAGAAAACGTGGATCTATATATCCACTCCCCCATACGTCTTCATGACATAGTGTACAGGGAAAAATTTACTTTTTATCTCATACTTTTATCGTCTCCTTTACCTGTTTCTCTTCATTCTCGTGTTCTCCCTTCTTCACATCCTCCTATCTCTTCTTCCTGTCCTGGCAGGCAGGGTTTTGCGCTTGGTATCTGGGAAGGTTAATGCCTTATGTTCCTTCGTGATTCCTGTCAGTCACTACTGCTCAGGTCATTGCTGCACTATCAGATGATATGTTTGAGTAGGCGGAGTGGAAATGCTACCCATTCTGTAGGTCCGGACTTCAAATCTCGGCAAGTGACGTCTGGCCAAGACGCGCTGAACCTGTGGCTCTCTTATCTTAAACGTTGGTGGGAGGAACTTAAGGCGACTACGAGTTGGTCTGACTACACCTAACCTAACATTTCTTCTGTTTCGATAACTCTTAAATTTTTACCCTCAAATATTTTCGTGTTACGGCACGGAAAGATTTTATGTCTTTTGACCACACACAGACACACAGCTCGAAGTAAGATTCCAAATGGCGCCATGGGTTTCTGAAAGTTTTACGGAGTTCTGTTCTCTATTTTCACATAATATTTATAAGCCACTTATCTTCTTCCTTTTGTAAATGGTCCATAATAACAGATGAGGGGGCCTGTCATTGCACAAAAGACTGCACGTTTCCGTAAGTTTTGCCAGCTGCTTCAGTTGTAAGTAGGCTGGGATGTCTGCAATCTGGCAACGACATTTGCATGGTCACTGCTGTGTGTTTTATGCCACTCTGACTCACATAAATAAAGAAGTACCACGTTCTTCGCTACAGGTCTATATATCACGTCACAGAACCCCTTTTTACTTTATTCAACAAACCAGTGCTGAAACTTTGAAGTTGACGTCACAAAATTCTTTTTGAATTTTCATTCTCCATAAGTTTGTTCATCCCAATTTATGTATAGAAATATGAAAATAGTCAATGGCGATCTCTTGTAGACGTAGAAGCGTGTTCTGGTTCTGGTTTTATGTATTCTGTTTCCCCCTCGTGTCTGACGTACTTATGGCCAGAAAAAGAAAATCATAAGAACTAAAACTTGATGTATCTGAGGACGGGTGAGAGAGAGATTTACTGGAAACCAGGAGCTTGACGTCTTCTCCACGCGATGGGGCTCTATATCACCCACTTGAGCGCTCCCCGGGGGTCAAGACACCTCCATGCATCAGACGCTACATCAGCCATTCATAATCCCAGTCTCTCCGTCCACACATACATTTGTGTGTTCTCATACAAGCCGCATGTTCCACTGTCTCCTCTCGCACGATAAAAAATGATATACGAATTCATAACTTCGTCAAATCCGAGAGAAAAAAAAATCAAATCTGCTGATCCTAAAGTAAGTTCTGTGCTTCAAGGAACAGTTCCATGTTTAGCCGTTTCAGAGGACATTGTTAATTATATATATACTACCTGCTTGTCACTTGTTTTCAAACTGGTTTCTTCCTTGGCTTATTCTTCATGCACGAAGATGGAGGCAATATGTTCCTCCGAAACGCCTGTTGAATTTTAGCGGACTACATGGTGTTATATCCCAGAAAGTAGAACTGTTCATAACCACCGATGGGAGAACATCAAATCCTGTACATACTCTCTAACATTAGAATTCCTCCACTTAGTTTACGTACATTAAACAATCTGATAAATATATAGATAATCGTCAATATATAAAGATACTAAAGATACTAAAATGGAAATAATTTATTTCAGATTGAAAAGTAACAGAAAAGTACGCCACACTAAAATTTATCAGGCAGTCCTCGCTCGTCGTTTTGGTATACGTCTTTTTGAGAGAGGGTAAGGCGTTGGGAAGTGATGAAGATAAAGAGTTAGGAAGTGAGTGGACTTTGTTATGAGAAGCGACTTTTAGGAATAATTACAACTAGAAGATCGGCATTACGGCCAAATTTTGATGTGAGCATTGAGAGGAATACTTGTTAAACGTGGCAGTTGGGTACCAACTCTGCATTTGAAACACAAAATTTATCCAAATAATACTGAAGAATTCAGTCCGTACCTCACAGGAAACACATTACGTCTCCGCTACAAAGCCCAACCGATTAAAGCTGTTTAGGGAAATACTCGCTGTTTACTGTGAGAATCACATGGAACACATAAATACACTGCGTGGGCAGAACGCAGATCTTCGTTAATAATAATGCAAGTGGTACATATTGTGACACTTTGGGATTTTGTTTGGCTAACTAATATAGGAAGGGTTTTGGATTGGATAATTTGATATATTGCACCTTCTACATTTACACATTTCAGGACTACAGGCAATACAGCTTTATCGCTAGTCTACAGATTTTCCAGTTCACTGTTACACACGCACTTGTGTTCTCAGTCTTCACTAGACGTATCCCGGCAACGGATTTTTGATGTTCTCACTCTAAATTCAAATCATACCTGAAGTCTTCTTTGCACAGCCTAATTCATTTCTAGCCCTTATTTTGATACTGCAAATTCCTAAGACCGGCTCCATTCAATTCCAAGCTCATATCCCGGCAGGCTGGCGTCTCGAAACTCGACCATATACTCGTACTTCCAACTCGACTACTTTGCTTATACTACCCTGTCTCTACTACTTCTGTCCTGCCGAACACTTCTTGCACGGATCCCACGGAAAACACCGTCTTCTATTGTTCAGAATACGTGTGTACTGATCCGTTGCCTAACATACGTATACACTTCACAATATACAGTAACCAATGCGCTTTAAACGGTTAGAATATTTAATTTGGCCATTCTCTTTATAGCTAGCTTAACATTTATACACACAATTCACAGAGGCTGTCTTGGAGTTGAAACTTCATGTAACCTTCGTATGGTGCTGCGTTATCCAGTAATGTAGGCAGATGTTTCTTCTATCTGTTTCGTCTTTATAAGGTCATGATTAGGTATAATGTAAAAGTAGTTGCTTCAATGCATTGTTTAATTAGCTCATTATTCTGTAATACTGTAAAATCTTGTATACAGTTGGACCTAGATAACTGCTCAGTTACTTCGCAGACCCAGTCCACAATATAAATCAAGAAACACTGGAACAATGAAGAAAATTTTAACGTACAACCTCACGTTCAACGTATATATATATATATATATCTGTAATTAAATTAGAGATGCACTTTCCGTCAGGTTCAGTATCATCCCTCACTCCCTTCAAGTCTGCCTTCACATCATTACTGCAATTGTCTGGGAAATCTCGCGTACGTAATAACCCGCTGCTGTCTGAAACATCATCACATAATACAGATCATTACATAAATATTATAAACCAAAATGTATTGAGTAGGACTTCGACGGAGGAAGACATTGACTTATAAAAATAATTTATTGTTCTTGGTACTTCAGAATAAGAATCATATACAGAGTGTGATTTTAAAATGAAACCCAAACAACAATCAATACTGGGGTACAGAAATAAGATCATAAGCTGCTCCCCCGTGTAATGGGTTCCCATAATGTTCCTCGTGACACTCCATTCAATTCGACTCCGGTTGTGAAGAGTTCCATCTTCTTGGATACAATGCCGTGCAGATCGTGTGAGGCCACCTGTGGTTTCGGAGGAACGCGTCGCTTCCATTTTCAAAGTTTGAGTGTACAGCTTAAGAAACTGGCTCAGTTATATAGGAAGACTGAAGTCACGCGGTAGCGTAGTTGGTAGAAGCACTGTGATACAACCCGGAACGTCCCGGATTCGATTCCCTACGAGGCCATTGCATTTTTCAATTAACCAAATCCTTCCAGCCGCACTATGACCCTGGGCTCAACTCAGCCTCTAACAGAAATGAGTACCAGAAATCTACCTGGGGGGCGTAAGGCTGACCTAATCGCCATATGTGAGCCGACTCTCTAAGAGAAATTGTGGGAACCTCGACGTCTCACAATCTTATGGGCCTCCACGGCCTGTTGCAGTGAGAGCAGATTGCAGAGGAAGCGATGAGAATATCCAAAGGCGGCGGGAGTGTTGTGTCACGCAGATATCTCAAGTAAATTCGACCCTGATGCAGATCAGTTTGAGCAGAGGAGCTGACCCTGATCCCAGTGAAATCTTCACCCGTTTGTACGAGCGACGTCCCCTAACGAGCTGTAATTGTGGGCATCGACATTGCCTACCTGTAATGATATAATTGCAGTGAGGGTAGAGTTAGTCTGTAACTACGTGCGTAACGTGAACTCACCGCCCTTTGATGTCACAGAGGGCTCCGACAAATGAACCAAGTCTCACCCACCTCCGTCCCAAATCCATGACGGAAACAGGAGCTACTTCTGGGTGGTAGACTGCATAAGAGCTGAAGATACAGATCGTGCAGTTTATGGGGTGAGAGGCCTGTAGCCCCTGTAGTTCTCTGAAATTCTATGGTTAACAGTTTGACGCATGAGAGACACTGTGAATTCTCTGCAGCCTAGTTGCAGTTGTAAGTACAACTGATGTAGGGAAACAGTACTGCGTCCGACATGAATAGCTTCCCCTGCTTTGAAGACGGAGAGAGAGCAGGAGCTTTCTACAGTCTAGCTGCAATTATCAGTACAACTGTCATGAGACATCACTACTGGGACCAAGATAAAGAACTTCTATTGTTTTTTGCTATTAAAAATGTGTGAAATAATATTATTTAATTGTCCGTTTCATTATGGTAGAAGAATACATATAGGAATTTTGTTCGAAAACCGGAAGGTAAGAGAACTTTGAAGACGTAGATGTAGATGTGAGGATAATATTAAAACTGATCCTAGACGGACAGTGTGGAGTGAAATACTGGAATGATCTCTCTCAGGATAGGGATCAATACATGGGTTTCGAGATTACGGTAATGAACCTTCGACTTCCATGAAATATTAAGAAATTCTTGAGTAACTGAGCCCCTGGTGGCTTCTCAAGAAGGACTCAGCTCCATAGTATTAGCTAGTTAGTGCCAATATGTTTTTGAAGCCTGAAATTAGTTTAAGTCATATTTAAAAAAAATAATTTCATGGCAGAGAACACTGCGTCCCTGTTAGAAAAGTATTTACATAAAGAAATAATCGCTGTTTATTGTTAGAACCATACGGACACACAAATACACTGTGTGGGCAGAATGCAGAGTTCAGTTCGTACCTCACAGGAAACACATTACGTCTCTGCTACAAAGCCCAACCAGTTAATGCTGTTTAGGGAAACAATCGCTGTTTACTGTGAGAACCATACAGAACACATAAATACACTGCGTATGCAGAATGCAGAGTTCAGTCTGTACCTCACAGGAAACACATTACGTCTCTGCTACAAAGCCCAACCAGTTAATGCTGTTTAGGGAAACAATCGCTGTTTACTGTGAGAACCATACGGAACACATAAATACACTGTGTGGGCAGAATGCGGTGACTGTAATGTTCAAGCAGTTGATACATAGAGGCCTAAATGCTGCTTTGCTTTAAAGGGGTAAAACATACTGTTATGTATGGGTGTAAAACACGGTTTGTCCCATTAAGGGAAGTTCAGTGAGGGTGAGTATCTGATGAGAAGGTTCTGAGGAGAATATTTGGACGTAAGGGGGAAGAAGACAAATGGGGATGAAATAATGAAGAACGTTGTCATTTTCTCTCTTCACAAAATTTTAAGTTGATTAAAGTAAGAAATTCGAGCTGGGTAGAGTATGTAGCACACATGAGGAAGATGAGAAATTCGTATAAAATTTGGTTGGAAAAAACTGAAAATAAGAGTCTAGTTGGGAGAACTTGTCGTAGATGGAGATAATACATGTGAATGTTAAGAGGACAATAAATGGAAGTGTGTGTTCAGTATTCTTCCACTTTAGTGCCGGGATGAAGTGGGAGCTCTGTGAATTCAACGGTGAACCTTTCGTTTCCGAAATTATTGAGAAATTTCTTGACTTGATGAATGAAATTGATATTGTGGCGTGTAGAACTGTTGCTATGCAACGACCTCGAGATAAGCAACTATACCAGAGCCGTTTGTAGTCAACGGCATAGTAAACATGTTTCCGCGGGAAAAGGGTACGCATGCAACAATCGAAGTATTGTTAGAAACGGGGTGTTTCTGTGCGGTCCGTGCTGAGTTGTTATAAGCAAGGGACAAAGTCAGTTGAGAGTCAATTCTGTACTGGAGTCTCTGAAGGAAAGATTTGAGTGCGGGAAGCTGAAGAATCTCCACTGATAGATGCCATTTCCAGGGAACGGCTGGTGAAGAAAACAGACTGTAAAAGGCTTAGGGGGTGCCTTTGTGATTTGTGAATTGTGGAGATGTGCGGTGACGCTGTAAGTGTTTGCACTTATGAGTCGTGTGTGTAAGTGGTCAATAAATCGAGCCACTAATCCAAACCCCGTTAATAGTCACACATACGTGACGACACGAATGATGTTCTTCAAGGAAGTAGGCTACCAAGAAGCATAATTAAATAGGCCACGACATCTCCATTATAGCGATACATAGTCGTTTTTCTAAGTAGTCTGGCAAGCCGGTAATTCGCGAGACTCACATCCTTCCATATTCATTTCGATTCATCAGCCATGCAACCGTCCGACGCCAATTAGTCTTGATACTGACAGCGTTGTGTTATCTCAATCGATACAACGATGGACTACGCTCTGGACAGCGGAGGAAATGGGGTTCGATTCCTCACAGAGGCCAAAGAATATTATGTTTTCCACAGCGTCCAGACTGGTTCCTGGACCCACGCAGTCTCCTAACAGATCGGTATTGGGGCCCTTCCCGGAAGGTTAAAGCGGCCGAGTCGTGAAACTGACCACCTAGTGCCTAGGTCAAGAATAGTGAAGCCATACCTCCACTCCTCCATACGTCTTCGTGGCTTGGTGCTTGATTAATTAAACACAGGAACAACTTTACTTTTTCATTTACTGATATCCTCGTAAAATAAACCGTATAAATTCTAGGCTTATTTTTTCTACATATTTTTGGACTAGAATTGTCTGTGCCTTCGTCTGTATTTTAGATCGATCTGAGAGACACTAGATCTGTTTTGTGCAGGCAGGAACATCAGTCCACTAAAATGGCCACCCCTAGTTTGCTAGATATTAATTTCTAGATCTCATACCTGATCTTCCTCCCCCTATAGCCGACTCCTGTGTAGAGAATGGATCTAATTACCTGCGGTCTCCACAAGCGGCGAGCTGTGTAGTCCAACTCAGCAATAACTGCAGATGACTCCATCAGCCGCACCGACCAAATTAGTCTTCATGCATCCGCTCCTGGCTAATGCGGTCGCGTCATGATGAACTCGCTTTTCATCCAGGGATCCAAAAGGTTTCGTGTGATGTCACGACTTATTTGATTTCTTATTCACTGAAATTAGGGTATTCAACTTGTTGGAGGGTTCGATCATGTAAGGGGGGAAAGGAAGTGGCAAGTTTGAAGGGATCCGACAAATTGCGTAGTTAGCTCTGATTTCTGTCCAAATCACTACTGCTTCCCCCCACGCCGCGGTACGATGATAATAATTTTAAACTACAAAATGTTTAATTTCAAATTGATCCTGATAAAATGTGTGTAAACCATGTGAGAGTGTACATCACCATTCAGTAAAAAGTAAAGCTATCCATGTAACAGGCCGTGGAGGTCCATATGTTTTCGAGACGTCGAGGCTCCCACAATATCTTGGTTGTCAGCCTTACGCTCCGGCCGCCCGTTACCCCCAGGAACATTCCTGGTGCTCATTTCTGTTAGAGGTTGTATAGACCTCAGGGCCAAACGTCAGTAGGTAAACTGACAGAAAGAAGAGTCCTGTGTTTTCAACGGGGACTGCGGTATGGCCCTCATATTGCTTCTTGGTTGTGTAATTTATTATCAGAATTCACTACAACAGTCATACGTTTATATCTCAACATGCTGACGCGTACTCAATGATGTTTTAGATGTTATGGTACCTTAGGCGACACTTCAGCAAAGACAATGTTGCAATACCAACACAAACATGCTTTCCAGTATCCTTTATTACTGACCTCTTCTGCTCCTATTTATGAAGCTAACAAGTAAC
Organism: Cryptotermes secundus; assembly: GCF_002891405.2. Taxonomy (NCBI): domain Eukaryota; kingdom Metazoa; phylum Arthropoda; class Insecta; order Blattodea; family Kalotermitidae; genus Cryptotermes; species Cryptotermes secundus. Next base: position 438,753 of record NW_019740660.1, read on the forward strand.
CGCCGTCAAGTGCTCAAGGTAAAGATGTATGGAGCTATATTTATATTCCCTACTCCTTCATGTAGCAGAGGGGACAACTTCAAATATGTTAGATCAAGCGAGTAGGCCATGGGCATGAAATTCGTCAGTTATACAGTGGGTCTAGTGGGTAAGACGGCCGGGCAGTTAAACTAGTGTTGAGATTGAGAATGACGCGGCTAGGGCTCCAGTCCCCCATATGTCTTTATGAAGTGTGGCTTAATTAATTAAACACGGGATATCTTTATATTTATCATCGTTTCTAATTGCGTAATAAAAGGCAGGCATGTTCATACACCTTGCACACAAAAGCATACCGTGTAATGAGAAATACTGAGCGTGGTATAACGTTCTGATTTGTCGTTAGCTTAGCCAGTGTTACTGATTCTGTTTTTTTCCCCCTTGGCACTACAGCCCCAGTGGGCCCAGGCCTACCCCCATGAACTCCGTTCACTTCGGTTTTTCTAGATCTTACACATTCGGTAGGACTCCTTGGGCGAGTGATCAGCTCGTCGCAAGGCCTCTACCTGTAGACAAACACAGAAAAACGCACACAAACATCCATGTCCTAAGTGGGATTCGAACCCATGATCCCGGCTTCCGAGCGAGCGAAGACAGTGCATGCCTTAGACCACTTGGCTACCGTGATCGGCACTGATTCTGTTAGGAAGAGCGTATTTCTTACATGCTATCTTCGTTCATTGGTTGAGGAAAACCACGAAATCACCGATCAGGATGGCTGGTTTATCAACTAATCAGACTTGAGTTATTTTTATGATTATCGTCATCGCTTCCAAACATGCTAGATTCTCTCGAATAGGCCACAACCACTTCCTTCCAAATTGTTTTCCAGTTCTTCGTTAATTAAACACCCAACCATTCGCCATTATATAGTCCAGCTACTGGTAAAGAGTCGTAAAATAATCCAGAAAAAGTTGAAAATATTGTCACGTGTACGAGTGACTATAGAAGGGGTTTGGATTTGTGGTTGGATTCATTGAACATTTACAGAACGTAACTACAAGTAACTGTAGCGCTATCGCTAATTCAAACACTTTACAATTCACTACTACTACGTTGCCTAGCAACGGGTCTATATGCCATTATATTTTATGTGCATTGTTGGCATGTCCTTCCCCATAGAATTTGTCGACTTGTGATATGGAGCGAATACCTTCCATTGAGACTAAATCGATAGAGCCTGACTGTATGGATATTCAAATGGGAATACAGACTTACAGTCACCTTTCATGGGAAACACATTTGCTCAGATGTTCTGGTGTAACGTTTAGCAATTCCACAGATCTTGGGCGCAGTCTTCGGCTGATGGAGTAAACCCTCACTAATCCGGTTTTATTGGAGAGAAGAGGTCATCCGGATTAACGAAGCAAAAGAGATCCCTAAAAAGAAAAAAATAGAAAACAAATAAATTGAAAATTTACTAATACTGCTAGTGCTGATGAAAATAAATAAATAAAAAGTATCACTAGAGAAATTTCATTCTTTGTCAGAAGATGAAAAACAGGGTCTCCATCCAACTCAAGCCAATCTTTGATATTTTCTTGTGTGGTTTTAATCTCTCCAGCTGCCCTCAACACAGTCTGAAAGTACTCTTGCTCCTAAAGCCCATGTATCTTTCAAAGTATGTACTCAACTGTGAAGAGAATTTTTCATTCTTCGTATTTCGATCCGGATTAATTGTAACCGGATTAGCGAGGGTTTACTGTATTATCCTGTAGGATGTGACAACGTTTAGTTCGGTAGAACAACAACGACTTTTCAAAGGGGGACATTTCCCCTATCTTCAGGATCGATGAGTAAGCCAATCAAGTAACCAGCAAGAAAGAAACAAGCATCATACAGGACGCGAACAGGCAGTTCCATTTTGACTCTGAAGATGGGGGCAGTGTGTCCTTCCGGAACGTCGATGAAAGTCTTCCGGGCCTCAAGGTCTCACGTTACTCTGCCTTTTTCTTTTGAAGTAATAAAATTTATATAACAGGAGAGATTACTTGGGTAAATACGTAGGTCTATGAGAAATTAATTATCTCGTAGCCTTGCAGATCTATATAATGGCCATGATTGATGAACTGGTTGCCCTAGCTACAGGGGTAATGTCCTGTATAGGCATCTGTTTCAGGTAATGGCCACATTATTTTCGTTTCTTCCAAGTTAACTTAGAACCAACACTGCAGTAGTTCATCAGGCTTTGTCGGAAGATGGTTTGTAATGCTAGAACTAACACATGTCGTCAGGGTTGTTGGCAGCCAGCAGGGGGTAGCAACGTTCGGGGAGGGTCAACGCAGTTATCGTACCTTTCTCTGTTAAAACAGGTCCTTCTTGTTAAAGGCGGTAGGTTTCAAGGCGCCTGTGAGGCGACTTGCACTGTGCTAAAAACCTCAAAAGTTTTGCGGGTCAAAAGATTCTTCAAGCCCTGGAAGTACACTATGAAAAATGACGCGTCACATTTTACTGTTATGAGGTAGAAAAGCGAAAGAGACTGAAGCTCTGTTCACATGTATCCGATTCTCCTCTCACTGTCGTGACACATGGCGTCGTGTACTCATTTTGTGGATTATTTAATGACACTTAACATTAACGCCTATGTAAGACACAGCCGTTGATTAATCGAGGTATTCAGGCCCGTAAGGCTGACAACCTAACCGCCATCTGTGAGCCGATTGTCTATATATAATGTCCGAGCCTCAACGTCTCACAACCCTATGGGCCTCCACGGTCTGTTGCAGGGATAGCTTCACCTTTTCTGTTACCCGTGTATTTACTTGGAAAGACTGAGAAAGACTACGAAAGCACTTAGGAGCGCAATTGTCCTGGTCAAGATTCGAACCGGCATTTACTGCGAAGGCTAGTGGCTGAATATTTCTGGACTTCAGTATCCAGTGTAAGATTTCGTTGTCCTTGTCAGAGACGGTTGATATTCTCGAATATTTTGCCCTAGAGTCCAGTAGATACGTAGATATCAGCATTTAGGAGGAACTTGATGCCTCCATCTTCAGTGATTTATACCGTGAAAATGGAATCACAAACTTAAACCACAACATATATGAGATTTGAGGTTCCCACAGGAGTAAAAATGAAGATTACTATATGTCGGGATGTGGCGCAGTGTAGCCTGGTTGAGACTTACCAGCATTTTAGAGGGGTGTCCTGCACCCATACTCGTTGCGTCTACAATAGGGATTGAATGCCTTCGTGAATATAGTGATTAACTTCAGGATTATTGAAAATATTGGTGATTCCTTGATTAGTTGATCTAAAAAAACACGGCTCTTCTGTGACATGCCCCAATACACGTTTTTTTATTGCTAGTGGGGTGGGACTGAGTCCCTTGTACTGCGGCCACGTCTGGCCTATTGTACCAGCCCCTGATGATAGGTGAGGGTGATTGTGGAGCCATTGGTGGAATGAAGATTGGCAGGGGAAACCGAAGTAATCGAAGAAAACATACCCCAGCGCCACTTTGTCCACCACAAATCCCACATGTCCTGACCCGGGCTCGAACCCGGCCGCCGCGGAGGGAAGCCGAAGACTAACCGCTTGAGCTATGGCGCGGCCGCTAGTTAAGTTGGTCAGCAGTTCATTTGTTAGGTAAATTGGCACGTCATCGTGTTCCTTCTTGAGTACTGAAGAGCAAGGCACTGGTGAACCGGCCTTCATCCCACGAGCCAACCGATGCAGTCAAGACGTCATGTTGAACATGAGAAGGGCGCGATTTCAACTTTGCAAACAATAGCGGTAACAGGCGGTTCAGATCATGCCGACATAATAACATTAAAGAAGCCGGGATAGCTCAGGCAGAATAGTGATTAGGCCGTCGGTTACTAATGATTTTAACCGTTTCCTTCGGTCTTTGCTTCGTGTTTGTAGCCGACGTTTCGGCTACATCTATCTATACTAAACCCTCATTAAAATTACTCGCGTCATCCCTGAAGATGGAGGCAATTTGTACCTCTGAGACGTCAGTCACACTATGCGGAGCCCAAAGAGCAGAACAAACGTAATCTGTGGCTTGTATGACCTGGGAACCCGAGTTCAAATCCCAGTAGAATCGGAGATCATTCTGGAGATTATGATCCTGTGACAAGCGATATGTAGTTTTATAAATATCAACATATCGCAGGAACCTTCTGTCTCCATCTTTCAACCTGTATGTGGAGGCATCAATTTGCTCTCACATGTTCATATTTATCTACCAGACTGCACGGCGTCTCATTCGAGAAGTCTGTATATTCTTCACATTTAAGTAAATATTTATCCGAAAACCTAAAACCCAACTAGATTAATTAATTGAAGTATTTACAGCGTTCAGACCAGTTCTAGGGCCATCCAGTCACCTTTATAAAGGGTACCGACGTCTTTTCCCCGCGGGGGTAAAGTGGCCGGAATGCGAAGCTGACAACTCGCCTCCATTTAATTCCCAAGTAAGAATGTTTCAGTTATACCTCCACTCCCCCGTACGCCTTCATGGCATGGTGCATAAGTAGTTAAGCACAGGGACAACTTTTACTTTTTACTAAGTAAATGAGGAATTCATAAGTCATCTTAATTTGAAGAAAGAAGCCACAGTGGAGATCCAAGAATGGATAGGAGACTACATCTGATATGATAAAGATAATTTTCGTTCTTAACAATGAGAAAGTATTTAGAATAATGGTCTGAAACGCGGTTTTCTCCTCCAAGAAAACTTTCTGTATTTCTACAGCAAGGAACAGCGCTTCGTATCTAAATAAGCGCTGCTAATTCCGAAAACAACCGGTCACAGTAGCCGAGCGGTCTAAGGCATGACCTGTCTTCGCTCGCTCGGCAGCCGGGATCGTGGGTTCGGGTCTGTTTCCTGTGAGGTACGAGCTAGATTCTTATATATTATTCTTATATACTGCCGGTCACGGTAGCCGAGACGTCTAACGAATGAACTGTTTTCGCTCTCTCGGAAGCCGGGATCTTGAGTTCGAATCCCACACAAGGCATGAATGTTTGGTGTGTATATGTGTTTATTCTGTGTTTGTGTTGTCTTATGATTAGGTAGAGGCCTTGCGATGAGCTTATCCCCCGTCCAAGGAATCCTCCTGTCTGTAAAAATGATCATGAAACTAAGAAATCAGCTCTATGCTCCAAAGTGGGAGCAAGAGGAGACAAAAAATTCCGAAAACTACTCGAAAGGCATATATAAACGCCGTTCTTTAAAATGCTGCGTTATTTAACATCAAATTATTCGGTACACATAGTTACCACACTTCTATAAAGGATTACAGAAGTAACGCATGGAGATCTGCTGTGCATTTATTTCGCTCGTGGTGACACCTCCGAAACATGGTCATGGACACAGGTAAATTAAATAATACAATCTACTTACTTTCCACACAGGCTTGTACTGTATTTTATTATAACTGACCAACTGATTCCATGGAGATGAACTTCTCTTGAGAAGCTACCAGTTATTCAAAAATTAACCAACATTATTCTGTTCACACAGGCACTGCTCCCTAACCTAAGCCAGATAAATCCACCTACATTTTGGTCATTCTAATTGTCACTTTCCTTCTGGCTTCCCACCGATATCCTATACGAATTCCTCTTCTCCCCTATTCGTGCTACACACCCTGTCAATCTCATTCTCCTTGAGTTTGCCATTCTATTTATACTTGGAAGTATGTTATGAAGTTCCTCATTATACAGTTTTCTACAACCTCCTGTCACTTCATCTCTATTCGGTCCCCAAATACTCCCGTGAGCACCCTGTTCTCAAACACCCTCAGTCTATGTGCCTCCCTTAATGTCACAGACAAAGTTTCACACCCATACAGAACCACAGAAAAAAATATAGCTTTGTGTATTCTAATTTTTATGATTTTGGACAGCAGACGAGAAGATAAAAGGTTCTGGACTGAATGGTAGCAAACATTACCCGAGTTCAATCTCCTCTTAATTTCTTCCTGAATCAGGTTTTGATTTGCTGTCGTTTTTCCAAATATCTTAATTGTTCCACATTTTCGAAACTTCTGTTACCTATCTTTATGTCATGATTTTGCCCTGCATTCTGGTGACGAGACAGCAACATAGACTTAGTTTTCTCTGTGTTTACTTCTAGACCAACCTCCTTACTTGCATCAATTAAAGTTTGTGTGTTTTTCTTTATGGTATGTATGTTACAGAAATTTGAACTTGGCCCAATCAAATTTGTCAGAATTATGTCATCTGACTAGGTGTTTGATAAATTTATTTCCAACTTTAAATCCTGCTTCAGGACTAAGAATTGTATAAAGTCGAGTCCAGTGTAAGTGCTGTTTAAGCTCCAAGAATGATAAAACCAGTTCTAAGGTTGCGACTCACTTCAGCATTTCGCAATTGAAGTTTTTTGTGTTAAAATCTGATGTGAATATGGAAGTAGGTGGGATGCACATTTCTTTCAAACACTTATTTATAATTGTTTACTTTCCTATTAAATTATTTCCATTGCAGAAATATTCATAGACAATAGACGGCATTAACTGCCCATGATATGACTATTATCACTTGCAGACCGCCTTAGTGACTGAGTGCGTGTATCATTTGTTACGTTCCTGTTAAGCGGAACTGTAGATGTATCTCCAGGTAAGCTAGTCACTACTGCTTATTCAGGCAGCAGCCGGCTAACAGGGGTGACAATTTCTTACAAGCATGAGACACCTCATAATGGTAACAAGCATGATTATCGGATATGCATTACTGGTTGTGACGCCGTGTAGTTTGTTCGGACCCTTCAGAGTAGCTTGTGTCACTACCTTGAGAGCAGAAGGCTGGGACAACAATTTCTTTCCAAGGCCGCTCCATAGCTCAGGCGGTTAGTCACCGCCTTCCCACAGTGGTGGCCCGGGTTCGATCCCAGGTCAGGTCATGTAGGATTTGTGGTGGGCAAAGCGATATTGGGGTACATTTACTCCGAGTACTTCGGTTTCCCTAGCCAATTCTCAATCCATAATCTGCTCCCCACTCATTATCTATCATCTGCGGTTGGTACAGTAGGCCGGTAGTGGCCGGTAGTGGACTCAGTCTCACCCCACTCCAAGAAACTAAAAAAAAAACTATCTCCGAAACTACAAAGCATCATATCCCAGGAGATACTACACTTCAGTAGTCTTCAAACTTGATCCGCTTATTTGCGCGACGGGCGAAGTTTGAGGAGCATATAACCTCAAGAAGGAATAGTTGCCTGAGTTTATGGGCTTAAGGATTTCGTTTGCCTTGTATTGCGAGCAGAATACAGCGATTCAACAGAAAGTTCTGGGAAGAATTAATCAGCTACTTTCCTTTGATACGACACGGACAGCAAACAGCAGTCTGTTCTCATAAACCTCCTCTTATTTTTTCGAATTAAGAAAATTTGGCAAAAACTAATTTGTTATTTCTCTTCCATTCTCAGACCAGACGATGCGGGTTTCACATAAACGTTGATATCTATTTACCAAACCTCACGGCGTCACATCCAAACGTTATCCCTTTGCTTAACTAATTAAGCAGTACGCCATGAAGACGTATGGGGAGTAGAGGTTTTCTTTATCTGGGTATTACTTGGAGGTAAGGGGTCAGCTTCACACCTCGGCTGCTTTACCCCCGATGAAAGAGCAACCGGTACCCATTGGATAGGGTGTTGAGTGGGAGCCAGGGCCGGTCTGGAAAACGTGGAGAAGAGGTTAATAATAATAGAAATATCAGACCTTATTTGTCACCTTTTGAAGATGGAGACAGCAGATTCCTCCGAAACGATGGTGAAAATCTATCAATCTACACAGTGCCATATGCAGAGGACCGTCCTCTTAAGTGATATCCTCCAACCCAAATTCACTGGCCTTCCCATCATGAAGTTTCCTTTGTGTTCCTTGTGGACACCCCTGTTTAGAGAGGTTATAAGGCGGGAAGGTGAGCGCTGTTGGTTTTCAAGGGATCTCTCCTCCCCGTCCGACCTTCTCATCATCACCGTTTCTTTCTATTTTACTCAGGCTTTCTGAAATTTAATGGGGGTGAAAAAGTCTACATTTGATTAGCATGGGAATGAGAAGCTTCCCGCGGCTGTCCACTGTGTAGCCATGGTAATTTGGGGAAAATGGGCTCACAAAGCTGCCGACCCACACAGGATGTTTTTGTACGGAAAAGATCACTAGCTTGCCCCCACTCAGGTTACTGGGATAATTTACGATCTGATCCGAAACCCTCTCCTCCACCCGCCCTTTTGACTCTTCGAAGCGACGTCCGGTCCGGCCTTTTGTAGGCTTTCAAAAGTCAATTGCGACACCCATATCGCCTGCAACTGCCCACAGCAGGCTGTCTGGGTCTGTTCTGTAGATGCGAATGGCAGTAATTGTAATTTCTTTATTTTATTCAGTCACCACAAATGGAAGTGTGGATACGCCGATCGTTCTTCATATTCTCTAGCATGACTCACGAAGCCATCTTTCTGAGTGGACCTGTACTCGTCTGGTGTTGTGTCTGCATGCAATATGGAACTAAAATAAAAACTGTTTTGGCAGTAATTGTAATTTGGACTGCATACTTAAAAAATTTCAGTCGGTAAATCAGTTGAAGGACCTGATTCAAGAGGAAATTAAGAGGAGATTGGACTCGGGTAATGCTTGCTACCGTTCAGTCCAGAACCTTTTGTCTTTTCGTCCGCTGTCCAAAAATATAAAAATTAGATTATACAAAATTATAATTTTGCCTGTTGTTCTGTATGTGTATGAAACTTGATCTCTGTTGTTAAGAGAGGAACATAGACTGAGAGTGTTTGAAAACAGGGTGTTGAGGAGAATATTTTGACTGAAGAGAAACGAAGTGACAGGAGGTTGGAGAAAACTGCATAATGAGGAGCTTCATAACTTGTACTCTTCTCCAAGTATAATTGGAATTATCAAGTCAAGAAGAATAAGGCCGCGCCACAGCTCAAGCGGTTAGTCTCTGGCTTCCCACTGCGGCTGTCCGGATTCGATCCCGGGTCTGGTAAAGTGGGATTTGTGGTGGACAAAGTGGCTCTGAAGCGAGTTTTTCCCGAGTACTTCGGTTTCCACTGCCAATCTTCATTTCACGAAATTCTCCATCATAATCATCCGGGACAGGCTACAATAGGCCAATCAGTGGCCGCTGTGCCGAGTGGACCCCGTCGGGTTCCACCTTCCACTAAGGGAATTAAAAAAAAGTCAAGAAAAATAAGATGGGCAGTGACTGTAGCGCGAATGGGGAGGAAGATGAATGCATATAATATATTGGTGGGAAACCAGAAGGAAAGAGACCACTAGAATGAACATTACTTAGGTGGATGGATAATATTAAAATGGATCTTAGAGAGATAGGATGGGATGGTGCGGATTGGATTGATTTGGTTCAAGATAGGGACTAGTGGAGATCTCTTGTGAACACGGTAATGAATCTTCAGGTTCCGTAAAATGCTCGAAAGTCCTTGAGTAGCTGCACAATTGGCGGATTCTCAAGAAGGGCTCAGACAAGAGACTAGGCGTGGACAGGGCGATAACCGTTTTTGTAACGCCGCTCTCAGAACCTGCACCGTATAACGACAAAGGGCTGGCTGGTAGAAGAATTATTTGGAGAGAAGCTGTCGTGGTCTAATACAGATTCTATTCTACCATTTATGCTTAAGCGATTGAGGAAAATCACTAAAATGCGTCAGGATACCGGGTGTCACCGCCTACATTCAAATCGAGCACTCTCCGAATACGAGCATAGAGGATTACCGCTACACCAACCTGCTTGGTGGATAATACTATTAAGACGGACCATAAAGCAGCAGGAGCCCTTGTAGCTCAATCGGTATAGTGATTAGGCTGCTGGCTCCACATCCTAAATATCGGGGTTCGATTCAGGGTAAAGAAAAAATATATTTTTTATCTTGTTCTTAGCGTACAGTCAGGTTCTGGGGCCCATATACTCTCTGTACAGTGTGTTCTGGGGGCAGTTGCCTCAGTGGTACAGCGGCTAGAGCACGAGCATACACTTTCATCTGGTGTCGAGGTAAAATACACGGAATTATACCTCCATTCCACCATACGCCTTTCTAAATTGGTGCATAATTAGGCAGAGGAACAGCGTCGCCTTAAGGTGCCAGGATGTGGAGTGGTTTATACTGAGTCAGGATGGGGTCCAGTGGTGAGCTGTTGTTCACACGGTAATGAACGTTCCTGCTCCACGAAGTATGGGGAATTTATTGACTTCCTGCGCAGCTGTCGGCTTATTCAGAAAGGCTCTGTTTGTAACTTGGCGCGGCGGCCGAAGTCTTCAAGCTGTGACGCGGCAGTAAATTGCTGCGGTCCAGTCTATATTGGTTATGTCAGACACTCAGTTTCATAAAGCTGGGCCTTTCTTCAGAACGTACCAGCTACTCAAGAAATTCCTCGCCTTATATGGAACTCCAGTCTCTCACATGAAAACACCACTGGCTCCTGTCCTCAGCCAATGAATTCAAGAAACACTCTCATACTTTCCTTTAAGATTCATTATAATATTCCTTCCATCTACATCTTTTTCTTTCAAGTAGCCTCTTCCTTTCATTTCAAGTTTTACAATCGAAACATTAGATGCGATACTCGCCCTTCTCATGCATTCTACGTGTCATGCTCATCTCACCTTCGTTGATTTTTAACATATTAATTACATGACTGTTTGGTGGAAAGTACAAATTATTAAGCTCCTCGTTATGCAGTTTTCTCCATTTTCCCATTGCTTCATCCCAATGGCGTGCAAGTATTCTTCTCAGCAACCTATTCTCAGTTCTTCACTCAGGCTAAGACACCAATTTTCAAACCCATTTTGAACTTCGAGAAAAATACACTTCACTGCATTTTGTGCCTTACAAATTCAGATGGGAGGAGACGGGACAAATCAGAAGGTATAGCGATTAGACTATGGATTGGGCGACCGAGGAATTGGGGTTCGATTTCCGGTAGACATTATTCTCTGTAGCGTTCATACCGGGTCTGGGGTCCACCCAACTTCCTGTATCATGGGTAGCAGTGGTATTTTTCCTTAGAGATAAAGCTGTAGAGGGGTGAAGCTGGCCACTCTCCTCCATCTATTGCGTAGGTTAAGAATGGTGGAGCTATAACTCCACTCACCTGTACTCGTGGCTTAGTGCTTAATTAGGCATAGGGAAAACTTTACTTCCTTTTCTTTAACTTATACATATTTATGTAGGTGAAGAGAAGACAGAAGATTCTGAAATTAACGATAGTAAGCATTCCCATAATTTAACCCTAATCAGCTTTAATTTTTCATAAGTATGGGCTAATTTTCGATTTATTAATGACGTTCCAAATTATTTTAACTTTACTCCATTTTCAAAGGATCCAGTAATTATCATTACTTATGAGCCTGCCTTCTGGTGAGGAGAAAACAAATTAAAGTAGACACAGTAGAGTGAAGTTGGTATAATATTTGCAACAATCATTGTTACTTCGAGGGTACACGCAGTAGCGTAGTTTGTGGAGGCACTATGCTACAGCAGGAAAGTTGCGGGTTCAATTCCCGATGAGGTCATTAGATTTTTCAATTGATCTAGTCCTTCCAACAGCAATATGACCCTGGGGTTGACTCAGTCTCTAGCAGAAATGAGTACCAGGAATATTCCTGGAGGTAAAGGACGCCAGCCGGCCCATAAGACTGACAACCTCACTGCCATCTGTGAGTCGATTGTGTAGAAAATGTATGAACTTCGTCGTCTCACAAGCGTAGGGGCCTCCACAGCCTGTCACAGGGATAGCTTTAACTTTTACCTTTTTACTGTTACTTCGTAACGAATTACGTCATACTGATTTAAATTCTAAGTCGGAGCATGAAGGAAGTTTGTTCTCATAACTTTGTCTGAAATACTCAGAGCCTTTTGTGGTGATTGAGACATCTGATGTGAAGATGTTGGCTCCCATTGGCTGTAGAAGGCAGAATATAGTAATTTTATATTGATGAGATAAAGATATACGTCACTGTCTTGTGATGACGCACCTACAGACACGTTGCAGATAAGTATAGGATTTCCTCTTTGTTGGGAAGAGGCAAACAAACGTCTAATTAATATTTCATTATTCACATTAACGAACATTTCTATTAATATTTCTTTAATTGCCCGGAGTGCAGTCATTTCAAGAGAGTTTATTAGAACCGGCAATTACCGTTCTATTTGAAATATTTTTTTTTCATAAAACATAATGAGGAAGAAGATTAATTTTCAAAATTTTAAGAGACAATAATGTATAGGTACAAATTAGTTGATTTGCTATGAACATATTGGTTATAGCCTTGGATATTAATTGCAGTACACGAATCACTAATGTACTGAAGAATATTGGGTTCTGATTCTAATTGCTACGTACGAAGGTCTGATCCATTGTCATTAGCAGTCTCTGTTGGTGGGACGGAATGCTGAAATATAAATGTCTGCGTGTTCTGATTTCGGTTCTGCTCTGACCTCACATAATTTAACTAACAACGGAAGAAATTTAATTTCAATCCAAGAAAAGTAAAATTAGTTGAAAGAGAACATTGAAAATGGTAAATTATTAGTATCTGAAATGGTGAGTTATGGCACGTGTTATATTTATTCCGTAAAAGCGCACTGCTGTCTGTATGTTCCACCGTCCTTAACGTTAAAAGTATCTGCATTCTTCCCATAAAGTGTATTCGTATGTTCCTCGTGGTTCTTACAATAAACAGCATTAACCGGTTGGTCTTTGTAGCGGAGACGTAATGTGTTTCCTGTGAGGTGCGGACTGAACTCTGAATTCTGCCCACACAGTGTGTTTATTTGTTCCGTATGGTTCTCACAATAAACATCGATCATTTCCCTAAACAGCATTAACCGGTTGGACTTTGTAGCGGAGACGACATATGTTTCCTGTGAGGTTCGAACTGGATTTGTATGTAATAGAAGAAATTCTGCCTTTGAAACACTAACAAATTCCCTTCTTGAAAACGCAGGATAGTAAGTACTGCTCAGACCTTGGATAACTTCCGTACTCGAAGTTCACACATAATTCAGGATTTAGTTTACCGCCGTAAATATTTGGGAACTGTAAAAGTGGAGAAAGTACAAGGATGTTGTGAAGACCCATGGCTGGGCTTCTCCCGTGATTTGCTCTCTCTTCATGGTTCAGAGAGTTAATTGGAAATATGAATTCGCAGATCCAGAGATGGACAAGCGTACCTGACATCCGTTGCAGAAGTTGCGGGGCGACATTTTGGGGTTTTAGGATTCAGAGAATTGCGAATCTAGTCTTTTAGGTTGTCAGTTGATTTCCTTAACGACGCTAACATATACGATATAGTTAGTTAGTTAGTTAGTTATTGGAGAGGGTGAGTTTCCCCATTGGTCCATTGTGCTTCCCTCTATGATATTCTACCAGTTTCTATACCCTACCGATATTGGTGCGTACCATCAGTCCCTACCGAGCCAGCGAGTTCAGCCTCTACTGGCTTGGCGGTATCTATAATGCTTCCCCCATCTATCAGGGGCGTTAGAGACTACTGTTGGACGGGAAACGTCCTTGAATTTGGCTCAGTGACCTCCTTTGGAGATATAAGGTTCTTTTACGTGCCGTAAAGCTACGACACGGGACCCACGGCTTAAAGTCCCTCTCGGAGGACTTGTTCCCTTAATTTTTCCGCCCTTAAAAATTCCACGACCTCCACCGGGTTTGAACCCGCGTACCACGAGTCATGAGGTGGGAACGTTACCTCTAGACTACGGAGGCCGCTATATACGATATAACTAGCGTCGTGTGATAGGATTGAACTGTAGTGAATTGGGAACTATGCAGTCATGGCGTAATCAATATGTTATCGCGACATATGCCTAGAAGGACCGCAAAACCACGAATACCTCAGGATAAGTTATGTCCCGATCTAGAATCGAACCTAGGACCTCCCGAATACAAACCCAGAAATTTACCACTAGACCAGCCTCTTCGTTGTGTGGACTGTGACACCGTGTAGTTTTGGGCACCGGTTATGGTCGTTTCGGAGGAATATTCTGACCCAATCTTCATGAAAGATATTGTGCTTATTTATTATTTATTTACTTACGGTTCGAAGAGTAATATTTTTTCGACTATGACGTATTGTAGATTGGTATGAGTTTGAAAATATTTCAGAGAAACGTAATACCTCCATCATTAGGCTCGAAGAATAAGCCTAGTAATTAACCGGCAAGAAGCAAGCGGGCAGTGGAAAGTAGCTAAACTTCTACCAGACTACACGGTGTCACATCCCATAAGAAAATATTGGCCATAGTTACAACTGTGACAACCTTGAAGATCTCGAATATACAGCTTGTTTAGCAATGACTTCACTGGCTCAGTGTACGAGTATGTAACACCGCAAGCATGATGTTGAGTGAATAGTGAATTGTAAAGGACGGTTGTGCACTGATTTGAGGTTCTTTTCCCTTATTTTCTCTGTAGGGAATGACGAAACCCTAGAGAAACATGCTCGGAGAGTCGGTGTCCAGATCGGGGATGTAGCTGGGAACTTCACGCCACCCACACATACACGAGCGCAGCCTTCATCCAAGACTCTGGAGTGGTAAGGTAAAGTTGTCCCTGTGTTTAACTAATTAGGCATTATGCCATGAAGAATTATGAGGGAGTGCATGAATAGACCTATATGTTCTTGACCTTGGCACTAGCTGGAGTTGACTGGGCAGATTCACGTCCTGACCGCTTTACCCCCTAGGAAAGAGCCACCGTTACCAATTGGGTAGGAGATCAGGTGGACCCCAGAGCCTATCTGGACGATATGGATAAAAGAAAATTCTTCATCCTACTAGGACTCGAACTCTGAACCCTCTGTCGTCCAGGCCGTAGAGATTCGCTATACCGAATGTTCTATCCCGGGTTCTGGAGAGAAATAATGGAATACTAAATAATTTATAGGATTATTTAAACATTTTTCTCACACGAATTTGTGAGGGCCCCATAAACAGAGGTTTAAATTACGTACATAATATTTCGAGAAATTATGAAGGTCTTTGTGTGGTAGATTTGTAGCATTTCTGCTTTGAAACCACTTACAGGTGGGACAAGTTTCAGGTTTCCCTCCCACTAGAATGTTATTTTGTCTTGCAAAGTTCAAATATGGTATGTCTTTCCGTTCCAATTCATGTCTGTGTTCAAAGAAAACCTATTAAATTTAAATATACGGTGAAAATATTCAGACTTCATATAAATATTTTGTAGCCGCTCCGCTTACATGTACATTCGTGATTGAAAATTGCTGTAAATATGTAGGATGACCTCACATATCACATGAAGCGGAAAGAAACTCAGTTCTTCTAAAAGGGGAGCTGTTCTTATATTCAGGAGGCTTTTTATTTTGTCCGGTCTGTGATGTCGAACAATTGGCCCCTCATGCTCCAACGATCGTGACGACACAACAGACCTACTCGATAATACATACGCACTGTTCGGTCAGGGCAGAGAACACACGCGAGCAATATCCGATAACCAATAATAAAACAGCATTTACTTGCATGACGTCAATAAGCTATTTAACACTTTAAAGCCAATGGTTACTATGCCTTCTTTTAACATTTGTAAATACTCTATGTTTGTCCCAGAGAGTTTACAACCGTGTGTACGTTATGGTTTTCACAACAAACAACG
This sequence comes from Cryptotermes secundus, assembly GCF_002891405.2. NCBI lineage: Eukaryota > Metazoa > Arthropoda > Insecta > Blattodea > Kalotermitidae > Cryptotermes > Cryptotermes secundus. Next base: position 454,424 of record NW_019740660.1, read on the forward strand.
ATTATTTCCCTAAAGAGCATTAACCGGTTGCGCTTTGTAGCAGGGACTTAATGTGTTTCCTGTGAGGTACGGACTGAACTCTGCATTCTGTCCACACAGCGTATTTGTTCCATATGATTCTCACAACAAACAGCGATTATTTCCCTAAACAAGATTAACCTGTTCGGTTTTGTAGCGGAGACATAATGTGTTTCCTATGAGGTACGGACTGAACTCTTCATTCTGCCCACACAGTGTAGACCGACATATCCTTCGTCGAAGAGCAGGCCCCATTTTGAAGCACGTTCATGTCTAGGATAGAATAAGAATCTTGGTCATGGATCTCGCGGAGCCTGAAGCCTGAAATGACTCTGCTATCGAAGGACAGCAGCAATTTAACCGACCGACCGTGCATGTTAATTCGGTTGAGAGTTTCATTTGTGAGAAGTGAGAAGTGAGAAGCTGGTAACTGAAACCGGCGATAGTTTGGGAACCCAGAGAAAGGGGAACATCCGCCGTTGGAAGCCGCTACCAAACAACGTCTAATGAAGACTGAGAAGACTTTATGTGTGCTGTAATTACAGTGATTTTTGGAGTGTGTAAATCGGTGAGACTGCCGTAGTTATTTGTTGTTACGTTCTATGAATGCCCAATTAATCCGATTACCAATTAAAACCCATCTAATCATAGTCACGTGACAATATTTTACAATTACGTGAAATGTGTTTGTAACAACAGACTATAACATTTGATTAGGCACCAGGTAGCCCCACGGAACAAGGATTCTTGTTTGGAAAAGTAATCGAAAGGTTTGATACCGATATAACTCGTTAGATTTGTCTTCGGGAGTTGCTTAATTCGAATCTAGGACACCAGTTATCCTGACTAAAGTAATTCATGATGTTTTCTTCAGTCCCTTCATTCCAATTCCGTGTTAGTACCTCTATTAGACTAGAATCGCTTCCTTTTCCAATTCATCACTTTATATATTCCGACAGCGTAAGGCAAATTTGTCCCTGTACTTAACTAATTAAGGAGTATGGGAGAGTGGAAGTATAGATCCACATTTTTTGACAGTGTCAGTAGTTGGAGGTGAGTATTCAGCTTCACGCCCCAGCCGCTTTACCCGTGGGGAAGAGCCCCCCTCCTTCCCGGTACCCACTGGTTAGGAAGGTAGATGTGCCCCACAACCGGTCTGAACGACGTGTAGAAAAGAAAATTTTTACCTTTCCAGGAACCTAACTGTGACCCTTCTGTTCGTCCAGCTCGTAGCCAGCCGTTATACCGACCGATCTATCCCGGCTCTCGACAGCTTCACATAAAATAGACTACGTCTCTCTTTTGGGTTATAACGCAATATAGACTAACCGACCTTTCGGAGGAACATATTGCCTCCATCTTCAGGGTCGAAGAATAAGCCGGTTGTCGTTCAACGGACTACATGGTGTTATACCTCAGAAGATAGAACTCTTCATATTCACCGGTGTGAGAACTTGAAACCGTACATTAAACAAGAACGTTGCAATTTTGCGTGGTTCCGAAATTACATTTACTCTCCAACTTCCTACTACGTTTTATTTTGTACTCAAAATGGGTCCCCCATGCACCACTTGTATCGAAGGGTTTCGTCTTATTGAGACCAAGCCATCATTTCGCGTGCTTACCGTTGTAACGCAAGGCACCGCGAGCTATCACGTCATCTCCTCTGTAATCTAGGCCACCTGTGTAACATGCATAAGCTGTATGTTTTGGTGGGCAGTGGAGGGGGGAAAGGGGAGGGAATCAGCAACCATTTTATTACCATAGTAACGGACCGAAATGATCCAACCAACGTTCAGTTTCCCATGTAGTTATGGCGGACTACAATATCAAAATAGGTATCTCCGCCCACTTACACATACCCCACTCCCACCCCCCATCCCCCCCTCTACATTACATTTAAATAATCCTTTTCTGGCACATTTAACTGGAGTCTTGCCTTCATGAGATTATTCACAGTATTCTTTTGTCTGTAATTAAGTAATAAAGACAGAATGAACGGTGGAAGAATTGGACAACATTATATGCAAAATTTATGGCACACAAGCCTACTTGCCTGCCTGCCCGATTCTGTTATTAGCATAATTATGGAAAAAATCACAATTGCATAAGACGGCTTAAAGGTCCTCTCTAGGGCCTTGCAAGAAATTTCAATAACTATTTCTTGTTGGCCTTTCTTTTTATAGCCTCCACTCAGAACTTTGACCGAGCGAGTTGGGAGATGCTAGGTTCGAGTCTCGGTTGAGACATAGAGTAACCTAACTGAGACTTTTTGTGTCTTCCTCAGTTCATCCAGGGAAATGCCGATATAGTTCCTTCGAATAAGCCACGACATCTTCCTTCCAAATCCTGTTAACTATTTATCGGTCATGTTCCTCATTCGACGCTGTATGGTCTACATATTGACATCCATTATTATTATTAGTAGTATTAGTATTATTACCATCATCATCATCATCATCATCATCATTAGTGGGACCGCCTCTGTGGTCTAGTGGTCAGAGTTCCTGGCTACAAATCCATAGGGCTCCGGTTCGATTCCCGACGTTACCAGATTTTCTGTGAAGTAGTGGGTCTGGAACGCGGTCCATCAGCCTCGTGAAGATAACTGAGGCGCTATTGACTGGAAAAGTAACGGCTCCGATCTATAAAACCGAAATTAACGTCCGTGAGGATTCGTTGCGCTGACCACGCGACACCTTCTATCAGCAAAAGTTGCTACTAACTTCGCCGGCAAGCGGCTTTGGCTCGGTCGGTATTGTTCGCTTCCGGACTAAAACCACGGAGGTTTTTTTGTTTATTATTATTAGTGAGGTGACACTGAGTCCACTTGGTACAGCGGCCACTGTTTGGCCTCTTATACCAGACCCGGATGATAGATGATGATGATTGTGGAGCAATCGGTAGATTGTGAATTGGCAAGGGAATCCGAAGCACTAGGAGAAAACCTGCCCTAGTGCAAGTTTGTCCACCACAAGTCCCACATGACTTGACCTGGGTTCGAACCAAGGCTGCCGTAGTGGGAAGCAGGCGACTAACCGCCTGAGCTATGGCACGGCCTACTGACATCTATATAAAAAAAAATGCACCTTCTCTTCGCTGAGGTTTTTCGTGGTTTTCCTCAATCCCTCGATAGTACGTACAGTTAAACGACGGCCGCTTCCTTCCAGATCCTATGCAGTTCGTGTATTCGCTGATCTCTTTCTTATTCAATGTTGTATCATGAGTTGATCTGTTTAGAGCGTCGTTAAATAAAGGACGACATGACGTAAGCCTGTCTGCATTTCCTACTTAAGTAGCTCAAAGTGGAACACGGGGTAGCGTAGTTGGTTGAGGCACTATGCTAAAAGACGGAAGGTCGCGGTTTCGATTCCAGAAGAGGTAATTGGATTTTTTAATTGTCTTGATCTTTCCAGCCGTACTATGGCCCTGTGTTCGACACAGTTACTAACAGAAATGAGTACCAGGAAGCTTCGTGGGGGGGTAAAGGGCGGCCGGCCGGCGCTTTAGGCTGAACTCATCGCCATCTGTGAGCCGATTGTCTATAGAAGATGTGGGAGCTTTAACGTCACACAACCCTATGGGCCTCCACGGCTTTTTTCATGGATACCTTTACATTTTTACTTTAATAGCTCAGGATATATAGTGTAGAATGGTAGGATGATCAGTGAGTAATAAATTGGTAACGATGTGGAAGGAGACAGTTCTTACCTAACTAAGGGAATGTCCCTGAATTTATATTGAGGGAGTATGGATGTGTCTTAACCACTAAGATCATATTCTGGTTCGCCTGTCTGAGCACACTCGGATCAGAACCTGAGGCCTGCGCTTACTTTTTGATGGTTTCTTGCTTGTCTTTTTCGTCGACATTGAATATTGAGGCAATATTTTATTCCAAAACTTTGGTGAAAATCTACCAGACTGCACTGCGTCACATCGAAGAATATATTACCATTCCTTGTCACCACTTTTAGAACCTCAAATGCAACAAAATTTGAACCATCTTCCATTTACCTGAAACGTGGATGGCAGGAAATGTTATGACGCTTTTAAAGGTATGTTTAGGGAGGAGATTTCGCTGCATTGGTCCAATCAGAATTCTCTCTCCTTCACCGCCAAACTTAGTTTCTCTTTTAAATTTTATTTTTCAATGATACAACTTATTACCTACTGATTACACAGTATGTAAGAACATATCTCTATTATTAGCATATAATATGGATTGGATTTACATTCGAATTTTCTTGTGAACCATTTTTTTTTAGTGTGGATAGCTTCTGGCGCCATCCCAGTAAGTACAGAGTGTACCAACAATGGTATAATTACGTCGATATGGTAATCGTACGGAAAGCATAGCAAGTCTTCACTGTAATTTCACCGTCTGATATAAAAAGTAGGCAGGGAGACCTGGGCATCGCAATTGGTCACTACACGCCTCCAGACTGTGGTAACTTTGCTGTATTTATGCGGCTCTTTGTGTTTATATCTTTAAGATGCAGCTCCATTATACATAAACATGCAAATGCTTCTAATGTCAATACTTATCTCTTTCTCTTTGCCACTTCTTCTGACTACACGTTTTGTCTGAACATAAGCACTTGATTGAGTAACAGCATGTACTCAGTCTCGGTGGCCCTAAAATGGGCCGCTTAGATAACATTGTCTATTGTCCCTCTTGTCACTGGACCCCCTCATTCTTCATCCATTTGAACTGTGGTACCATAAACTATATTATCACTTGTAAGTGTGTCTATAGACGAGGTTTGGATTGCAATCGGATTTATCGAACACTTACAGAACGTAACCATAAATAACGACAGTTTCACTGAGTTACACACTCCAACGATCGCTACAACTACAGCAAACCTAAAGTCTTATCATCCTCCAATAGACGTTTCTTGGTAGCGGCTTCCAACAGCGAGCGTATCCCTCACTCTCTATTCCCGAACTTCCCCCGGCCGTAGCTACCAGTTTCTCACATCTCTTGCGTTTTCTCTCGTTGCCGTGTCCACAAAGATTTTCTCAAGCAACGGCTGTTACTTTGCAATGGGTCTACAAGTCACACAATAATAAACGAGAGAGTCCACTCTTTTGATGGAGAAGTTCAGAAACGATCTGTTCACTGAAGGATATTGTATCCTTAGTTTACACTGTCGGTACAGCGACGGACTACGGACTGGACGGCCGGGGTTTGATTCCTGGCGCAGGTAAAGTTTGTCTCTTCTCCAAAGCAACCACACTGTCTCTGGGGTCCATCCAGCATCCTATCCATTAGTTACCGGAGTACTTATCCCGGATGTAAAGCGGTTGGGGATTGAACCTGAATGCTTACAAGTTTAACAATCAGCCCTCTGGTCCAGATCTTCTTGAATGCTCGTTCACTATCTAGGAATAAGGTTACTGTAGCTTTGCTGTTGTTGAAACCGCGCGTAATGGGCTCCACGTTTCTTAAAAATGCATGTGTTGTGGAGAGGTCTGCTTTAAAACAGTATTGCTCGTTTCTGACAACTTTCGGCTTCCAAAGTTGGAAGTTTAATCTTTTCAAAATGATTATATCAAAAAGCTTATTTAACAATTCATTGGTCTATAATTCAGTGGGGACGTGTGGTATTTATCTGGTTTAGGGAACGTAAAAATGTTAGCCTCTTTTCATTGTGCATGAAAATAATTCAGTTATTTCTTCTAAATAATATATATGAGACTCCAGCCCCAACCTGATAAGAGACACATTACGTCTAGGCTACAAAACCTAAAGGGTTAAAGCTGTTTAGGGAAATAACCACTGTTTACTGTGAGAACCATACGGAACACATAAATACACTGTGTGGGCACAGTGCAGAGTTCAGTTCGTACCTCACGGGAAACACATTACGTCTCCATAACAAAGCCCAACCGGTTAATGCTGTTTAGGGAAATAATCGCTGTTTACTGTGAGAACCATACGGAACACATAAATACACTGTGTGGGCACAGTGCAGAGTTCAGTTCGTACCTCACAGGAAACACATTGCGTCTCCACTACAAAGCCCAACCGGTTGATGCTGTTTAGGGAAATAATCGCTGTTTACTGTGAGAACCATACGGAACACATAAATACACTGTGTGGGCAGAATGCAGAGTTCAGTCCGTACCTCACAGGAAACACATTACGTCTCCGCTACAAAGCCCAGCCGGTTAATGCTGTTTATGGAAAAAAATCGCTGTTTACTGTGAGAACACATAAATGCACTGTGTGGGCAAATGCAGAGTTTTAATATGTTGAAGCAGGTGGCACTTATAATGACCACTGGGCTTTATAGGCTTAAACATAGCGCTGTTTTTGCCTTTATGAAACATTGCCTTTGTTGTTACTATCATTCCTTAGTGCGGGCCCTGGCCTCTTCCGGAAAGAATATTTTTGCGAAAAAAAATAAACGCGACTCATGGAAGGGGTTCGCTTACTGACAGCGTTCTAGACTTACATTCGTGAGTTGCTCGGTTCGAATCTCGCTTGAACATCAACTTTAATTTCATGACGGACTTCGTGGCTTTCTTCAGTTTCTTCAGGCGACTGCAAGGAGAATATCTCGATTATATTACCCCTTCTTTCCAAATTCTTTCCAATTCAATCTTCATTTATCATTCTTCCATCCGACTATATGGGGACCCGAGGTGGGGTGTTGGGCTGAGGCGCTATGCTACAAGCCAGAAGATCACGGGTTCAATTCCCGATGACATCATTGAAATTTTCATTTGACATAGTCCTTCCAGCCACGCTACGAACCTGGGGTCTAATCAACCTCTAACAGAAATGAGTATCAGAAATCTTCCTGTGGGTAAAGAATAGACGGAGCGTAAGGCTGAGAATCTCACCGACATCTGTGAGCCGATTGTCTAGAAAGTGTGGGAACCTCGACGTCTAACAACCCTGTCGGCCTCCACTCTCTGTTACAGGGATATATTTACCTCTATATTGACTAGCTGTAACAGCGATTTGAAACAACCCACGGCCCTTAGTTCCGTTACAGGTACTGTGGGTACATGTTCCTGTATTATATGGTAGCGCAGGCTTACGTGATTTATTCCGCCAGGAGTTATGCAAAGTTAGCAACGTCAATCATATTATAAGCGCAACCTTGCATTGTGCATGAATTATACAATATCAATGGATTAAACGTGAAGTGTATAATTTAGTATCTACATTTTGCTCCATGTTACTTTCCGTGGAAGGACACTACACTGCGTGATCAATGCTGTAGTAACTGGGTTCGCAGCCCTTCGCAACGCGCTACTTAATCCAGTAAGTACTAATTGTAAAAAACTTCGGAATTTATAAAAATTTGCTACGTCTGAGAGCATGTGACATCCGTTGGTACGTTGGAGTTGAGTTTCTTACAGAGGTGGTTTCGTATCAATTCTGTCTTCTGTGATATAACTCTGTACGGTCTTTTCGAAGTGACCCGAATTTTCGGAGGTTACCACCTGTTTTCACGATACTTTATTAGTCGGCTAATACTTCAACCCTGAATATTCAGGCTACACGACATTTTGACGGGCCTCACGGTGTTATTTCAGAGAAGACAGAGCACCTTGTTGATATGTCTGTCTTAACTACACAGTCGAGAAGCACTGAATCAGCAAGTTCTCAGGGACTTCAAAAGAAAAGATGAACCTATCCCTGTAACAGGCCGTAGAGGTCCATAAGGTTTGAGATGGCGAGGCTCCTACATTTTCCAGCACTCGGCTCACAGATGGCGGTGACATTGTCAGCCTTACGCTTCGGCCCCCCTTTATCCCCCAGGAAGAAAGAGCGGCCCTGACAACGAGAAGTGTTGGCTTGCAACGGTAAGAATGAGAGTTGACCCTTCTGTGGTCAGTAGACCAAACTAAAGAAATTCATGCAGCTTCCAGTTGTGCAGGCGCTGAAGAGGCAAAGCCAGATAGATCCAGTCCAAACCCTCTCATCCTACATCTCTAAAATCCATTTCAATATTGTCCACCAGCCTACGTTTTAGTCTTCCCAGTGGTCTCTATCCCTCTGACTTTCCCACCTATTTCCTACATATATCCCTCTTTTCCCCTTTCTTGCTATATGCTCTGCCCATCTCATCCCCATTGACTTGATCATTCTAATTATAATTAGAGAAGAGTACAAGTTATAAAGCTCCTCATTATGCAGTTTTCTACAACCTCCTGTCACTTCATCTCTCTTCGGTCCAAATATTCTCCTCAATACCCTGCTCTCAAACACCCTCAGTCTATGTTCTTCCCTTAATGTCAGAGACCAAGTTTCACACCCATACAGAACCACAGGCAAAATTATAGTTTTGTATATTCTAATTTTTATGTTTTTGGACAGCAGACGAGAAGACAAAAGGTTCTGGGCTGAATGGAAGCAAGCATTACCCGAGTTCAATCGCCACTTAATTTCCTCCTGAATCAGCTTTTGATTTTTATAGTCGTTCCCAAATATCTGAACTCTGTCACCTATGGTTATGTCATGATTTTGGCCGCGCCATAGCTCAAGGGGTCAGTCGTTGGCTTCCCACCGCGGCGACTCGGGTTCGATCCCGCGTCTGGTGAAGTGGGATTTGTGGTGGACAAAGTGACACTGGGCCGGTTTTCTCCGAGTACTTCGGTTTCCACTGCCAGTCTTCATTCCACCAAATTCTCCATCATCATAATCACTCGGGGCAGGCTACAATAGGCCAATCAGTGGCCGCCGTGCCGAATGGACCCAGTTGGACTCCATCCTCCCACTAAGCGAATTAAAAAAAAAATTCTTGATTTTGCCCTGCACTTTGGTAATGAGACAGCATCATATACTTAGTTTCTCTGTGTTTACTTCTAGACCAGTCTCATTACTTGCCTTAATTAAAGTTTGTGTGTTTTCCTTTATTCTATCTATATTATCGCCCAGTAGATTCACATCATCGGCATAGGCCAACAACTGATATGTCCCATTTAATTCCAGCTCCACCTGGTTTTCCTGGACCTTCTTAATGGCATATTCTAAAGCGAAGTTGAAAAGGAGTGGCGATAAAGCATCTTCTTGTTTTAGACCGTTCTGGGTACGAGAGTTATCAAAACAAATATTAACCTATACGCCCTCTTCTATACCTTTCGTTTAATCATATTTAATTACCCCAACCAATTTTATGAGTACCCCAAACTCTAAGAGAATATTGTACAATACTTCCCTCCTAACTGAATCACATGCTTTCTTGAAGTCAACGAAGAGCTGATAGACTGTCTTGTTGGTGTGGTCAGTAAACAAGGACCAGAAATTCTGAAGGAGAAGCCCAGTTGCAGTGTACGTTGTGGGTTATGACACCATGTTTTCTGATAGGTGTTTATATATGCATCGGAGGAACCCACTGCCCAAATCCCTGAAGAACAGGTGTTAGATAGAAGCTTCGTGTTGTCCAAAATGTTGTTAAACACCAAATACAATGCGCAGTATGATAACTCGGAACCTCCTATATGTACGTACATTATTAATATTACGAATACAGAACCGGAAGGTTCAACACCACTAATACAGAAGATCACTGTTGAACACGATCATGAGCCAGTTCCATCGGGCTCCCATCCTCACAGTTCATTATCCTGAGATCCATCGTGCTAATTTAATGAAACATTTATCTTGCAGGAGAATCCTGATGATCAACACCGCTAATACTATAGTCTGCTGTTTGACAAGATCCAGCGCCAATTTCATCTGCATCCCAACTTCACGACATATGTAGATGTAGTCATTCTCCATAACAATTTTCCATTATTATAAATCTGTGGATCTGCACCTCCACGCTTCATGCCTCTTCATGGCATTAAGTTCAAGAACAACAGTGTAATTTATCACCTAACAGTTGGAACCATAATTTCTTAAACTCGCTTCTGTTAGAGCCTAGAGAAGTAGGTGAAGTGTTCAATTTCACAGAGAACAAGTAGTTTCTGGACCGACCTGATGCATATACACAATATGTGAAAAGGCCAGTGAAAGATCTAAAACTGTCAAATGGCACGAACTTATCACACCAAAGCGTAAAGAAAGACACTATGAGTTAGCTGCAATCTAGATGCAATTCTCACTACAACTGCCACTAAGCATGAATGCTGGGTCTAACATGAATAGCTTTCCCTGGTATTCAGCAAGTCAGAAGATGTAAATAATGTCATTTAGCTATTTCTGTCACTTTGACATCTTCTATCATTTAATCGCCGCTCTTAATAGGCCTAAATGTATAAATTACGTCTCATTTTACTTTGGATTGTCTATTTGTTTACCTTTGCTCACTCCTTTCTCCCGCGTTTATTCCCTCCTTAATTTGAATAATATATATAAATTCAGTTCCTACCTCACAGGAAACACATTGCGTTTCCGCTATTAAGACCAACCGGTTAATGTTGTTTAGGGAAATAATCGCTATTTATTGTGAAAATCATAGAGTGCACATAAAAGCATTGTGTGGGCAGAAAGCAGAGTTCAGTCCGTACCTCACAGGAACCACATTACATCTCCGCTACAAAGTCCAACCGGTTAATGCTGTTTAGGGAAATAATATCTGTTTATTGTGAGAACCATACGGAACACATAAATACACTGTGTGGGCAGAATGCAGAGTTCAGTCCGTACCTCACAGGAAACACATTACGTCTCCGATACAAAGCCCAACAATTTAATGCTGTTTAGGGAAACAGTCGTTTTCGTTTTTGAGAATCATATGGAATATATAAATACGAGTACTCTATTGGCAAAATGCAGAGTCATTAAGTGGTTCATATGGTAACCAGCACACCTTAAACGTTCGAAACCATCTGATGCAGAAAACAAGTATGAGTAAAACGTAACAATACGTGCATCAAGCACACCTTTTTATTTTCTTCTATCAAACTGTGAGATCTTCCGTCCCTGGTTTTCATGTTACAAACAGGGCTGAGTTCTATGTCTCTAATTTCGCAAGAAAAGCCCTCACATAGGATTGCCTGTCGACTTTAAAGCAGTGTGCTGGGTGGAAGGTCTGTGACACATCTGTTGACAAGGCTGGATCATAATGGCGAGTTGGTTTGCCATTGTAATGTACAGAGTACTTTGTTTCTCTGTTTCCGCCCAGGCTATTGGGGAGACCCCACAGTAGCTGAAGGAGCCCCCCGCCTGTCAACATGCTTCCCTCGGGCACGTGCGAACGCCAAATCCACACTTTGTTAATAGTGACTGAAAATATCATTACATATTCATTTAGATAAATTTTCTCTTTTGTAGGTTGCTTAAAGACGCCGTGAATAACGAGAATATATAGTGTCGGATGGCAGGATAACGGAATAGAAATTATTTGGAAAGAAACGGTCGTTCCCTAATCAGTACACTGTACCAACATTTTTATGTACAGTGACTGGTAAAAACACGAAAAACCAGTCACGATAATTTTTGTCCCAGTTGAAATTCGAACCGAGTACCTCCAGAATACAAGCTTAAAGCATTAGTTCCATACGTACCAGTTCGGTAAATTTAGACAAACATTTGGTTGTTAAAGGGAAATATTATTCGTTGAAAAAGGGGGTGGGGTTTTTGAACTGGAGTCGTCGGATTTTTGACACAGGGGCTCTTGTGAACACGGTAATGAACTTTCGGGTTCCATACAATTTTGGTAAAATTCTTAAAACTCTCGTACAACTACTAGTGTTTTTAAGAAGTACTCGGCGCCATGGATTTAATTATATATGATATTGTCACGTGTGTATATGTGTGAGTATAGACGGGGGTTGGATTGGTGAATATATTTCTTAGCTACTTAAACATATAGATCATAAACACAAGTAATTATAACGCTATCACTAATCCACAAACTTTATAGATCACTACAGCATACGCTAAATCTTTTCGGTTTGCTTTCACAAGTCGTTTCCTGATAGCGGATCTTAACAATGAAGATTCTTCCTCGTCTTTGCACACATCGTTATTGTCTGGCGAATATCCCGTAAACGAACTGAGTTCTAAACTCTATCCCTACTTTAACCCCCGGCACCGACCACACAGAAAACACAGCTCTTCTATTGTTGCGTGCGTCTGTTTTTCAGGCATTACCTAGCAATGGCGCTGTTTACAGAATCACCACTTAACAACGGGAAAGTGTGTACCGAGCCGTTGCCCAGAAACGGGTCTGTATCTGCCCGTCTTGCAACCATAGCATAGCTACGGCTGTACACCTCACAGTATGTTTCCTTTTCTCCAATTTTGATTTTTTTTTCCTAAAATCCCAGGGAAGATGGAGATATTTGTATTTCCCCCTCCTCCCTCCTCTTCTAATGCCCTTACTTCTGATGTTAGTCTCTCCTGAACACTTCCTTGCTCGTTTATTGAGAAGAAATCTATGGATTTTGAAGCATATGCAGACACTACAATGTGGATGCTGGTACTGAAGTAGGTCTACACATTTCTGTGTGCCTCTGAGAGACATTTCCGGTACTCAGATTCGGCGAGACTGTAAATCTGACCAAGTCAGGTTACAGTTGCAAACGATTCTTCCTTAAAGCCTTGAATGAACGGCAATATAAACCTTACAATGGTCATAACCATTCCATGTCGGTTGACAGCTGAGCAGCTGCTGGTTTCTCTCCTGTGTCTTTTTACTTTGAAGCCTAACGAACTCACCCTGGAGCCCTCAGAGTTTCAAAATACTCCCTCTCATTCAATATGACAGGAAATGGAAGTCTTTCCATTCTTTATGGGCAGAGTTTTTATTGAATTCACTGAATGAATCTAGGGCGGGGGTGGGGGGTGTCCTGGGCCACGAGCCTCCAGTTCTTCCCACAAACAGCTCCTCCTGTCCGGAAGGGGCGGGCATATGTAACACACTGCATCCTCCTATGTAATTTGCATCTCTGAAGCTAAACATCTCACCGGAAAAAGTGAGCCAAATTCAGTGTCACGAATGATGTTACGGGTACTTCAATCTTTGGAATGGAAACGGTATGTTACCGTGCTCTAGGTAAAAGGTAAGGTAAAGCTGTCCCTCTGATTAACTAATTAAATACCACGCCATGAAGAACTATGGGGAGAGGATGTATAGATCAACATTTTTTTGACCTCGGCACTAGTTGGAGGTGAGTGGTCAGCTTCATGCCCCTTCCGCTTTACGCAGGAGGAAAGAGCCCCCGATACCCAATTGATAGCAGGCTGGATGGGCCCCAGAGACGGCATGAGCGACGTTGAGAAGAGAAAATTCTTGCACCTACTAGGACCCGAACTCCGAACCCCCGGTCGTCCATCCCGTAGCTAGTCACCATACCAACTGCACAGCGGCTGCTGTGCTTTCAGTAGCTAGATTAAATAACGTTGAATGGTATAATCGATGGATTATGAATTGGAAAGGATTGAAAAGGAAGTGACCATGGCCTAATTGGTGCGTTGTCCTGTCACTTGTCTGGAGGACAACCCATAAGAACCTGTCAGGAAAGCCCTTAATCAAACCAAAATTCGAAGAGCCACATATTGAATTCGAATCCGTTCGTCATTTAAGTGAATGGTTACAACTAAAGTTGAGGATAAGTGCATGGATATAATACAGAGGAAAGAGACCTGTGGGATAACCTAGAACAAGATGGTTCAATCAAATGTAAGACGACAGTAAGATGATGTGAGAAGACATTGAGAAAACTTGATTGTAGGAACACACAAGAGACTAGCGGCTTCTCTATGAAACAAGAATAGTCACATAATAAGAGAATGAATTTGAGGCTGTCACGGTGGTACAGTTTTCTGTGAGGTAGCGTAGGGTAGTCCGGTAGAAGTCCACCGAATTTTCTGTACAATTCATGGCCTCCATCTTAAAGTCGAAGAGTAAGCCAAGAAAGACATGCTTGCTATATTCCATCCGCTGTGGAAACGAGCCTTCGTCATCGTCAGTTGTGACGTAGTTCCTTGCGTCATCATTATGAGAATACTTGATTCTCTTTGCAACATATCTTCGGGTATTCATAGGTCAGTGGCAAATTCACAGGACCTTTTTTTCCGTGAGGTTACCTGCACAAGTCATGATATACCGTGGTTCGTAGAACAATTATTCTGCGGTTTTTTGCTTAACATTTTTTTGTCCATTAAGGTGGAAGCTGTATGTTTTTCCGAAACGACGGTGGAATTTTCGGTACTGCAAAGAAGATTATACCGGTTTCGAGACTATTTTTCCTCCAAATCTCAGGTACTGCGAGTGTGTGAGTGCTCATGTCTGCCGTTGAGTAAGTCTGCAGGTTATTGGCTGAAGGAACGGGTTGCTGGTTCGTGTAATTACAGGTTTGTTATCTGGTCTGGATTCGGAGCTCGAGTTGGTCTGTCAAGGCTGCGGCCATCTTAGACTCCTCCCACCAACAACTACTTCCGTTCTAACTCTTTGTCTAGAACTGCCGCTGTGGGGTGGCAACACAAGCGTGGGCAGGGTGTGTTGCAGTACCAAGTCTGGTTATGGCTCCTGAGAGGTTTCGTTCCCTGCCCTGTCAACACATGCTTACATCGTCAATATCACAATACATTGTACCAGATTAGCTCCTCTGGTACACCGACTAGGCTGCGGGCTGGACGGTTGAGGAATCCGTGTTCGATTTCCGGCAGACGCAAGAGATATCCTGTGATCCACAGCGTCCAGGCCGCTTCCGGGTTTCACTGTCTCGCACATAATAGGTACCGGGAACAATTTCTGAGGGGGAAGGTTGATTTCTTGTTTCCATTTAATGCAAGTGTAAGAATATATGGGACTACACCTTCATTTCCCATACGTCTTCATTAAACAGAGAGTTTACTTGCGTTTTGTAGCGCCTAAAATTTTAAATAAGGAATAAGATTCAAATTAAAAAATAAAAATAATTTCTATTGGAAGGTATCAGAGCCTTGAAAATGAAGAACGGAAGTTTCTGCGATATGACTACATGTTTGCGGTAGAATTTCACAGACGTTTCGGAGGATTATACTGCCTCCATCTTCGGGGTTGAATACTAAGGATAGTATGCTTCTCTGTATGATGGGCAAATATCTACCCAACTGCACTGTGTCATATCCAGGATTCTAGTCATCGTCATGGAAATCTGATAAATGATAAATAAGAAGAAGAAGAACGAACGAACAAGAGCAGAGGATAAGAGGAAAAAGAAAGCACGGAAGAGACTGACAGTGCGACTGCGTTTGCGTGAAGTGTAATGGCTGGCCAGACGGGGTAACAACCAACAGGAGAACCCTGAGAAAAGGCCGTCATCCCCTAATCCTTATTTCACGACAGAGAGGTCATTATCCTACCTTAAAGTCTAGACCCGGTAGTGTGACATTAGATTGTAATAATAAGTGGTTTGTGCAGACAAAATTTAGACTACTTGTTTTTATTCTGCCTTTTGACTGAGAACTCAGAATGTTCAGGCGCGTTGCAGCTGTGCTTGATCAGAAAACGTTTTATTACGAACCCTTACATATGCAGAAATTACTGTAAGAAAAAGTAAATAAATTTTTAGCCCTTGAGAACTGTGGTGGTTACTATATGCACCAACTGTTTTAACATTAACAAGAAACTCTGCATTCTGCTCACACGGTGTATTTATGTGTTCCGTATAACTCTCGCAGTAAACAACGAATGTTTCCCTAAACAACATTAAACGGTTGGGCTTTGTAACAAGATGTAATATTTCCTATGAGGTATGAATTGAATTGTTATCTATTATTTTGAAGAAACCTCTCATCAGAGAGAATGTTACATAAAGACTATGGCCGAAAGAGTTTGGTTGAAAAAAAAAATATCTCTGGTCGTGAACCTCAAGGGGCTTGTCACCAAGAATTACTGAATGGCGGTAAATTGCCAGCCGTAAAATAACTTCAAAATTCTCATCCACCGCAATATATACCTTACTCAGCGTCTCTACTAAACCTATTTCTTCTTCGCTTCCCAGCTCTTTACCTGGTCTCTAACGCAACTTTAGCAGAAGGATGAAAGAACACAGCCTGGGAATCATCATAGCCAAAAAATCAAGCCCCCCCCCTCTCCTAAAACGCCTTGTCTTTCATTTCGCTCTCGCTTCTTTATTTTCTCTTTCTTTCTCTCTCTCTCTCTATATTCATTCCTGAAGAAGTTAAACTGCCCTTCTCGAGGACAAATTGAGTGTGAAAATGACCCTCAGTGGCTGATTGAAGGACAGAGTAGCAGCGAAAAGCAAAAATGGAAGCAGAGAAAGAATAAATAAATAGGCCATAAAAAGCGATGGAAGGACCCTGAAGTGTTTTTTGGGGCCCAAAACTTGTATCAGCTTAAAAGGAGGCTTCCTGCGTGACAGCCCAGACGAAAGCAGTCCTCACATTCAATGCAGTTAGAACATAAAATCTCACAATATATCTTGAGGCCGGACGTGGCTGTGGTCCTCAAGTTGTAAACTCAAGCTGTATGATAACACTGACCCAACTGTTATACTTGTGCATTTGTTGTTATATTGGCAGAAGCATTGGACAAGAACGCGACAAATCCTCAATATTTACTTCCCGTGTACGTTGAAGGAAGTGACGCAAGTTCAGAATGCAGGTCAGATGTCAAGAACCTTGACGTCACAACACAGTGGGGACAAGTTAACTGTCTCCAGCTCGACCCAGGTCTCAGAAGAGGCCTTTATTGAAACCTCTTAATTCTGGGTTCAATTTTTCATGGCACGCTCCAGGCTTAATGTTGAGACGCTGGATCCCACATCTGCCACCAGATTTTCTGAATGAGAAACCATAAAGTAAGATAATTAGTATAATATTTATTTACTTATGGTTTATTTTAAAATGTTGTTTGCCAAACAAGCTGGTCTAGAGGCCACGCTCCACATTTGTATTCCGCATATTAACATGGCAAAAACATATTAAAACCAAACGTCAACAAATGAACATGAAACTCCGTGAAATGTCATGGCTCACGAACCGTAAATCAAAATTATCCTTAAAGAACAAACTGATACTGTACAAATGCATAATTAAACCTATATGGACATATGGAGTTCAATTGTGGGGCTGTGCAAAGCCATCAAATACACAAATCATACAGTCCAGAGTTCTACGAACAATCACCAACGCACCCTGGTACGTCTCCAATCGGACATTCCACAACGACCTGCAAGTCTCATATGTAACAGACGAGATACGAAGATTAGCTCTACTCTACAAACAACGACTACAAGGACATGACAACAGATTAATTGAAGAAATAAGAAACCCTCCCAACGTTGCACGGAGACTGAAGAGACAGTGGCCATCCGACCTTCCGAACAGACAAAATTAGGTTAAGCAATAAATTCTAGCATCAATTGTGTTTAAGAGCATCGACGCTGGTTGATTCTCTACTCACGTTCCTACTTTTAACCAATTTACTTATTGCTCCTTACTGTAGTGAGTAGATTGTAAATTCGCAGAGAAATAAAAAAAAATTGTATTCGGCATATACTCGCTTCGAATCACAGCTGGTACACCAACTATCCTGAAATTGTTCGTAGTTTTCTTCAGTCATTTTAGGCAAGTGCTTGAAAGTACATTGATTGGTCCATGATAACTTCCTTGAGATCTATTGAAGTTCGACACTCATCACATCATCGAAAGCTATGAAGTCACGATACTGAAAGTACCGCTGAATAGCCTACAAAATGAAAATAACGGCGTCGATAGCTCAGGCTACATAGTATCGAATGTTACAATGATTGGTGAATAATGAATTGGAAAGGATTTGGAAGTCAGCGACTGTGGTCTTATTTGTTGCCACGTTTGCCTAACGCACTGAGGAAAATTATTAAGACTTTAGAATAGTCGGTGTACAGGCCAAGATTCGAACCGGTCATTTCCCGAATGCAAGTCAGGGCGTTATTATATCAGCTTAATTTTTATTATTGCAATTATCAACTCAACGACCAGCATAATTTTCAAGAGGACGGAACAGCAAAATACGGCCTAATCCATGAAGCTGATGAAAAGTGAATGAAGTTGATATAGTCTGGACATGTAGCACGCACGTGAGATAAGAGACTACACAAACGTTTCATAGGAAATGCTGCAAGAATGGGAAACTTCAATGTGAGTCGGAGTGTAATATTAAAGTGGATATCAAAATAAATAGGTAATGAAAGTTCTGTCTTCTGGGATATAACGCCGTGTAGCCCGTTAATAATCAGTCGAGTTTTCGGAGAAATATCTCGCCTCTCTCTTCATGGTCGAAGAATAAGCTGTACAAGAAACAAGTGTGAAAGCAGGTGGCAAGCAGAACAAAGGCGACATATTCTTCCGAAACGACGATTGACTTATAAGGGACTTATGGGTATGTCAGAAGATAGAACTCATCATAACCATCGCTGTGTGAACCTCAAATCCTGAACAAGCAGTGAACTTGCCGGTTCAGTAAAATGGTGTAAACTTCTTCTGTTGCTACGCATCTATTAGCTTCTCAAGTATGACTCAGCTCCACAAAGTTAGTTAGTTAGTTAGTTAGTTAGTTAGTTAGTTACACCACCCCAAGTCTCAGGCGGTGAGTCGCCGGCTTCCCACCTTGGCGGCCCGTGTTCAGTATCAAGTCATGTCATATGGGGAATTTCGGTTGAGAAAATATAACTGAGGCAGGTTTTCTTGAGTACTACGGTTTCCCCTGCCAATTCTAATTCCATCAAATTCTCCATAATCATCTATCATCCGGGGCTGGGATAATAGGCCAAATAGTGGCCGACGTACCAAGTGGACTCAGTCTCACACCACCCCAAGAAATAAAGAAAAAATAAATAATTTAGATTCTGAAGGGTTCTGACCGTGGTGTATAACACTCAGAATTACTGGGTTCTTGGACTTTGTCCTTCGTCCGGTATTCTAGAAGCTAGAAAGCCCAGTAATTGTAAGAGGTAGTTAGTTAGTTAATTAATTGGAGCCCTAATATTCCATTTCGTCAACATAAATATTTTAGTGATTATGGCTAACGTGTATATGTACGCGTACTTTAAAACTCTCATGCATTTCCATGGCGTGGTACTTAATTAAGAACAGGGAAAACTTTACCACAACCTTTATGGCTTAATTATAACTCAGCTAAATTACGCTACATGGCTGCTTTCCATTATTGCTTGGAGTCGCCGAAGCATGACTGCAAATTCGCCTGCAGATCTTGCCGTCTCGTCTTCAGTTCGTTGTCTGTATACACAGAGTTGGCGACTCTAAGTTTACAAACACGAGAGTAAGGTAACTTTCTATAAATTATTGTAATTTCCCCACTAATTAGAGATTGTTCTACGTTGGGAGACAGGCAGCATTGAGTTCCATAACAATAATAACAATAACAATAACAATAATAATAATAATAATAATAATAATAAATAATAATAATAATAATTTCAAGACAATGTTATTTTCTGTATGAACACATAGTACATCTATATGTATGTGTGTATATCTCAATAACTAACTTCATGGAGTTCAGCCCTTCTAGAGAAGCCGCCAGTTGTGCAGCTACTCAAAAACTTTCCAATATTTTATGGAACCAGAAGGTTCATTACCGCACTCACAAGAGCCATCCACTACCCCTTTTCCTGAGCCAGATCAATCCTGTCCATACCACTCCATACCATCTCTCTATGATCCATTTTAATATTATCTAACCACCTTCGTAATGATCTTCCCAGTGGTCTCTTTCCTTCTGGCTTTCCCACCAATATCCTAAATCCATTTCTCCTCTCCCCGTTCGTGCTAAATACCCTGCCCATCTCATCCTCCTTGACTTCATCATTACAATTGTACTTGGCGAAGGGTACAAGTTATGAAGGTCTTTTATATGAAGCGGTTTCGTGGGTTACTTTAGGACTGTGTCATTAACAAGACTTAATAGAGTAAATTGGTAAGATCATTGATGAATGATAAAATGGAAAAATTTGGAAGGAAGTGATGATGGCCCTGTAGAGTTAGTACCCCAGAATTTTCCTGGAGCCGTGATTCAAACCCAGCTCCTTCAGAATATGAGTACAGAGATTTTCCGCTAAACCAGCCGGCTCACTCATTTGTATGAAGCTAAGCCTCTTACACTGGTAACACCGGTCATGTCTCGTAAAAAGTTTGTTAGACTTTTTAGTGTCAGAAGCCGAAATAGCACAAAGCCCTATATGTAAAACAAAGGCTGCTGACGAGACTGTGATTAGACGTTTACGTGTGTCTTGGGTAGGGCTGGTCTAATCAGCAGGTGAGGTAATGGGAGGGGAAAAGGTGCATTAACTGTAAGGTAGCTTCAGGAAGGAACCACCCATCGTTGTTTAAACCTCTTCCCCCCTTCCCACTTCTTCCGACCGCTAAATGCTGCTGGCCCTAATGGACGCCTACACACCAGCACACTGTCATCAGCACGGCAGTGATCACCAGCGACATCCCTCGTTAGCTCTACTGAAGTCTTGGATCACCTTACTGCCCTAATTTCGGTTCGAAGAGAAAAAAGAAGTTCTGAGAAGATGTAATCGTATACTTTCCCTTGATATGCGCGGATCGCATAGAAAACGACGCCTCCGAAAAATTCTTCTTTACAGTGGAAATGTCTTTACCGAGTTGTTACCTAGCAACAATATGGGATCACAGATTCACAGACTCTTCTTTGATAACACACTGACCATCTAGAAAATGACGCGTCCAACAATTATTTTATTGTTGCGTGTATTCATTGCCACGAGAACGTGTTTACCGAGTCGTTGCCTAGCACCGAATGGAGGGATACATTTAACTGAGCTGTCGCCTGGGGATTATATGAGGGATATATGTGTGTGTGTATATATATATATATATATATTGTGACGGATATGACCATTGCTAGATAAATGTTCGGTAAACACGTTCCTGCGCCAATAAATAGACGTGGAATATTCCATTGCTAGACAACGGCAGAACAAAAATTCTTTCTCTTGAGAAGGAATAGACGCAGTAGTAGACGAACTGTTCGAGATGGTGGTCTCTCTTCTGTTCGCCCCGAGTTATGACAGAGAGTTAATTCGTGAGTTCATTGCGACAATCGTAAGAGAATTCAGAAGTTCAGCTGTGGGGTTTTAACCAGCAGACAACGGAAGCTGAAGAAGTGGCAGACTCGTAAATCAGAAGCAAGTCAGTCACGCAGAAGAGAAGACAATCGTAGTCCAGTAAGGAATGGAGCGAGTCTGAGGTAGGCATTGATTGTGTGCTGCGCTAATAAATCTAATCATCCAATCCAGATCCCCTGTTATTATTAGTCATGGAACACACAGACTGATGGGAGGAACTTATGAAGCACGCTGTTGATATGGTTTCAGGTACCATGATACATATTCCAAATTTTATAAAAATTGTTTAAGGCATTCAAATTGATGGGAGGGATTCACAAACACGGAGACAGCATGCTGATTTCATAAGCCTATTTCTTCAACATAAAGAGAACGCTTGGAGCTAAGAGGGATTAAGTAACAGGAGGCTGGAGACAAGTAATTGCATAATGAAGAACTTTATATAGTTACAGTGATGAAACCAAGGAGAAAGAGATGTGCAGATTACGTCTCACGTGTGTGTGAGAGAGAAAGAGTATGTGTATATTATTAGAGCTTATCTGAGCAACTACTTAAAATATTTGAGCCTATGTCAATACGTGTTTGAACATGGATATTAGGATGTAGTTCACAATTTCTTCTGTAAGCGCCTACTAAATGTGAGTAGTGCATTTAACCTTTTAAACGTTAATAAAATTCCAGACTTCGAAAACACCAAATTAATCAAGCACAATTAAATATAGCAAACTGGAGCACAAATCCAAAAGATGTTTGTGTTATATTACGACGCTGTCAGTAAGACTATACAGAGTGTCCCAGGAAGAAAGGTCACTATTCTGGGAGGTCATAGTATCGGTAAGTCTGAAGAAAATTTTCTGTATATATATATATATATGGGATGGTATGGATTGGATAGATCTGGCTCAGGATAGGGACCAGTGGAGGGATTTTGTGAACACGGTAATGAACCTTGGGGTTCCATAAAATGCTGGAAAATTCTTGAGTAGCTGCAGAATTGGCGGCTCCTCCAGAAGGGCTCAGCTCCATGAGGAAGTAGGTAAGTAAGTACATGTGTTCTATTCCGACGCGTTTCCGAAATAAAATTAATTCACTGTACAGTTGCAAAGTTATTGATAAGAAAGTGATATTTCTTACTCTTTTTAATACCGGTAATTTTTGTTGAAGTGAAAAGTTAGTACAGTTTACCTAGTGTAACGCCTTTTCGAAAATTCCACCGTCAACAACAATGCACCTTGCAGCTCGTGTGAAGAAGTGGCGTGTTGCTCGTCTGTACAGTGAAAAAAGCTCTATCTCGGAAACTGTTCGGAATAGGACACATGAACATATACACTTCTTTTGCTTAGAATGACCGATACTATGTCCATCCAGAATACCGTTCTTTCCTCCTGGAACACTCCGTATATAAAGAGGAGCACAAAAAATTGTACACGTATTTAACATCTTCTTAAATAATTCATTGACATAGCTTCTGTTTAACTTTGAAAATGTCATTTTCAAAGTTGAACCGAAGGTATACCACTGAATTATTTAAGCAGATATTTTATAAGTTAAAGTGTGTATACACTTTTTTGGATTCCTCTCTATGTGTATATTTTTTTATTATTGTCACCTTTTACAGTGACTCTTAATGGGATTTTTGATTGGATATTGGATGCGCCATCGCAAGTCTCCACACTTTACTAATTAGTGTTCTCAGGCTGTTACTAGACGTGTCCTGACAACGGCTTCAAACAGTGGGTATTCTTCAATTTTCGTCCTTACGACCTCTCTGAACTGCGGCTCCTTTTCAACTGAGCACTCTTGCAACTACCTGGTCACCCCAAACAGTCCCGGTTATAAGATATCCGCAAGGACTGCACAGAAAACGTCTTTCCTCTGTTGATGCTCGATTGTTTTTGTGGGAACATGTTTGTTTGAGAAGCCGTTCTGGTATATTTGCTTATTAAGAATGCTGCCTAACAACGGACGTTGTTCCGTTGTTTGTTTAACAGCCCTGACCTAGAAACGAATGTTGTTTCAGAGATGTTCACTAGACACGGCTGTTTCTCTGAGTCCACAGTTTTTGCTTTCAACAAATATGACACATTAATAAAGTACGGCATATGAATACGCAATTAAAGCAGTGTATGTGGGAGTATTTTCTGCGTTATTTTCTTTGCTTGTTTCGAAAGGATCTCTCTGATCTTGATGATTCTGTTTCGAACTTTGCTGTTATGCTCTGTACATGTGTACCCAGGAGAAGGGGAGCTGTGGATTGGTTTCGTTATATTAACTATGCAGGAAACTCGTGAACATGTGTTCTTTTTACGCGCGATGTTCACTCCGAGGATCTTTATGGCTCTTGCGACCTTTCCACCGCAAGACTTTCTTGCCGCCACATTAAAGAAAGTGCTTAAACAAATAATGGGACATCAATTTCCTCCCACCGCCTAGCCTATGCGCATGAATTACATATAATACGTAAAAGATAATATGAATTAAATTTGGTTTTAACAACTTTGATAGCTCAGGACTATAATTTACAATAATTTGTGTATAATATGGGTATCGAAGTTTAGTTCATATTAAAACACAATTTTAAGAAGTCCTCTATGGCTTTTCAAAACATAGGGATATAAACACGATTTAAATTGGAGGAAGGGAAATATGGTGATTATGTTAATGTGGGTTAATCATCACACTGACCTCTATCAAATACGACTTTAGCGCAGTGGTAAGCAACACAGACATATTGCCCAAAACGGCGCAAGCGCCTCTTGTCTGCATTTGCGAAATTTTACATTTATTTCTGTCCCTCAGTAATATAAGTCTGCCCGCTTTCGTCATGGAGAACAGTTCAGACTGTGGAATGCATACCAAATTCAGTGACAAATTTTGAATGTCATACCCAGGGCTAGAAAAGTCACGAGGTAGCATAGTTGGTTGAGGCATTGTGCTACATGCCGGAAGGTCACGGGATCGATTACCATTGAGGTCATTTAATTTTTCAATTGACATATATATTCCAGCTGCATCGTAGTTCTGAGATTGACTCAACCTCCAACAGAAATGAGTACCAGGAATCTTCCTTGGGGTAAAGGGAGGCCGGCGCTTAAGTTTCACCACATCACCGCCATCTGTGAGCCGATTGTATAGAAAATGTAGGAGCCTCGACGTCGCGCAACCCTATGGACCTCCATGGCCTGTTACAGGAATAGCATCAACTTTATCCTGGGCTAGAAAATGGGGAAGACGCGGACAGGCGCCGTCTTTCCAGTTATAATTTGTTTAAAGGCAAAGGCAAAGTAATAACAATTCTACCTCGTAACATCTTTTTTTAACGCTGGAACCGCCTTTCAGGCCGTCCGGATATACTATGCTCTTAAGACTACGCCCTTTAGTAAAACAATAAAATAATATGATTATGTTTATTCTTTCCAAGAAACAGTTAAAACTGAAATTTTCTTTTGGCTCGTGTTGTTCTGGGAACGACATGTTACTGCCGCAGGCGACAGCCTGACCCACGACCCAGGGGTTGCGAGCGAGAGAACCTGCGCTCCGAGGTTACCAAGCCAAGAAGAATACTTCTGTAGGACGTGAAGCGGTGGAAGTTCCAGAAGAGGGTACTGCCTCGAAGGATAATTTAAGCAAGAGGTAAATGGAACTTCTCTTGGTTCACTTTACCACACTGAAGATGAAAGCAGCACATTCTTCAGTAACGTTTGGTCAAAATCTACCAGACTACACGGCGCAATATCAAAGAAGCTAGTATTTTTAATTCTCATAATTCTGGAATTCTGCACCACATTTTAATTATTCTTAAATTGTCTTCGGTACCCGGTTGTGATGAGGCTAATTTTATCTCCGACCTCTTGTTTATTAAACTCTTTCTACAAAAAAAAATGTATTCGCCCCCCCCCCCTTCCCATTTACAGTATGAGCCCCAAGTTTTAGACAACAACTGTTGTTTGGCTGTGCTGCCTAAGCACCCACCCGCTATCTGCGCTATCTGGCGGGGGATATCTCTCCACTTACTACAGGTCTATATCCAAATTACCACGAAACTGCTGTAATTTTTATAATGTGTCCCGGCCGCCGTTTTAGATCTCTAGCACATGACAGGACATGGGCAGGTCTTCCTTCGGCAACCTATGGGCAGCCGGGCGTGCAACAGAGAATGTACATATGTTTACGGCACTGTCGCTAGTTACACTGTATGATATCAAATACAGCATTCGTCTGAGGCACCAGTGGCGAGCTTCTGTCAACGTGGTAATGAATACAACTGCGTCAGATTATGTGAGAAAATTCAGTTCCAATGTAGCTACTGCACAGGTGTCTCATTTAAGTGTTAATTTTATAATTTTTTCACGTCCTATTTGATAGTTGGTTGAGGCACTATGCTACAAGCCGGAAGGTCGCGGTTTCGAGTCCCGATGAAGTGGAATTTTTCAATTTAGCTAATCCTTCCAGCCACACTATGGCCCTGGGGTCGATTCATCCTGAAACAGAAATGAGTACCAGGAATCTTCCTGGGGGTGTATGTCGGCCGGCGCGTAAGACTGACAATCTTACCGCCATCTGTGAACCGATTGTCTAGACAAAATGTGGAAACCTCGACGTCTCATAATCCTATGGACCTTCACCGCCTGTTACAAGGATAGCTCTTCAGTTTACCTTTTTCCCCCTTTGGCGCTACAACCTCAATTTGGGCCTTGGCCTACCTCCATGAAACTCTCCGTTTCACTTCGGTTTACTAGATCTTAGTCATTCTGTAGGACCACTTGCGCGAGTGGTCAGCTCGTCGCAAGGCCTCTGCCTGTACACAAACACACAAATACGCGTGCACTCACACACACACACACACACACATATATACATACACAAACACTGAACAAACAAGTCCGGAGTGGGATTCGAGTCCACGATCCCGGCATCCGTGCGAGAGAAGACAGTGCATGCCTTAGACGGTTCGGCTACAGTGATGAGGTCACAGTAACAACACTACCACATCGACCTTGCAAACCGATCAAACGAGGCGCAACGTTCTTATAATTAGATACGTAATCCCCTAATAATGACTAAACTGGGACGACCAGCGTAGCTGAGAAACAGTATATACCTTTTTTTTTTAATTTTCCCTTGGCACTACAGCCCCAGTGGGCCTAGGCCTACCTCCATGAACTTTTCCGTTCACTTCGGTTTTTCTAGATCTTACACATACGGTAGGACTCCTTGGGCGAGTGATCAGCTAGTCGCAAGGCCTCTACCTGTAGACAAACACAGAAAAACGCGCACAAACATCCATGCCCTGAGTGGGATTCGAACCCACGATCCCGGCTTCCGAGCGAGCGAAAACAGTGCATGCCTTAGACCGCTCGGCTACCGTGACCGGCAGTATATACCTATAGAGACATTTTAATTTTAATTTTCATTCTAATTTGACATTTAAGTGGACGCATAAAATTTCACCCAGTCTCCGCCTAGTTGTCTTTCAAGTAGTACATAACCCTGAATGTCTTGCTACAAGTGTGATACCATATATAATGTAGACAACCCATAATATGGATCCATTTTGGGCATAGGTTCAGCGCCTTAACACAAACCGACACCTGATGATGACCCAATAAGGGTTGAAACGTGTCGTGCCTTTAAGTCTTACACGTACTACTTTAACGTATGCATTCATTTGTATACCCACTAAAAGATGTCTTGAAGGAAAAAATAAATATTTTAGAAAACCCAGTGCCTGGGGGTATAACAGAGCCACCTGGTTCCTGGAGGATATAAATACGGGGACCTGACCCTCCAGGCTTGGGAAGTCTCGAATCTGAGACAGTAAAATGTGGTGAAGAGTCCCTTGGTACTCGGACCCGGGAATTACTGCGCTGGCAAGCCCCAGCAGCAATTCTAAACGACAGACCCATCCTCTCGTCAGAAAGGACGGCCCTCATCAACAAACCCGCAACTGTCTGACAGTAATAAAAGTCTGGTCTTGTGACCCAGATGGGGGCTTCACACCAAGACAGACTGGCCGACTGTCGTAACATAACTTTGTCTTTGAGTTCTTATATTTATACGCAGCCGTACGTTTTCTGAACGACCTGATATAAAATTCTGTTTTTTTTTCGAATTTTTGAAGTTATCGACATTTTCTAGTTTGTCACTTCTCAAATATTCTCAATTTTTTAAAAGTTTCGATAATTACAATTTTTTTTTAAATTATCGGAACATTTCAAATTTTTACATTTCCGAAAATTGCCAAATTTTGATACTCTAGAAAGATTACTAAATTGCTGAATTCTTGTCCCTGGAACTTCTTTCGAAGACATTGATGAGAAAGGTAAAGTTGTTATAACCCATTCAATTTCGCATCTCCGAAGTGGTTGCTCAGCCCTCTTATTTGTTTAAACTTGGTTATTTAGCGAGGCTGTAAGTATCGCGGCTATACAGAGTCGGCAGTAGGATAACTAAAAAAGATCAGTTCATGGTATGAGAATTGACAAGGGAAACCGAAGTACTATGAGTAAAACTCGCTGCTGCGCCCCTTTGTCCACCACAAATTCCAAACGACCTGACTTGGAATCAAACTCTTGCCACCGCGTTGGGAAACCGGCGATTAGCCATTTATTACGTTTTTTAGTTTTGTGAGATGTCTGTTGTTCGCTTCTGAATTGAAAGTGTCAGGCTAACATTAAATAAAAAGAGAATAGCCTCACGAATTCTTCAACCTTTGCAGTTGTATTAAGGTGGGTGTACATATGTTTTCATACAGCATTTCTGCTGCTTGAATTTCTCATACAGTTGTGAAGCGGATGTAGTATGACGTCTATCCCCTTTTACAGCTGTGAAGTTGAAGCACGTTATCCTTGAAGAAAATTGTCCTTAGAGAAATACCGGCTCTTTAGAGAAACTCATAGGTAACGAAATTATACATGCTATTTTATTCATGTTTTTATAAACCAGATGTTTATACTTTTATTCGTGTAAGATATCGGGTGCTGAACAGTGTAAATATATTTATGCTCCACAGTCTTTAGTGTATCAGTTTGGTGTTGCAGATTAATTGCCAATAAAGTTCAAGGTAAATGAGATAAAAAAAAGATATTTTTACTTTCGTAGTGTTGTATTATACAAATAAATAACGTTAGTTTATAGATTATGAGTATGGTCTTAAGTTTGTCGTTTGAGGTTAAAGATGACCAACCTCTGTTTAATGCATTGACATTTTGTTATACGACATAAGAGTACTGTTAAAACATTTATGTCAGTATCAGTACTTATTTGCATACAATACTGGATAGAACCCCATCATTGTACTGTGTGTAGCTGAACAATGCTTTTAAAGATTGATTAGTTCATTCTCTCTGAAGAGAACATAGTGAAACAGAAAGACACTGACATGACAAAGATTTTCTAATGCCACTTCCTTGTCGTAGACAAGACTTGGTACCAACAGTGCAATGTTTCAGTAATACTACAGGACAACTATCATATCTCTTCCCTCTTAAAAAAGTAAATAAGTGTTATCACACACAGTTTGTAGTTAGCAGCACAAAGTACAATTTATATAAGTTCTGAACCTGCCAAATTGTTACTTAAATGTCACAAAATATGAAAGAGTTGTTGGAAAGTTATTTAAATTAATTTGTTCCCTTTTACAATATGGACATTATTGTAGAATTCTTACAAAATCAGTTTAGAGGAGGACATTTGAGATTTAGGAGCTGGAATGCCACAAGAGATCCATGTTTAGATGGTGATAATGAAGATAAAATGGTGGTTACAGGAATGCAAATACAATGATCATGACACCATCATTGGTGTCATAATAAACAATGATGTGGTACCCAAAGATTATGGTTTTCTGGCATGTTGAACTATGTAGTTTGCTAGACAGTTGCCAGCCATTCAGAGGAACCTGCTAATAAGTTCTTCCAAAATGTTGGTATGTGTCTACCGGACTACATGGTGTCACATTACAGAAGACTGATCTTAATATTCACTACTATGCAAACACCAGATCTTGTATAACAATATCATATTGCCATAGGCCTCTAGTTATGATAGGGCTCCTTACATCTCATGTTGAATGCCACCATTGTCTCATAAAATACCAGTAAATGGTGCAAGCAGTAGTGCAGTTGGTTGAGGCACTATGCTACAAGCTGGAAGGTCATGGGTTTGAGTCCCAATAAGGTGGATTTTTTTTTCGATTGACCTAATCTTTCCAACCACAGTCAGCCTCTAACAGAAATGAGTACCAGGAATCTTCCTGGGGGGTAAAAGTGGCCAGCGCATAAGGCTGACAACCTCACTGCCATCTGCAAACCAGTTGTCTAGAGAAAAAGTGGGGGCCTTGACAGCTTGTAGCTTTACCTTTTAATACCAGTAAATAATGCAAAAATCAACCAGCAATGTGGTCAGTGGCTACCTATCAGTTTCATTCTCTGTTTTCATCAGAATTCCTTTTCAGGTCTCTCTTGGGTACAGATATATAAATTTTCGTTACACATCAGATGGTCTCATCCCAGATTTTAAAAGATGGGAAACATTTTTGACACGTATTAGCTATCATCAGGCTCTGTGTCTGAAGACATGCATAAACTTTATGTACATAGACACATATATACATACAAATCAGTCTGTTTCCCAGTACACACCATTATCCAAGAACCACATGGCATGTGTTTATAGAATCCAACCAGCATCATCACTTCTACTGACACCGTATATTCTTGACACTGGCAATGTTAAAGATCCAGCTTGAAAAATAATCAGCTCTTAAATAAAAAGCAACCAATACAGAATTTAATAAAAAAAAAAAACAAGTAGTCTTGTGAATAGTTCAGTCAGTGCCCTACACTGTGTGACTTACACATCTACTAATAATATTGTATACCAATTTTAATGTTAATTTTTATGATTTTATATATAGGAATTACTTTAAAGCATAGTGTGCCAATATGCTAATGGATACATTCAGCTAAATCATGTATGTAGTAGGTGTATATGTCTTAAGTGAAATGTGCTTAGATGGTTGATGTCTTGAAAATGGC
The DNA here is from genome assembly GCF_002891405.2 of Cryptotermes secundus. Taxonomy (NCBI): domain Eukaryota; kingdom Metazoa; phylum Arthropoda; class Insecta; order Blattodea; family Kalotermitidae; genus Cryptotermes; species Cryptotermes secundus. The sequence goes on from NW_019740660.1 coordinate 484,498, forward strand.
GTATATGTGACAGTATGTATCACCTGCTTTGTAAAAACATGTGATGTGGAGATATTTATATGTCTACTGATTCATGCAACACGATGCGCAACTCTTTGTCATCTTTATTGCGTGGTCAGTCATTTTCCCCCCTGATTTTATATTTTGGTATTGTTCATGTTATCTGATCTTAAGGCATTCATATAAATTGGTCTTCCTTAATATTCTGATGAAGCTCATAAGATTTGAAATTTTATAGTGAGTAACTGCAGTGAAAGTCTTCTTTGAAGTGAGCCATATATATGAAACTTAAAAATTCATTCGAGTTTGACACATATATATTAATTTTGCAATAATCAGGGATGGATGTGGTCCCTGATGAGAAGTCGGTGACAGCTGCTGAAACTTGAAGATTCACTCTAACTTGACATGGCTCACTGCCCATGAAGACTTTCACTGCAGTTACTCGCTACAACATTTCAAATCTTATGAGTTTCATCAGAATATTAAGGAAGACCAAATTATATGAATGCCTTATGATCAGATAACATGAACAATACTAATATCTTAATAATATGCATCCTGTTGTGTGTTATAAATAGGGTGTATAATGTACAGAACTATAAGGCTTATGTTGGACTCCATCCATCGTCTGACATATATAAGACAAAAAACCACAACGTTTCGGAGACTCACTAGTCTCAATCATAGGTCCAGTGATTGAGACTAGCTCTTTTTAACGGGCCCAACTGAGTAGGTCTATCCTGCCCCATCCACCTGAGGACAGAGCCAGATCCAGTCTCTGAAACATTGTGGTTTTTTCTTATATATGCCAGACGATGGATAGAGTAAAAAAATAAGCATAATAGTTCTGTACAGCGTACACCATCGTCAGAATCCTTTCAAGTCTAAGGTGTATAATGTGTATAAAAATATGGCAGTCTATACAATAATATTCTGTATTTAAAAATAAAGTAGGCACTATTGTATCAACATTTGATTTTATTGACAGTTGCGACAATACTTTGTTTATAATACAGAATATTGTTGTGTAGACTGCCATACTTTTATACACATTACAATACTAATATTTAAAATCTGGGGGAGAAAATGGCTGACCACCCAATAAAGATGACACAGAGTTGCACATTATGTTGCGTAAATCAGTACAGACATATAAATATCTCCATCACACATATTTTTACAAAGCAGGTGATATGTTTTGTCGTGTACTCGTATATGCCATCCTCAAGACCTATATATATTTAAAAATTCCGTTCCTACCTGACAGGGAACACAGAATCTCCATAACAAAGATCAGCTGGTCAGTGCTGTTTGGGGATGTAGTCGCTGTTTATTGTAAGAACCGTACTCCTCCTCCTCCTCCTCTTCTTCTTCTTCTTCTTCTTCTTCTTCTTCTTCTTCTTCTTCTTCTTCTTCTTCTTCTTCTTCTCCTCCTCCTCCTCCTCCTCCTCTTCCTCCTCCTCCTCTTCCTCCTCCTCCACTGGTACTACAACCCTGTGTGGGCCTTGGCCTTTTCCCTGGTTTGATAACAGTACATTTTTCCAGGGTGGGGTCATTAGCCCAATACCCGACACCCAAGCTGGAGGATGAGGGCTACACTTTATCTGGCATGGGTGACCTTGCCAGCAGAGCCCTGCGGGTCACTACATGATAAGGCAGTAGTTCCCTAGGTGGAACAATTCTACAGAACCCCTAAATATACTCAATGGGCAAAATGCAGAGTTTCTGGATGATAATTCAGGTGCTACATACAATAAGAACTTTGTTTTAAAAGGTTAATTGCTGTGTGTATCATGGATGTATTTTCTGTGGCCTGTAGTTTGCCTTTGCAATTTCTTGTCCTGAGCATATACTATTTTAACTGCGTCATTAGTTACACTTCATGCTGGTAACATTTGTAATGTTTACTGCATTGAGTTCTTAAAGGGGAAAAAAGTTATTAACAGACTTTTTTTTTTAAATATTCGTGATATAACCAGTGAAATTATGTTTCTTATATCATTATTATATCCTGTGATAAAAAATTGGTCCACATGAAATTACATATTTTCAGCATTTGCAGCTGGAGATGGGTGTGGATAGCTATTAAAGTAGTGAGCTCCTGTCTTTTGACTGTAATTAGGGCACACATATTATTGTACTTTGTACTAGGGGCATGTTTTAATATTTCTCTGGTATCAGTATAACCGAGAGTTATACCATAATCTATGTAGAGGCAACGAAGTCCGCACACATGTACTTTTTCATGCAAATAAGTTTCATCTCCTTTCTCTTCATATAAATTATCATGATTGCTTATCTATGTGCGTGTGGCCAGAAAGGAAAATTATACCAAAAAAACTCCAATTCTTAAAAGTAAAATGGGGGTTAATAACACTGACTTGATCTGGCTTAATAATTCTAGTTGGCGCGTATGTCAATTGGTTCTGGGCAGCCCAGTACAGTACGTAATGGCAGATGTGATACCTGTGCATTGGCGATTATTATAGCCAATAATGTAGGCCGTGGTTCCCTGAATGGTGTAGTTAAACTTCCCCATTGGCTCACCTGCTTCTGGCCAGTTGGTGATGCCCCTCATTGGCTCGGAGTTGTTAGAGCTAGAACATTGCCTTGGAGAAAGTAAGAGCAGGGGTGATCAATATGCAGTAGAAATATAAAGCTATCTCTGATCTCAATTAAGGAAGCACCATGTTATGTAATTGTAGGGGAGAGTGGAGGTATAGCTCCACCATTCATAGTTTCAACAGTAGATGAAGATGAACGATCTGCTTTGTGCCTCTGGCACCATTGTAGTATTTTGGGTGGATACTAACGTTTCAGAGGAACTTGGTTCATCCATCAGTAGGGTTGAAATGAACTGCTCATTATTCACTATTATTATAGGGATGAAATCAAGGAAGATTAAAGGGTCGTATGACACAGGCATGGAATATGAATATAAAATTTTGGCCAAAAAGATTGACGAGCTTCAATGCCAAGCCTATGCGTAGATGGGGGGATAACCTAACGTGTGTGAGGAATGTAGACGGGATTTGAATTGGAGATTGGATATATTGACTTCTTACACATCGTAACTATAACACTGTCGCTAATTTCCACATTTTGCAAATCACTACAGCACACGTTAATTCTTTTTAGCCTGCTGTGTCTTCACCAGTCGTTCTCTGGCAACGGCTTCTAACACGGGGATTTTTCAACTTCACCGATTAAGTCTTCTCTTCATAGACTCACAACTGACTAACTCAAAGTCAGAGTTACTTTACGACTGACGGTTTACCGCTTATCACTTCGTCTTGGCGTCAAAGAGACTCATGACCACAGATTTGTTTTTTTCAACTGAAAAAACATAGTTCTTATGTAACACCCTCTCTGACGAGAAGATGGGTTTGTCTGTTATGAATATGCATGGCTTTTCGTCAAGCATATACGTATTGGACATATAGCGTGTTACTGAAAAATTCTTCCTTATTCACTATATATAATTCCTCTGTCAGTCAAGACTTTGCAAAGAAGATCATGCCTGTCTTACGTATCTTATGCTACAACGGCAGCTTAGTCACTTGAACGGCCGTAAGCTTGACCACCGCAAAGTTTAAGCCCCTTATATTATCTTTGTTTAGCTCCGCCTTGTCCTATACCGCGAACATGTTCATTCTCATGATTTTGTATGACTTCTGCTTGTCGCCTGCACGATTCTATTATACATAGTAGTATAATCGCATACACAAGAAAGGCGGAAAGCCGTGTGCAAATCGCCGACCGAGGTGCACTTTTGAAATTTTCCAGTAGTGCGGAGAACCTTACTAAGTTCCAAACCCATCTCGGTTATAACATATCGGCCGTTTATTGTTTTACTCAAATCGTTTTCGTAGTAACGTGTTTGTGAAGGCGTTACTCAGTAACGGCTGCTTATTAAGAATCTGTTGCCCAGCAAATGGTGTTGTTTCGTTGTTTGTTTCGCAGTCGTTATCCAGTAATGGGTCTACACGCTAAAATATTGATCTTAGACTAGTAGGATAGGGCAGTGTGGAATGTGTTGATGTGGGCCAGAGTAGAGACCAGTGGCTTTATCGAAGTCTGCAGCAGAGATTTGGAGGAATATGTGTTCGATTCCCAGCGGGGAATAGTGTCCAGAATGGCTTTGGCTAGAAACACACACAGCGACAGCGGTCGTACGACATCCGTACGGTTCGTGTCGCATCAAGTAGTAGAATATAAAGTGTAGTCATAGCTTTCATACGTGACGACATGCGACATCTACCGTACGACAGTCGGAGAGCAGTCGGACCAAATCACAACTTCATCTCGCCTTTGACTGATTGGATGCACCCAGCGCAATCTTTCCTGCTGCCTACGTTTTTCTTTTCGGCGTCGGTGAAAATACCACATAGCAAGTACGCGCTCTCGGTCCATCGTTCATTGTTCCGTCATCAAAACTGCGATTCGGTGCGGATAAAGTCGCTCTAGTGTGAAAAGGAGGTCGTACGGCAAAAAATCATACGACATTTTTCCGTACGACCAATGTCGCCGTGTGTGTTCCTTGCCTTTGGGGTGTACTCAGCCTCCTATCCAGTGGATGCCGTAGCTCGTTCACTGGCGGGCGAAGTAGCCGGGAATGAAGCCGACTGTTCATCTCCATCTAGTGCCGACGTTAAGAATGCGTGGAGTTATACCTCAATTCCCCTTGACGCCTACTGAAGCACAGGGACAAAATTCCCCTTTTGTATGATTTCTGAGGCTTATTGATCACCCCTACGATACAGCTTCCATCTTGCATATCCCCACGCATCTCCATTCCGTTTCGGAAACAAGGGAAATATGTAAATTTACGAAGCTGCTACGGAGAACCTGGACTCTGACTGGTTGTGCTCTCCGTCTCTAAGGAATCTGGTTTCGAAATTAGACGTTTGTGTCTTTGAATGGCCGCCAGCCGCATGGATAATTATATTAATACCGATTGTTTTCTGTGCAAGGGATTGCTGGCTTCGTACCAAAGAATGGTATTGCATACATCATTAAATGTTGGGCTGAACGGAGCCCAGACACACAGAGGAGAGGCGAGATTAAAAGATCTCTCGTTATATACAAAAAATAAAACATCATAATAAGAATGAAATGGTTATTGCAGTAGGAGGCCGGATAGTATGTACTATAGGGTGAATAAGAGTTAGATTTACAGATCTAACTGGAAACATGACTGTGGTTCATAACGTGTCTGAGGCCTTCTTTCAAGTTTATAAACCAGCTTCATTGAGATGAATTTTTCTTGAAAAGTCAAATTTTTCAGCTACTCAAGAACTTCCCAGCATTTTATGAAACCCGAAGGTTCATTACCGTGTTCACAAGAGCCCTCCACCGGTCCCTATCCTGAGCCAGATCGATCCAGTCAATACCATCCTATTGTATGTCTTTAGATCCGTTTTAATATTATCCACCCATGCACGTTTAGGTCTTCCTAGTGGTCTCCTTCATTCTGCTTTTCCAACAATATCCTCTATGCATTCCTCGGCGAAGAGTACAAATTATGAAGCTTCAGAGCTTACTTAAAAACGGTAAAAATAAAATTCAAATTAGTGAAAGCCACCCATATCGAGTTTTGTCAGAATCCGTGAAAAGGTTTATGGGGTATATGGGAAAGTCACTTTTATGAAAACCAGGCTGTATTTTGGATCAGGAGGGCAGAAAATCGAAATTGCTCTATAACTTACAGTGTAACTATTTGAGCGCTGGTGCTACATCACAGGCATTTTTCTTTTGTGCTCTGTAAAGAACGCCAGAGGACCGTGATCATCAGCTCAAGAATTCCAAATTGCCCTTTGTAAAACCAAGGGGACGAATTGAAATTTGAAGTTCTTATGGCGGCGATTGTGCAGATCTGTTACTTAGGATGTGGTGTGGTATGTAGATACCGACGTTTCGGAGCAGCCTTCTGCCTCCATCTTTAAAGTTCTAAAATGTGAAGATTTTTTCTTCTGGCCCTAATTCTGCTTCAGATTATTGTCTGTCTCTTCACACCTCGTCTCACTCCTGACTGTTCACAATTGTGAACGCAGTATCAGGCGTATGTAAGGCTGATGGTTTGGTGTCGCTGTCGCTGTCGTATAGCGTCGAATGGTAGGATGCCTGATGAACTGGGAAAGAAACAGAAGGGAGCGGCTGTAGCCTGTTCCAAGCACTAGCCCTGCATTTGCCTAAAGCAGTGTTGCTCAACCTTTTTAAGCCCAAGGACCAGTAAAATGTCTGAAAAAATTCTACGGACCACTAAGTTATGTAGGCATATATCTTTAAACCTAAGTGGTATTACCAACATTTGGGACATGGGACACATCAGCTGTTACTCTACGCTGATGATGTGAATCTACTGGGTGATAATGTAGATATCATAAAGAAAAACACACAAACTTTAATTGACGCAAGGAAAGAGGTTGGTCTAGAAGTAAGCACAGAGAAAACTAAGTATATGTTACTGTCTCGTCACCAAAATGCGGGGCAAAATCATGACATAAAGATAAGAAACAGATGTTTTAAAATGTGGCACAATTCAGATATTTGGGAACAACGATAACAGATCGAAACCTGATTCAGGAGGAAATTAAGAGGCGATTGAACTCGGGTAATGCTTGCTACCATTGAGTGCAGAACCTTTTGTCTTCTCGCCTGCTGTCCAAAAACTTAAAAATTAGAATATACAAAGCTATAATTTTGCCTGTGGTTCTGTATGGGTGTGAAACTTGGTCTCTGACATTAAGGGAGGAACAGAGACTGAGGATGTATGAGAACAGGGTGTTGAGAATATTTGGACCGAAGAGGGATGAAGTGAAAGGAGGTTTGAGAAAACTGTATAATGAGGAGCTTCATAATTTGTACTCTTCTCCAAGTATAATTAGAATGATTATGTCAAGGAGGATGAGATGGGCAGGTCATGTAGCACGAATGGGGAGACGAGGAATGCGTATAGGATATTGGTTGGAAAGCCGGAAGGAAAGAGACCACAGGGAAGACCAAGGCGTAGGTGGGTGGACGATATTGGAATGGATCTTAGAGAAATAGGCTGGAATGGTATGTACTGGATAGATCTGGCTCAGGATAGGGACGGCTCTTGTGAACACGGTAATGAACCTTCGGGTTCCATAAAATGCTGGGAGACTCTCGAGTAGCTGCATAATTAGCGGCTCCTCCAGAAGGGCTCAGCTCCATGAGTAAGTAAATAAGTATGCTATTTATAACATAATCTAAAACCATGTTCTGAATACATGTGGAAACAAAATTAATTAAATTGTAAGTAAACTATTAAAAGTGAATGATCGTTGAACAAAAATTTAAGCTTCATTAAACAAATAAATAATAATATATAATTAATTTTAATTTGTTTTGGTTGGATAATTTTTAATTTAATTTAATATAAGTCTGCTTGCGGACCACAAGTTCAGAAACGCTGGCCTAGAAGGACTGAGAAAAACCACGAAAAGCCTCCGTTAGGATAGCCGATGTCGCGGCCGATATTCGAAGTGAACACCTCCTGATTACAAAATCTAGATCGGTACCGCTACAACGTCTCGCTCGGTATTGATGTTTTCACAATGGTAGTATTCAAATTATATGTAGTTTGGTTCATATGTACCGACGTTTCGGAGGATTATTCTGTCTCCACTAACATTACGGCCTTCTCTGTTGAGGTGCCGTACAGTTTCATAAGTAGGAACCCGCTGCCGCCTAGCAGCAAACCATCGTAATATGTGCATCACTTAACCTTTATTGTAATTATTAGTTCTGCCGTTTGCCGATATAACGCCCTCAAGCACCAGTCTAGCACTCCGCGAAATTATTAACTCTTTTAAAGCACAGTGGTAAGCACGTGCGCCATCTGCTTTAACGTACAGAAACTGTGCATTGTGCCTTCACGATGTATATTTGGGGGTTACATATGATTCTCACAATAAACAGCGATTATTTCCCTAAACAGCATAACCGGTTGGCCTTTGTAGTGGAGACGTAGTGTGTTTCCTGTGACCTACGCACTGAACTCTGAATTCTGCCCACACAGTGTATTTATGTGTTCCGTATGGTTCTCACAATAAACAGTGATTATTTCCCTGAACAGCATTAACCGGTTAGGCTTTGTGGCGGAGACGTAGTGTGTTTCCTGTGAGGTACGAACTGAACTCTGCAATCTGCCCACACAGTGTCTTTATGTGTTCCATATGGTTCTCACAACAAACAGCGATTATTTCCCTAAACAGCATTAATTGGTTGGGCTTTGTAGCGGAGACGTAATGTGTTTCCTGTGAGGTACGGACTGATTTTTTCTATGTATGTGAATTTGAAGCTTCTGTTCCAACCTTGGGAGTATCACTGGGCCACCTTGTTCCCGGGGGACATAAATAAGTGGACCTCACCCTCAGGTTGGGGGAGTCTCGATTCTGAGACAGTCATGAGTCCCCTGGGATTCGGACCCGAGGATGTGCCGGCGAGGAGTAAACAACAGACCCGTCCACTCGTCAGAGAGGGCGCCCCACATTAAAAAACAGAAACTTACAGTAATATAAATTTTGTCATTGGCCCTACATGGGGTACCTGACACCAAGACAGACTGGCTGACTGACGTAACATAACTTTGATCTTTGAGCTTCTGTTCCAAAGATTTGTCACATTGTTTAACAGTAACATGAATCGCCCTGTGATCTGGTTAATAGGACAGCAAGACTTGTATTCATCTGTATATACTGTAAGCATGGCAGGTTATTGGTGGGTTGCCTGTCAGTTGCCGAAGGGCTGTATATCGAGAATCGTGGGCTATTACCATATTTGAGTTTTCCTGTGCTCTGGTGTTATTTTTTTGTTTCCTTGTTTCTCTGTCCAGTTGATTTCCAATGGCGCCCAAGAAGGTAGAAGCGCCTGAGAAGAAGCCTCTGATTGGTCGTGTTGGAACCAATCTGAAAGTTGGTATTGTGGGTATACCGAACGTCGGCAAGTCTACTTTCTTCAATGTGTTGACTAAAAGCCAGGCGGCAGCTGAGAACTTCCCATTCTGCACCATCGACCCCAATGAAAATAAGTATTATCTTTTATTAATGGTTTCTGTGACCAGAGCGGTCGAAATTGGATGAATCCTAGACAGAACTTTAAATCATTTCGTGTGCTCAATCCAATCATAACATCCAGTATTAAAAAAAAGGAACACATACTTTTCAAGAAGCTTGTCTAAATAACATGATGAAGAGTTTTGTCTTCTGAGATGTAACGCCCCTATAGTCCGTTGGAAATAGACGACGTTTCGGAGGAACCTGCGTGAAGCACGTAGAAAGCTCTCGGCGTTATATCCCAGAAGACAGGACTCTTCATTATCACCGTTGTCAGGACCTCAGATCTTAAAACATTCATGAAAACGACAGCTGACGATTGCCAACTATTGTTGGCAGAATTAGGTCTACCTGCAATGAGCGCATGCGCAGTGACAGTCTTGCGCAGATGTATGGTTTGTTTGTAACTTCTTCAACAGCCCAGCTTATATAGCAATGATCGGACGATTGGAAAATGAATTGGAAAGGATGTGGAAGGAAGCGGTCGTGGCCTAATTTGAGAGAGTGTCCCCGCATTTGATTGGAGGGACTGGGTAGAACCAGGAGAACCCACAATCTGAATAGCCGGTCTCCAGATCAGATTTCGACGTGTCACTCAGGGCCACAACATAAGGAAATGATAACGCACTCGAGCACAAAAAGCGGCCTGAGCCAGAACCCAACCATTCAGCTCCATCCAGTCAAGAGGTTAAGAATAGCTAATCCTCCAATCTCCACTACATTCTACATTATGATGCTTAATTAAGCTCTGGCCGTTTAAGTCGAGAGAACACACCACCCGGTTTCCATTGGCTGTTTGGGCCTCAGAGCCAGTCTGGACGCTGTAGGGGATAAACTATTTGCCTGCGCGGGAATTCGAACCCCCTTATTCCTCTGTTGTCGAGCTCGAAGTCCGTCGCTATACCGAGTGGGCTGTCTACACTAGAAACTGCATTGCATATGGCCCTCTGTAAGGGATCAGCCTATACATCTGCCCTCTGAACGTATTGTAACATGTTTGGCTACTGTGGACGCCGTTCGGATTGTTAAATGGTTTTATTAACAACCTGCAAGTCGTAACTACAATTAATTGACACTGTTGAGTGTTTACACAATTTACAAACCCTACACACTAATCTATTCACGCTATCTTCAGTAGTCTTCATGTATTTACAGTATAACATGGGAGCTGTAAAAGTGTCACTGAATTACACACTCCAAATATCCAATGCCTTCTCAGTTATCGCAAACTATCACTGATTGTCACACATAAAATCTTATAATCACTCATTCAGTTCTGCTTATTCCCGCGGCTGTCTCGACTGACAGACTTCTGTTCTGCGGAATACTGGCTCCTTAAAGTCAAAGTCACATTGCGACTGACGGTCAGTCAGTCAGTCAGTCAGTCAGTCAGTCAGTCAGTAAGTAAGTCTTGGTATCGAGCCCCATCTGGGTCTCATGACCGGATATTTATTACTGTTTGACAGTTATGGTCTTGTTTTTTGTGAGGCTCCCTCGCTAACGAGAAGACGGGTCTGTCATTTGTACATGCTGCTGGTTCTTGCCAGCGCAGTCTTTCTAGGGTCCGAGTCACTTGGGACTCGCGACCATATTTTACTGTTTCAGAATTGAGACTTCCCTTTTCGTCGCCTCCTACGACTCACAGGGTCACGGTGGAGTTATTCGAACCCGCCTCCACACGAGTTTGGCTCCGCAGTTATTCCAGTTTCTCTTACAAACCCTCAATCGGACAGGCGGAAAACGCAGCTTGTTTCACTGTTGCGTGACCACCGTGTTTACAGAGGCGTTGCTTGTCAACGCTGCCGAGAATTGTTTACTGTTGCGTAGCAACCAGTGCGGTTCGGCTCGGCTCGGCTCAGCACAGCACAGAGAAACACCGCTTTCCTTGTTGCATATTCGCGTTCCACTGTTCCTAACTTGGCAACCGACCGTTTATCAAGAGTCCGTCTTCGTGGTAACTCGTTCCACATCCCGTTGCCCAATAACGGTTTGACATGTCACAGTATGTTCATAATTATTACAATTGGTAGGCTTCTGTACAGCAATTATCCAATAACATCATATTGTGTGGAGGCAATCATGTTTTTTTAGTTACTTTAATAAGCGCTTAAGAGCCGGGGTAGCTCAGTCGGTATAGCAACTGGCTACAGGCTGGACGACCAAGGGATCGGAGTTCGAGTCCTGATGGTTGCAAGAATGTTCATTTCTCCATGTCGTTCAGACCGACTCTGGGGCTCACGCAGTCTTCTATCCAATGGGTACCGGGGGCTCTTCCCCTGGGGGTAAAGCGGCAGGGGCGTGAAGCTGACCACTCACCTCCAACTAGTGCAGAGGTCAAGAAAACATGAATCTATACATCCACTCCCCCATACGCATTCATGGCATAGTGCTTAATTAGTTAAGCACAGGGACTTTTCCTTTTTACATTTTCAATAAGGGCTTAAGTCAAGTCTTTTAACTTTTTTGACTTACGTCAGCACCATTACACGTTGTTTTTCGAACACAAGTAAGGGAAAGGTAAAGTTAGCATGACCTTAACTAATTAAGCACCACGCCATGAAGGCGTATGGGTGAATAGATGTATAGCTCCACCATTCTCAGCCTCGACACTAAATGCAGATAGTGGTCAGCTCGTTACCCCCGGGGAAGCAACCCGCAATACCCATTGTACGGCAGGTTGGGTGTGCCCCAGTGCCAGTCTGGACGCTGTGAAGAAAATATCGTCTGTACGTTTAAAGTGGGGATAGAATTTGGGGTAGAGGCGAGTAGTTCAGAGCCTTTCAGCTTGAGGAAGCCATTTCCAGTGCCTTGAGACGCTATAACTACCCGTTCCCAATAACGGTACATGTAGGAACGAATTCATGGGCCTGAATTGTGACAGTTTTATTTTTTGAGACAGGGAGGTGCACTCAGAGTAGTCCACAAATTAATAATTATAAATAATGCAATAATTTCCATATAAAATGGAAGATACTGAAGTCGGTGCGCCCCCGTCTGGAGACACAGGGCGACCAAGACGCTACACGTTGGCGAATATTGCAGACTGATAGCAGGCTCCGGATCAGCGTTTGAAAATACACAATTTTGGCGAATTCCATTTCATTGGTAATTTTTCGCACGATTTTTAATTAATTTTGGCCTCCTTCGGAGTGAATAATTCTGTATATGTTTGTCTTTCCCCTCAGCGACTTTCTACTGGTTTTGAGCGTCTCCATAATTCTGATAAGCCATTTCCCCTCCCTCGTTAACAGGCTGTTCGATTCCAATCAGGGGCTTTTTGTTTATTATTAATTTCATCATAGTGTGTATACCTGTTCTGGGGCACATCCACTCTCCTATCCAATGGGTATCGTGGGGTTATTTGCCGGGGGTAAAACGTCGAGGGCGTGAAGCTGACCACTTACCATTAGTACAAGAGCGTTTAGATTTATACCCCCATGCCTTCATATGCCTCAATCATTTGGTGCCTTATTAAGCACAGGAACAGCGTTGCGTTTCTGTTGCTATAAATGCCTGTAGTCAACTCACGCCCTTCGCCATGATTTTTGCATAAGCCGTTCTTAACCGACACCAGATATACGTGTGTGTGTATATATATATTTTTGAAATGAATGTTTGAAAGGAACGACAAACTGATGGCCTCCGAATGACGCGTACACGATGCGGCAATTACAGGGAAATTGGAAGGGAGAAATGGACCAGTTTTGTGGAACATTAAATTGATTAAATATTGGTGACTTCCCGGGGAGGGGGGACAGATGTGTTCTGCCGCATTCATCATTGGTTCGCAGAGACGTGTCACAGCACACGAAGTGCTGTGGTGTCGTCTCTTCTCTTCTTCCTTTTCTTCACATGTCTTCTCCCCATTCTTCTGTTCTCTTCGTCCCTGCCTCTTCTTTCATCTTTCTTTGCGTTCCTTCTTTCCTATCATCCCATTTTCTCGTCTCTTTTCTCCTACTATCATCGGTTTACTTCTCGTCTGCTCACTTCTCTCTTTTTTATCCTTCTCCTTTTTCTCCTCTCTTTACTGACGTCTCTTTTCTTCTGACCTATTGTCTTTTATTCTCTTTCAACTTCTCTCAGAATACCTCAGTACGTATAGCGACAGGCTACGGGCTGGACGGCCCGTGTTCGATTCACGGCACGGACAAGATTTTCTCTGCTCCACAGTGTCCAGACCGTCTCCGCGGCCCACCCAGCCTCCTGTACAATGGATGCCGGTGGCTCTTTCCCCAGGGGTAAAACGGCTGGGGCGTGAAGCTGAACACTCACCTGCATGTAGTGCCGAGGTCAAAAATGGTAGAGCTATATTTCCACCCACACCCCATACGTCTTCCTGGCCTGGTGCTTAATTAATTAAGCTCACGGAAAACTACCCTTTCACCTCTTCTGTCTTCTGTTCTGCCCTCCTCTCTTCTGTTGTTCATTGTCATATATTTTCTTTTCTCCCCTCCATTTCTCTCGTTTCCTTTCTTATCCCAACATCTCTTCTCTTTTCTATCTTGTCTGCGCCTCTCCTTATCTCTCATCTATTCCCTTGTCCTCTCCCACTCTTCGGTCTTCATTCTTTTCGGACCTCTTCTCCTTTGTCTTCTGTTTATCCTCTCTTGTCGTCTCTTCTCCCCTCTCATGTTAACACACAGTATCCACCAGAACAGTTCCTTCAGGACACGAACAACTCAGTTGCCCCGTGTTCGCCTTCATTCCCGTACCCTGCGCTTTCTCGCATGGGACTGCATACTGTCCGAGAAGACCGCCCATATGGCCTCAATGTGTTGCGTACAAACTGCGTAACTTGGAACCGACAAAGATACGGCGTGGCCAAGTCTGAATAATTTCATGCTCCAGACATATGGCAACGCTGTCTGTGGGTACTACACCTTTCTAAGTGCATGACAGACGGATTGACGGCGACCTTTTGTTTCATCAGCACATTACATACACCGATGACCAGGCCGTAACTTGGCGCCGAGGTCACTTGGCATCTCCCGTATGGAGGCATGTTCGAATACCTCCACCGTAGCCCTGCGAGTCGTACGAGGCGACGAAAAGGGAACCCAGTGCCTGGGGGTATAACTGAGCCACCCTGTTCCTGGGGGATATAAATACGGGGATCTGGCCCTCCAGGTTGAGGGAGTCTTGAATTTGAGAAAGTAAAATGTGGTCATGAGTCCCGTGGGACTCGGACCTGAGAATAACTGCGCTGACTAGGACCAGCAACAATTGTAAACATCAGACCCATCCTCTCGTCAAAGAAGATATTACATGAGGAATATGAAAGCAAGCATTCAGGTGAAGAAGAAATTCTGGTCGTTAGTCTCAACGGACTTGGAGCCAAGACGAATTGATTGGCGGTAAGCCGCCAGTCGTAAAGCAACTCTGACTGTGACTCTGACCAGACTGAACAGCGTCCGAGGGGAGGATGGCTGAAATATTGTAATGAATTTCGAAGGAAGTGGTCGTGACCTAATCGGGATACTATCCCGGAATTTGGTGGGGCTGACAAAGACCACGAGAGACAGCAGGATTGTCCACGGCCGGGCCGAGGTTCGAACTGGCAACCTGCCGACTACGTCAGAAACGTCGCCTCTAGATCAGTCTCTTCCTTTGGAACCAAGGCACGAGAGTAATCATGCGGTTGCTCACGGGATTCGAACCAGAGACCTGAGGTTGCATAACTGTTGGAAACCTTTCAGCTTTCATGTGGGGGTTCTATTTAATTTCGATAATCACAGGAGTAGACCATACCCTGAACTACGTGGACCCTATACACACGCCGACACAATATTTGAGATCCATTTTAATATTATTCTACCATATTCACCAAGATGTTCAAGTTTCTCTTTTATCTTCATGTTTTGTGACTGTTTTGTATCAATTTCTTACATTTCTTGCGTGTTACATGCCCACCCATCTCATGTCCCTTGATATTGTGGCAAGTAGACCCGTTCCTAAACAACGACCACGACGTAAGCAGCTATATAACAGCCGTTGCTAAATAAGATCCGTAACAAATTCGTAACACTAAACAATGAAGTAACTGGGAAGCGGTGTTCTCTGCGCCGTCCGTGCGTAGCTGCGTGAT
Source organism: Cryptotermes secundus (assembly GCF_002891405.2). NCBI lineage: Eukaryota > Metazoa > Arthropoda > Insecta > Blattodea > Kalotermitidae > Cryptotermes > Cryptotermes secundus. The sequence goes on from NW_019740660.1 coordinate 499,666, forward strand.
GCAAAACTAGAAGAACTATTGGAAAATGTGTTCTCTGTGTGGCCCGTGCCGAGGCTATATGACAAGGAGCAGCTGCGATTACGAGGGAGTCTTGAGACGGCAATGAGAAGAGTTGGAGGTTGGTGTGAGATGGCCGGAGTTATTGGAGCAGTGAGATGGTTGTGAGACTGTCGCCGGCCAGTAAGTACTTGAACACGGAAGCTGAAGAAGCTATGGTGTTGGAAGCCGTTACCAGGCGACAACCGGTGAAGATACTACAGACTGAGAAGACTTAGTACATGCTGTAGTGAACTGCAGAGAGTGTGGATTAGCGATAGCGCTATAGCTACTTGTAGTTACGATCTGTAAGTGTTTAGTAAATCCAATTACCAGTTCAGACCCCTTCTGTAGTCACCCATTCGCGAGGAAGTAACATCGCGCTAATAGCATGTGAAGCTACTCGTTATGATTCATGGTATGTTTAGCGAGATGATGTTCCATTTATTCTCTGGAGATATGGCCGCTTTCCTTTTTGACTATTATAATATGTAGCAGCAAGAATATAAAGGCGCAACACTTAATTAAGAAACTAAAATTCATCCATGTAGTTGGAAAACATGGGGAATGAGGGTTGAAATCGCACCGAAAAGCTTTATCGCAATACTTGTGCATCAATTAGAATGAGATGGGCAGGGTATGTAGCACGAATAGGGGTGAAGGAGAGTGCGTATAGGATATTGTTGGGAAAGCCAGAAGGAAAAGGGCCACTAGGAAGACCAAGACATAGGTGGGTGGTCAATATAAAATGGATCTTAGAGAAATAGGATGGGATTGTATGGACTGGATCGATCTGGCTCAGGATAGGGACCAGTGGAGGGCTCTTGTGGTAATAAACGTTCGGGTACATTAAAGTTGTGGGAAGTTCTTGAGTAGATGCACAGTTGGCGGCTTCTCAAGAAGTGCTGATCTCCATGAGTGAGTGAATACTTGCATGTCTCTTTAACAGGTTTGGCTCCCGTACATACTGGTAAGGTCACGAAGAAAATTTCGTAATATCTTTCCGTGTTGTCTGTTACGTCTTCGTCAGAAAATAGAGGACAGCTAAATGTTTATACAGAATCGAACACACAGGCTAGTGAACGTTGCTCAGGACCTGGGTAACTACCATGCTGGAAACTTAGATACCAGTCAATTGGCTTGGTATATGCCCTNCTCACAGCTACTGCTATCTGCAGTATTACAATTACTAGACTGCATACTCTTCTCTGGCCAACTCGTAACTAACTCGTAACTGCTGCCTTGAGAACTCGTTCACTGCCGATCACACACTAACTCGTTCACTGCTGACTGGAGAACTCGAGAACTCTCTTCGGCGGCTGCTACACATTAACTGACTCTGTCAAAGTCAAAGTCATTGCGACTGACGGTCAGTCAGTCAGTAAGTCTTCATGACCAGATATTAATTATTACCGTTTGACCGTTACGGTCTTGTTTCTGTGGGGCGCCTTCTCTGACGAGAGGACGGATCTGTCTTTTGTATATGCTGCTGGCCCATGTCAGCGCAGTCTTATTCAGGTCCGAGTCCCTTGGGACTCCTGACCATATTTTACTGCCTCAGATTTGAGACTTCCCTTTTCGTCGCCTCCTACGACTCGCAGGGTCACGGTGGAGGTATTCGACCCCCGCCTCCACACGGTGGAACTGACTGACTCTGTAGGCAGTGTAGTGCTCTTATAAACCCTCAGCTGGACAATGGGAAAACAGTTACGTAATGGGCACCACTGTTGTCTGACGCCGTGTTTGCCTGTTACGTAATGGGTACCGCTGTTATTACCGTCGTCTCTAGCAACCACTGTTTACCCACTTTGCTTAGCAACCAGCGTGCTGGGACTCGGCTCACTTCGGCTCCTCTCGGCATGTCACGGCTGGCGGGGAGGGAGGGGCGTCATCCATAGCGCAACACGTCACACTACATATGTCTAACGGGCCATGGAGGTCCAAAGTGTTGAGAGACGTCGAGGCTCTCACATTTTCTAGACAATCGGCTCACAGATGCCGATGAGGTTTTCAGCCTTACGCGCCAGGATGATGCCTGGTACTCATTTCTGTTAGCGGCTGAATCAACTCCAGGCCCACAGTGAGGCTGGAAGGATTAAGCAAATTGAAAAATCCAATGACCTCATCGGAAATCAAACCCTCTGCCTTCCGACTTGTAGCATAATACCTCAGCCAACTACGCTACTGCGTGCCTCACTTCGATATAGCTCTCGTAAGATTCTAGACATAAAGTCTGGGATGTGGTGCCATGGAGTTCGGAAGTGCTACTGGACTACACGGCGTCACATCGCAGAATATACGTTTTCCATAGTCACCGCTATGGGAACGTCGCTTCGAGCGTTCTAGATGCCAGTTACTGTTTACTGTTTTCTCTTATAATTATTTTGCTTCTGTATTGCCCTTTTTATATACGTTTGACCTGTTGGCTGTTTATTCTCTGACGACAAGTATTATTACAGTCTTTGCTTCAAGGTAAAAGTAATTAACAGAAATGTAATCAAGCCTTAGAAGGGACATTTTGAAAGAAAACAGCCACAAAAACTGCCTTGCCCACATGAACACTATACAGAAGTACCACAGATGGAGTGTACAGGGACAAATGGTGGGCGCTATTAGGGAAGGATCTGCCCTCAGCTCCGTTCGCTTCTTTTTATACTGCTAATTATATTGTAGCTCTCATTATGGACACAGAACATGCGTGTAATTTGCCGCTGCGGCGGAAGGCACAGTAGCCAGTTACGTGCCACGAAAACTGTGCAGACGCACACGTACAGTTGGATGTTGGCAGAGAATGACACACTTGTATCTTAGAAAGAGGGAGGACTGGGGGACTTGGGCCCATGCAGATCTAGTCAGAACGGTGAGGAGAATACAGTTAATCCTGATCGAAATATGAAAAATGAAAAATTCTCTTCACAGTTGAGTACATACTTTAAAAGACACATTGAATTTAGGAGCAAGAGGGATTAGAGCAAGAGGACTTTCAGGCTGTGTTGAGGGCAGCTGGGAAGACTGAAACCACACAAGAAAATATCCAAGATTGGCTTCAGCTGGATGAAGGAGACCTTGGATTTCAGCTTCTGACACAGAAAGAATTTTCTGCAGCGATATTTTTTATTTCATCAGCACTTACAGTATTATTAAATTTTCCATTTATTTGTTTTCTTATATTTTTTTTGTGTCTTTTAAGGCCATGTTTTGCTTCATTAATCCGGATTAGACATGGTTTATAGTATAACAATTGAAATTAAACAAGACAGTGTTAAAACCGAAGAGTTACATCGTCAGGGAAATAACGTTGCGTATCTCGCTGGAATTCAAGTAGGCTCTGCCTGTTAATTGCTTCACGCTGGTTTGTTGCTTGACTTATTCTTCGACCCTGAAGATTGAGGCAACATGTTCCTCCGAAACTTCGGTTGACTTTCCACGGACTACACGGAATATGTACCACTCCTGTGAGGACCTCAGATCAGTGCTGAGGCAAGGGTGTGAAGTGTGGCCCACGTTTAATTCATGGGAGAAGAAAATTTTGTGTGTCTTGACAGATAACTGAGAAATATGTCTGGAGAATCGTAGTTGAGGAAGAACTTGGGTAATTGCAGGAAACCGTTGATCTGGTAGCGGAAATTAAACTGGGGAGGTTGGAGAAGCTGGGGCATGTGAATGGATTTATTGACCACTTGTATACACCACTCAGAACTACAAGTATTTACAACATCATCGCTGATCTCCACCCTGCAAATCACACAGCACCTGCTAAGGCTTTCCCCAGCTTACTGTGCCTTCACCAGCCGTTCCCGCGCAACGGCTTCTAACAGAAATTCTTCAGCTTGACTCGCTCAGGTCCTCTTGTCACAGCTGCCCATGCAGAACTTGTCACCTGAACTATAGCGTCATCTCCCAGCCTCCCTTGCAGAGCTCAACTGAACTGCCAACCCTCAACTGACTGGATTTCTCCAGTTGTGTTCTTTATAACTCCTCAGCGCGGACCACATCGAAAATGCCGTTCATCTGTTGTTGCATGCGTGTTAGTTTCAGCGGGAACGTGTTTACCGAACCGTTGCCCATAAACAGGCGTTTATTTATTCGTCTATTGCATAGCAAAGGGTGTACTCGTTGTTTGTTTCGAGGTCTTTGCCTAGCAACGGGTCCATACGCCACAATATATAGCAAAAGGGAAATAATGGAAAGAAATGGGTATGTGACCTTAAGGACGCTGAGATTCTTAGAGACAAGGAATAAATATTAAGTAGATATCCGTGCACCGCCCTGTGTGTGGTTTCTTTCCTTGTTAGTACCACGAAAACATAAAATAGCAAATATCCCGACCGAAATGCGAACTACGCAGCTTTCGAATACGAATGAGGGGATATTATTATTATGCTCCTAGACATTATCCATGGTCCTGCTCTTATTTCAACAACACGACGTTTCGTAGACCGCTCCGGAGAAAGGGACTAGTTCTATCGGCTGGGCCCTACCGACTAGGTTCCATCTGAAGACGGAGACAGAATCCAGTCTCCTAAACGTTGTGTTTTAAATAGAATAATGTCCAGAGACACAAAAACTATGTTCATATACCATCTTCGCAGACTTTTAGATCTTATTTACAGGTGAGCTAAAAAAATAGGTGAATCCCTGTAAGAGGCCGTGGAGGCCCATATAGTTGTGAAACGTCGATGCTTCCACAGTTTTCAGACAAACGGTTCACAGATGGAGGTGAGGTTGTCAGCCTTGCGCCTCGACCGACCGCCCTTTACCACCAGTAAGATTCCTGGTACTCATTTGCGTTAAAGGTTGTGTCGACCCCGTTGCAATATTTGCGGCTGGAAGGATTAGGTAAGTTAAGGAATTCGATCTCATCGGGAATCGAACCCGCGACCTTCCGACTTGTAGCATAGTGCCTCAGCCATCTACATTACCGCGTGCTCCCAGTTATAGTCGAGAGGAGTTAGAATTTGAACCTCAACAAATTCGCCCCCTGACGTACATTATAAATCAGTCAGGTACAGTATATGCAATTTAGTGGCCCCTTTTTTAACAATTATTGACTGAAATTGTCAACGGACATACTCCAAAGACATTGACATATATGTCTTTGCATCTGGAAGGTGTCTGTCACAAATGGGTTTTCTTGGAGGCACTAAGCCCGGACAGACTTCTACTATTCGCCAAATATAATTAGAATGATCAAGTCAAGGCGAATGAGATGGGCATTGCATGTAGCACGAATGATGAAGAAGATGAATGCATATAGGATATTGTTGGGAAAGCCGGAAGGAAAGAAGCCAGTAGGAAGACCAAGACGTAGGTGGATGGACAGTGTTAAAATGGACCTTAGAGAGACAGAATGGGGTGATGTGGACTGGATCGATCTGGCTCAGGATTGGAACCGGTGGAGGGCTCTTGTGAACACGGTAATGAAGGTTCGGGTTCCATAAACTGATGGGAAGTTCTCGAGTAGCTGCACAAGAAGGGCCCAGCTCCATGAAGTGAGTAAGCGCAGACATGGACTACGCGAGCAGGTGGAGGAAGTCCGAAGAGCGTCTCTTTTTACAGGCAGGACTTGTACACGGCATGCAGTGAGGACTGGAGTTGCACTGTGCTAAGTTATCATTAACGTACGGAGGCAAGACAGAGGGGTGCATGTCGGAGAGCTAATTTCCACCCACCAAGAAACTCTTTAACAACTGGATAAAGAATAAAAAAATAAAATAAAGTCAAGTTTTTCTTTGTCTCTGCAGAGTATTTTATAAACGTGAGCGTTAGTGGTTCGGACCCTCAATCTGCATAGCGACTTCTAGCCGGAGACACTGCAGTTGAAGTGTCGGATTTGAATGAACATTTCTGTGTTTCTGTTACGCCAAGATTGTGCCCAACTGTTGTGATCATAGTGGTGATTAAAATATACTCCGTAGTTTCATCTTTACATCATACAACGTTTTGTAAGAAAAAAATATGAACTGTTGATCATATATGGAATTAGAACTGAAATCTGGAAACGTGTGTGTGTGTGTGTGTGTTTTCCCCCATTATTATAAGATATCTGTTGAGTGGGGTTTAGTTTCTTGTTAAACCCGGCTGAGGTATGTGATGTCGGTGAATAGTGTCACGTGTTTATGGCTCTGTGACTAATAATTACGGAATTACTGGGATTTTGCACTTTTTTTCATAGTCCGGAATTTTAGGTAATAGAGGACACGGCAGATCCAGTTTCCGAAACGTCGTGTCCTCTGTTACCTAAAATTCCGGACGATGGAAAAAGTCCAAAACCCCAGTAATTCTGTGTGTCATCCACCATCGTCAGAACCCTTTAGAATCTACTAATAACGAGTTTTGGATTGGATGATTGGATTTATTAACATCTCTTGCAGTCTCTCTTAATCACAATCAATTGTGGCGCTCTCGCTAATCTGCCCACTTCACACATCACTAGGACTGGACTGGACTGGACTGAACTACTCGAAGTCAAAGTTATGTTACTACCGACGGTCAGTCGGCCAGTCTGTCTTGGAATAAAGCGCCCATCTGGGGCTTAAGACCAGATCCTTACGAGGGGCGTTCAAGTTCTAAGGTTTCCAATTTTTTTTCTCAGGACTGGGAGCAGATAGACACATGCGGTTTAGTTTAAAATACATGGGCACTCTTTGCGAATGTGTGACAGAGATGGCAGCACTGTACGGCATACAGATTTCTAGTGGTGTGGGCGAGAGTGAGGAGTGTTTTTGATACCTAAAATGGCGACGTTTTCGTTACAAGAACAGCAAGTAATCATGCGTTTTCTCCACTTGCGTGGTGCGACACCCATTGAAATTCATCGCCAGTTGAGTGAGACGTGTGGTGATGGTGTCATGAATGTGAAAAATGTGCGTTCGTGGGTGCGACAGTTCAAAGAAGGCCGAACGTCGTGTGACAACGAACCAAAACAATCTCGGCCTCGCACCAGCCGGTCTGACAACATGGTCGAGCGAGTTCAGAAAGTTGTTTTGGAAGATCGCCGATTGAGTGTGGAAAACATCGCCTCCAAAGTTAGCATTTCCGTGGGATCTGTGCACACAATCCTGCATGAAAACCTGCGAATGCGGAAAGTGCCCTCCAGGTGGGTACCACGAATCCTGGCGGACGACCACAAGGCTGCGCGCATGGCAATTTTGCCAGGCGATGTTGACAAGGCATGAATGGGACATTCTTTTCATCAATTGTGACAGTGGATGAGACATGGATGCCATTTTTCAATCCTGAAACGAAGCGCCAGTCAGCTCAATGGAAGCACACAGACTCACCGCCACCAAAATTTTCAGGTAAGCGCCAGTACGGAAAAAATTATGGTGGCCATGTTTTGGGACAGCGATGGCGTAGTCCTTACTCATTGCGTTCCAAAGGGCACTACAGTGACAGGTGCATCCTACCAAGATGTTTTGGAGAACAAACTCCTTCCAGCATTGCGAGAAAGCGGTCGGAAAAGGCTGCACGTGTGCTCTTTCACCAGGACAATGCACGAGCGCATCGGGCGTACGCGACGCAGCAGTTTCTTCGTGAAAACAACCTTGAAGTGGTTTCTCATGCTCCCTACTCACCTGACCTGGCTCCTAGCGATTTTTTACTTTTCCCAAAGATGAAAGAAACTCTCCGTGCCGCTATTGCATCAGCGATTTTCCAGTGGTCAAAACAGACTCCTACAGAAGCGTTCGCAGCGGCCATGGAATCATGGCGTCGACGTTGTGAAAAATGTGTACGGCTGCAGGGAGATTACGTTGAAAAGTGACAGAAGTTTCAAATTTTTTGTACGATTATTGTGTGAGAAAAAAATCTGAGACCTTAGAACTTGAACGCACAACGTATTACTGTCAGACAGTTGCACGTTTTTCCATGCTTATATAGTCTTGGGTCGGACCACAGCACAGAAAACACATCCTTTGCCCAGCAGTGGATATATGCGAACCACATATAAAACACCTATTGCGACACTTGTTCCATGTTTTCCATAGAAGGCAGAAATTCTCTTTCTTCACCTGGGACAGATTCACAATATATAACTTCAGAGAGGGAATAACAGTCAAATTGAGACGTTGAAGTTGCAGACCCTTCCTCATATACGACAGACGAATCACAGCCTTCTGCTATCGGAAAGTAATCCGTTATGCAATGTTTTGACTCACCCATAGTATTTTCCGGGCCTATTGCGTCTGTAGATAATAAAAATTTAAATCAGTATAGGTCAAGCCTCTCTCTATAAAATCGACATTTTTCTCGTTTGGACCGCTTGAGCGCATACCATTATTTGCCTGAAGGTATCCCCCCGTACAGTCTTAATAGGGAAGTATTCTCCTTAAATTGCTGAAATTTAATCAAGCTGGTTATAGCTGTTGACGAGAAAACCCTGTGTAAAATCTGTGTAAAGAGCCCTTATTTCTGAACATTTTTTATTGCTAGTTGGGGTGGGACTAAGTCCCTTGTACTGCGGCCACTTCTGGCCTATTATACCAGCCCCAGATGATAGGTGAGGGTGATCGTGGAGCAGTTGGCGGAATGAAGATTGGCAAGGGGAACCGAAACACTCGGAGAAAACCTGCCCCAGCGCCACTTTGTCCACCACAAATCCCGCTTGACCAGACCCGGGATCGAACCCGGGCCGCCGCGGTGGGAAGCCAGCGACTAACCGCTTGAGGTATGGCGCGGCCTTATTTCTGAACTTAGAATGTCCGTAGTCACTAGGCTCCTACTTGTAACGGACAAACTCTTTAATATCGAATATGAATAAAATTCGTCCAACCATTCGGGCGCTAGCGAGGCTCACATACATACATACATACATACAGAGTGGCAGACGTGGAAGTCCACAAAACACCTTTTCTTCTTAGATGCCCAGAAAACGTAAATCCGTCAAACCATCCAGCTTAATTTGATTCATGTTCACTGCACTTTCTCATACTACGTATACTTGTATGAGAAAGTTCGAACACTGCGAATGAGGATTCGAATCATATAAAAAATTCTACCGCAATACCTTCACATCGCATTAACAGCTGTGGCTACCGTACATATTGGTAAGAATACGGAGTAACTTTCATAATATCTTTAGGTGTTGTTCGCGGCAGTTACATTTGTAAGCGCGGCTAGAATGCTGTGCACCCCTTGATGAGCGCACTTCATCCGCCCGTTGGTCATTGCGCATGGCACAACTCGCCACAAGTCAAACGGATTTTCGTGAAATTTGGTATTGGATAATTTTACCAAAAATTGTCAAGCCATTTCAGTTGTCATCTCTAAGGCGACTAACAGAGACCTGCACGTTTGGACAAATCTCACCAAACATTTATCGGAGAGAGTGACACTGTAGACAAGAATGGTGCCCTCATTTTACGTCCACTGCTGCTGTTCCTAAGTCATGCAGTTTCCTGTGCTGCGAGTATATTTCTCAATTTGCATGTTCATGGACTCCTCAACAAAATCGCAACTAACAAAAAAGAGCGTAGGCTGCATTAAAATCACATTTGAGTGTACCGCGCCCTTACAACATGACTTTGAAGCTTATTTCGTTTAAAAAAAAAAAACAATTTTCATGTAGTACTAACAGTCAACAGCGAAGCCTTAATACTGAGCATTCATTCAGCTCTACTGTACGAGTATTTTGACTTCTCGCAAATTTGTGTATCATCACCGCATGTGAATTTCATGTTTGTTTATTGTAGGAAAATATCATCGAAATATTTTATATCCATATATATGGCTCACGCCGTAGCGTACTTGGTTAAGGCACTATGCTACAAGCCAGAAGGTCTCGGGTTCGATTCCCGATTAGGTCATTGAATTTTTCAGTATTCCTTCCAGCTGCACTATGACCCTGGGGTTGACTCAGCCTCTAACAGAAATGAGTACCAGGAATCTTCCTGGGGGGTAAAGGGCGACTGGCGTGTGAGGCTGACAACCGCACCACCATCTGTGTGCCGATTGTCTAGAAGATATGGGAGCCTCGACGTCTCACAACCCTGTGGGACCTCAACAGCCTCTTACAGGGATAACTTTACGCGTACCTTTTATTTTTCCCCCGGCTATGCCCATAATTTGAATTGTATGGCCTTGTTAGTGGTGTGCCCATTGGCCTAATGAGGAGACAGACCTTGTGGCAGCTGTCAGTGAGAAGTGTGTCCGCGACATAGACCCTCCGCTTAGGTTATGTCTGTGGAGACTGTCACATACAGTTCGCATTGCATCACCTCGTTTGTGATCTGCTTCTCTTCCTACGTAGCCTTCTTCATCTCTTTTTCTCTTGTATCTTCTTTCCACTATTTTTATTCTTCATTTTCGTGTTAAGAACTCGAAGCTGCACGATTCAGGATTCAGGGTCTGAAAAGGTTACGAAATGTGACGGGGCCCTGAAGTCTGAGAGCAGAAGCAGTATATTTGGATCTAAAAGAGACGAAACAGGAAAATGAAGAAAATTACATAATGAGGAACTTCGTAGATTCTGAAAGGTTCTGGCGATTGTATGTAACACTCAGAATTACTGGGTTTTTGGACTTTTTCCCAGCGTCCTATATTCTATGAACTAGAAAACACAATGTTCCGGAAACGGGATCTGTTTTCGTCCTCAGGTGAGGGGGTAGGAACCCCGTAATTCTGAAGAACTTCGTAGTTTGGGTGAGCATGAGTGATATAAAGATATATACATAGGAAATTAATATTAAATAATAGGCCAATTGTCAATAGAATTTCCGTCAAGTGCAACAAGATATATTTGGTCACTTATTTATCTAATCTGCCTTACATGTTTCGGTTCCAAGGAACCATCTTCAGAGGCACTTACAACAAATCATGAAAACACTGGCACAGCTCAACATCCACAGTATGTAGTTATTTGTGGAAACTATTACATATTGATTGATTGATAGTGTAACGGACCAAAATGAAACAATTCAAAATTAAATAATAGGGTTTGAGTTTGTGGACAACCTGCATAATGAGGAACTTCATAACTTGTACCCTTCGCAGAGTATAATTAGAATGATCAAGTTAACGAGGATAAGATGGGTAGGGTATGTAGCACGAATTGGGGCGAAGATGAATGTGTATTGGATATTGGTGGGAAAGCCAGGAGGAAAGAGACCACCAGGAAGACCAAGACGTGGGTGTGTGGATAATATTAAAATGTATTTTAGGGACGTAGGATGGGATGGTCTGGAATGAATTGATCTGTCTCATGATATACGGACTAGAGGAGGGTTCTTATGAACACGATAAGGAACCTTCGGGTTCCATGAATTGCTGGGAAGTTCTTGAGTAGCTGCACAGCTGGCGGTTTCTCTAGAAGGGCTCAGCTTCATGAAGTTAGTTAAAACTTTGTGAACTGGATTAATCTGGCTCAGGGTAGGATCCGGTTGCTGACTGTTGTGAACATGGTAATCAACCGTTGGGTTCCAGAAAGGCAATGCGTGTCTGGCGGCTTGTCTAGATCAGCCCTGCTCACTGAAGGTGGGTGTTGGGCTCCTTATGCCAGACGCATGCAGTGAATGTTTTGACCCCGGATGTCTTGTTGCAGGCACGTCGCGTCCCCGTTCCTGACGAGAGATATGATTACCTGTGCAACTACTTTAAACCGCTCAGGTAAGTGGCACTGGAACATCAGCACAGCAAGCAGCTACGACGCTCCTGGGTTTCGCAAATTGTTCCATAAGTCACCAATGTAATTTTTGAAACAAACGTACAGTTTTGCGTTACGTGAGGAAACACAGATGGAATGAAATTCTGTTGTAAAAGTTAATTTTCTGTGCTTACACTGATTTTTCCGTGCTTTATTTTTTATCGTATTTTCTTGTCATTTCCTAGAGAGCATAAATATTTTTCCTACGAAGGAGGCGCATGCCCACACACGTACGTATGTCACAGTATCGCAAAATTCGAGTTAACGCTAGATGTTACGCGAGGGAACCGTTGCGTAAAGTTGGCAGCTTCTGCACAAGTTGAATGACTCTTTTTAAAGGAAAGATCGGCGTTTGGAGTACTACGTCATGTACTACAGGGCTACGACCATTTTGATGAAACATTTCATAACATTGGTCTCTCGTTTAAGAAATCGACCTTTGCAGGAATAGTCAGGAAAGGGCAATCGGTATAGACGACTGATTACGTGTTGGACGACCAAGGGATCGGCATTCGAGTCCCGGATTGGACAAGAATTTTCACTTTTCCATGTCGTCCAGACCAGCTCTGGGGCCCACTGAGCCTCCTATCCAGCGGGTACCGAGGGTTCTTTCCCCTGGGCATGAAGCTGACCACTCACCTCCAACTAGTGCCGAGGACAAGAAAACGGTCTATACATCCACTCCCCCATACGTCTTCATGGCATAGTGCTTAATTAGCTAAGCACAAGGACAACTTTTTTTTCCCTTGGCACTACAGCCCCAGTGGGCCTAGGNTACAAGGACAACTTTACCTTAACTTTTTTTATCTCTGCAGGAATACTAATTTGCGTAATTTAACTCCTCCTTCAGGGACGGGAATTCCATTTTGCCCACACGGTGTGCATTTATGTGTTCCGTATGGTTCTCACAATAAACAGCCATTATTTCCCTAAACAGCATTAACCGGTTGGACTTTGTAGCGGAGACGTAATGTGTTTCCTGTGAGGTATGAACTGAACTCTGCATTCCCCCCACACAGTGTATTTATGTGTTCCGTATGGTTCTCACAATAAACAGCCATTATTTCCCTAAACAGCATTAACCGGTTGGACTTTGTAGCGGAGACGTAATGTGTTTCCTGTGAGGTATGAACTGAACTCTGCATTCCCCCCACACAGTGTATTTATGTGTTCCGTATGGTTCTCACAATAAACAGCCATTATTTCCCTAAACAGCATTAACCGGTTGGACTTTGTAGCGGAGACGTAATGTGTTTCCTGTGAGGTATGAACTGAACTCTGCATTCCCCCCACACAGTGTATTTGTGTGTTCCGTATGGTTCTCACAATAAACAGCCATTATTTCCCTAAACAGCATTAACCGGTTGGGCTTTGTAGCGGAAATGTAGTGTGTTTCCTGTGAGGTACGAACTGAACTCTTCATTCTGCCCACACAGTGTATTTGTGTGTTCCGTATGGTTGCACTGTTACTTCCAAATCATTTCCAATTCATCATCCCGGTTGGCACCGTGTAGCCTGAGCTAGTATCAGCATCGGAAAGTAAACATGGCGTCTCATCACGATAGTCTTAATAGTTTTATGTATGTTAGTCTTAAATCTCATTTAAGGCCTACAAATTGCGATCCTAAATATGAAGTAAAGTCTTGTAGACATTTGTTAATGATATGACACATGCCGTGTATGATGTATCATTCTCTGAGGTGAGCTGAAAGGACATGTAGTAGTTCGCTTAAGTAGTATAACTGTTTAAATTAAGGCAACATAAAACTATCGCTGTAACAGACCTTGGAGGTCCAGAGGGCTATGAGACGTCGAGGCTCCCACATTTTCTAGACAATCTGCACGTAAATGGCGGTGAGGTTCAGTCTTACGTGCCAGCCACCCTTTACCCCCAGGAAGATGACTGGTACTCCTTTCTGTTAGAGGCTGACTCGACCCCAGGGCGATTGTGCTGCTGGAAGGATTAGTTCAATGGAAACATCCAATGACGTCATTGGGAATCGAACCCGTGACAGCCTGCATGTATGGGCGGTACCACGATCTTATTTTTCAACGTGGAGGGCAGGGGACCAAAAAATTGTCTTTCGTTTAAGACTGATTTTCATATCGCCTTAGGGGAGTAATTTCCAAAATGTGAGACTAATTGGTTTTGGGGGGACGGGGGGAAATTGCTTACAGTTCTCAAAATATCATACACTGACTGATTAATTCTGTGAATTTGTACATGAAATCTCGATTAACATTATTCATTGATGAAAATAAAAAATGTATGGTTTATAAAAATTAAAAACATCTGTTCTTTACACACGCACACACAGAATTTTGAAGGGGGGGCAATGAAATGTTTTCTAAGCGGAGGGGCCAAATTATATAAAGTTAAGTTTGGAATTTCTGTTTTCCATGCCAATTTTCTTTCCACTTACTATATCACATTGATTAATCTTTCTGTCATCACTGCTGTATAGTCTGGATACTACATATAGCGTTGAGGCTGTTTCTGTACCGGAATCAAAAAATGAAGCGAAATCCTCGTACACGGATTTGCATGTGAAAATGGGCAGGAGCTGAAAGGTGTAAGAGATGTGATGTGATTGCTGGAGCTGCTGCCGTTATAGAAGTCAGGGTGCACTAATTGGTCGATGTGAAAAAATAATCATATTTAATAAGGGTGTCGCCAATTCGTCCCTTGTGTTGCGGCGCCACCAAGGCGCCAAGGATGGCGTGGTTCAGAACAATCTTCCACCCCCTCGCCTCCCTAAGTAGCAGTTCAAAGCCTGTACCTTCCCCTCTCTGAATTACAAGTGATTGAAGGGCATTATGGTCTCAGACAGGTCTCTCTTGATGACTTTGAACTTATGTTACTGCTGTATGCCTAATATCATATAACGATGTTGCCTAATCTCATATAGAGTGTGTTGGCCTAACTTCCTTATTTTGAAAAAAAAATGTAGGATTCTTATGAGATCACCTTGCTGCCTGTGTACTTCCCCTAATTTTTTGGTCTTCTGTGCGGCCCATGTATCAAAGGGAAGCAAGCAATTAGTTGTTCCCAGAACTTCTTGTTTAGCTTGCTTTCCCTAGTTCGAAAAAATGAAAGGATTTAAAGTTTTCACAGCGGTTACTATGAAGGATGCCGTCTACTGGGATGTGTGAACTGACGTTTCGGAGGCTAGCTCAGTCTGCTAGCCTGTTACCAATCCCGTATCGTAGCTTTACGAACGTAAAAGAACCTCATACCTCCAAAAGAGGTCACTGAGCGCAAATTGCGGACGTTTCCCGCCCAACAGCAGTCACTAATACCTCTGGTAAATGGGGGAAGCATTATAGATACCTCTCAGCTAGTAGAGCCGGTCTCGCTGGCTGGGCGGGACTGATGCTAAGCACCAATACCGGTAGGATATAGAGACTGGTAGAAATCATAGAGGGAAGCACAATGGACCACTACAGGTCTAAGTGCATGGGGAAACCCACCCTCTCCAATAACTAACTAACTAACTAACTAACTAACTAACTAACTAACCAACCTGTTACCAACTTCTCACGCTGGTTCTTCGCTCACGGATTTTTCTACCCAGAAGATGGCATTTTTCAAATAAAAGGAGTCTTATGAGATCTTGCCGTCTGTATGTGTATGCGTCTGTAACTGTGTATGTCCGTAAGTTTTAGGCGTTTAATGCTTATGAAATCACCTTGCTGTCTGTGTTGTTGCTAGGGAACGGCCCATTATTGTTCCACCCCCCTTTTTTTTCGTTTTCAGTGAAATCCGTGTATAAGGAAAGTAGGCGTTTAGTTCTTCCCAGAACCTATTGTTCTTGTCACCACACACGTAACATGACATTTGCGTTTGTGTACTTATAACAGAAATGCTCTATAATTTTAACAGTTGTAGCAAATGAGACAGAAATGAAAGAAATTCTACAATTTAATAGAGATCATTATTATTAATATACTGTTCACATTGAATTCAGAGGTACTATCTAATGCAACCTACCTGTTAATCAGCACATGAACATAATACTGTCACGTGTTTCGACCATTTGTGACGACGTTGAGTGGCGTCCAGACATTTGTAGAAGGAAAGTTTGCAGTCTTCTTGCATTAACTGTTCAGACTCTGTTTACAGATCTGTGCTTAAATGATATTAGCATTTACAGTCAGAGTAATGCCGCGTGGCTCTGAAGTGGAGCATTCCCTGGCTCTTACTAGCGCTCTTTTGTTAAGGGGTGCACCTTCTTGATCGGCTGAGCCAGCACAAGTGCTGTTTTAACATGAAAGTGTGTTTTTTTAACTAATTATGGCATGCAGATTTGTAAATCCGAACACAGATTTCCACCGCTTCACAGCTTCCTATAGTACATTTTTAGCCACGGCAGGTTTGCTAATTCTTTTCTTGCTGTTCCTATAACATTTGGGAACCGTGATATTAGTGAATGAGGGTTTATTCTCATTTAAAGAACGTCGTTATTTTGAATTAGGAGTCTGTATAGCTACGGGCTGCCGGTCACGGTAGCCGAGCGGTCTAAGGCATGCACTGTCTTCGCTCGCTCGGAAGCCGGGATCGTGGGTTCGAATCCCACTCAGGGCATGGATGTTTGTGTGCTTTTTTCTGTGTTTGTCTACAGGTAGAGCTGATCACTCGCCCAATGAGTCCTACCGTATGTGTAAGATCTAGTAAACCGAAGTGAAACGGAGAATTTCATGGAGGTAGGCCTAGGCCCAAACTGGGGCTATAGCGCCACAGGAAAAAAAATAGCTACGGGCTGGACGGCCAGAGTTCGATTCCCGGTAAGGGCAAGATTTTCCTTCTCCGTAGTGTACAGACGGGCACTGGGGCCCATCCAGCCGATACCGGGAGCGATTTCCTTCTTGTAAAGCGGCCGGGGCGTGAAGCTGACCACACACCTCCATCTAGTGCCGAAGTCAAGAATGATGTAGCCGTACCTCCACTCTCACGTATGTCTTCATGGCATAGGGACAACTTTAACTTTTTGCCTTTATTTTTTCGAATGAAGTATTAAGCGGTATGCAGCTAAACAGAGGATAAAGAGGCAAGCCATGTTACCAGCATACCCGTCTTAGTCAAGTTGAGAAGGAGAGTCAGTAAACATGTCACAAATGGAAGTGAACCAGCTGTAATGGACGCAGTAGGTTTCGTATGTATATCACTAGGTAGCAGCACAGTCCAGCTTCATGACAATCTAGGTAGCAGGCTTGCATGCGCATATCCATAGGCTGGTTTCAGTAGTCAGAATGACGACCGTGCTTGAGGAGAATACTACCGAAGGGCAGAGTTCTGTTGTGCGGTTTTTGATGGGCAAAAGAACTCGATGCACAGGTATTCATAAAGAAATGTTTCCTGTTTATGATGGGAAGTGTTTGTCGTATAAAGCAGTTCAAAACTGGGTGGCCATCTTTTCACCGGAGACGAAGGGGTTCAAACGGAGGTGGGGAAGTGGCTGAGACAACAGTCGGAAGACTTCTAAGCTGCGGGTTTCGACGCGCTGGTAAAGTGTATCAAGGACCGCGCCATAGCTCAAGCGATTAGTCGCTGGCTTCCCACCGCGGCGGTCCGGGTTCGATCCCGGGTCTGGTTAAGTGGGATTTGTGGTCGACAAAGTGGCGCTGGGGTAGGTTTTCTCCGAGTACTTCGGTTTCCCCTGCCAATCCTCATTCCACCAATTGCTCCACAATCACCCTCACCTATCATCTGGGGCTAGTAAAATAGGCCAGAAGTGGCCGCAGTACAAGGGACTTAGTCCCACCCCACTAGCAATAAAAAAGTGTATCAGTGTTGGTGGAGCATATGTGTAGAAATGTATTTTTTCCCCAGGTTCGAATTACACATTTTACGTTTCATATCCATTTGTGGCCCATTTACTACCTCGTCCTCGTAGTTACGGTTGGTGTCTTAGCGACGCTCTTAGTGTTGAGACAGCGTCTGATGGTGCGGTAATTAATGGATGTGGAGCATTTGGTTGAATGATGATTTGCATAGGAAACCGAAGTACACTTTCTCCACCACAGATCCC
>NW_019740660.1:517594-522933 GCF_002891405.2 Cryptotermes secundus
CCGGTGACCATAGCAACTAGCTCTCAATCATGACACCAACATAAGTTATGTAGTTGGTCACAAATGAATGACCATTCTTTTGTTTCGGTACATCGTGTCTATTCTGTGGGTATTGATAATACTATGAAGCATATACTTTTTGCTAGGCAACGACTCGGTATTCACATTCCAGCGAACGCACAACAGCAGGGGCTGTGTTTTCTGTGGAACGTGCTACAACTCGTTTCTAGGTAACACAGCAATACGCGACAAGAGAAGACGGTGTTTTCCATGACGTCCGGCCCGAGGCTATAACGAGAGTCTGTTTGTACTACTTGCAGCAGTCTATAAGATAAATGATACAAACTCCGTCCCAAGTGCAAACAATATATATTATATGTCTTTGATCTTGCTCTCTTCTACACTACATGTTTCTACATGTCTATAAGTTCCCTGGACACACCTGGAATGATGCTTACATCACTGAGCTCTTAAGCTTTAGACATAAGTCAATACTGGCAGGAGATCTGAATGCTAAACATCCATTTTGGAATAGTGTCGTTTCCAACCCTATAGGCGTGAAACTGCTGAATTTACTGCATATAAATGAGTTTGAAATATCAGCACCACAATGTCCTACTCATTACTCTCCTATGGGAAATGCTGACGTACTCGATATTGTTGTGCACAAGAATGTCCGGCTGTCAGAAGTCATTGTCTATGATATTCTGGACTCAGATCACCTACCAATTGTTTTCCATTTACTAGGTCATGTTAGAACTAGGAATCTTTCGGAGCCGGTTGACAAATTCACAGGTTGGAAGTGGTTCCAAAGCCTGGCCTCTGAATTAATTTCACCTAGAATCCAAATTAACTCTGAGGAAGAAGCCGATAAAGCGACTTTACTGCCTCCATAGCTTCTGTGTATAGGCTATCAACAAGCAAAATTACACTGTCGGACCTTAATAAGGACATACCTGGTCTGGAAAGTTTACTAAAACATAAGGAAACTGTGGCAAGTAACTCGGGATCCAGCATGTAAAATGGCACTCAATTGGGTCGCCAAAACCGTCAGACGAATGACCCGTAGAAAGGCACTAGAACGGTAGGAAACAAAAATAGGGAACTGTGAGGTCACACCGCAAGCTCTGTGGCCTATTGCGATATCGCTTATGAAAAGGGATGGACCAAAGGCACCAGCCGCTGTTCATGGACCGTTAGGAATAACATATCACCCTGATGAGAAAGCTAACGTGATAGCGTACTGTTTAGAAAACCAGTTCCCATCTCATGACCTATGTGACGAAAACCATGTGGGACAGGTAGAGACTACAGTCCAAGCTCTGCTTGCATCTGTAGAAGGCACTCTGTTGGGGAAAGTACGACCTTGTGACATACATAAATTAACAAATACATTAAAATTGCGAAAGGCTTGTGGACTTGATGGTATTCCAAATGAATGCCTTAGGCATCTTCCTAGAAGACCACTGGTGCATCTGACACATTTAATTAATCACTGCCTTCGGCTGTCCCATTTTCCAAAGCCTTGGAAGGAAGCAAGGTTATAACGTTACCGAAACCCGGTAGGGTCCAAAATTTCCTCAAAATTTACGCCCGATTAGCCTCTTGTCTACAACAGGCAAGCTATTCGAATAAGTTATTCTGAAAATAGTCCAAAGGCAAGTTGAAGAAAAAGGCCTGATTAATGCAAGCCAGTTTGGTTTCCGTACCCGTCATAGCACGACACTTCAATGTTCGAAGCTTACGGACCACGTAACCTTAAATTTCAACAATAACATGTCTACAGCTACTGTATTTTTGGATATTGAAAAAGCCTTTGATAAAACATGGCACACTGGCTTGCTATATAAATTATCTACATTACAATTGTCGATAAGTTTAATCAAGCTTATTAGCTCTTTCCTTTCTCAGAGAAAATTCAGAGTTTCAGTCGAAGGTGAAATGTCTACACCAAGGGAAATACAAGCAGGAGTGCCACAAGGTTCTGTTCTCTCCCCCACACTGTACAGTCTATATATAAACGATACTCCCCAAACACCTGGTGTCTATCTAGGTCTCTTTGCTGACGACACCTGCACATATGCGATAGACCGCAAAGAGGGTTATGTTTTCAGAAAGCTGCTGCGAGGTCTCAGTGTTATTGCGACGTGGTGTGATCGCTGGAACATAAGGATCAGTGAAGATAAAACTCAGGCAATCTGCTTCTCTCATAGACTTAGGCCCCCTCAGACTCATCTTACATTGAATGGGCAGAATATCCCCTTCGTCAATCATATAAAATACCTGGGCACAATCTTCAATAAGACGATTACGTGGAGACTTCATATAGAAATGATTGAAGCCAAGGCCTTCAGAATAGAATCTACTCCCTGTTCAAAAGTGAGCGTTTAAACGCAGACATTAAACTATCCCTCTATAAGGCACTGACAGGATCAGTAATGACTTACGCTTGTCCTGCCTGGGAATTAGCGGCAGACATCTTCCTCCTAAAATTGCAGCGCATGCAAAACAAGGTTTTGCGCACCATTGGAAATTTTCCAAGGTGTACACCAGTCCCAGACTTGCACACGGCTTTCAACTTTCCGTATGTATACGATTATATAACAAAATTGCGCAGACGACAAGCAGAAGTCATGCAAAATCATGATAATGAACATGTTCGAGGTAGATGACAAGGTGAAGCCAAACACAGAAAATATAAGAGGCTTAAACTTGGCGGTGGTCAAGCTTATGACCGTTCAAATAACTAAGACATAATTATAACATAAGATCTGTAAGTTAGGCATGATCTGCTCTGTAAAGCCTGTACTGACAGAGGACTTGTCTGTAGTGCAAAAGGAAGACTTTTCAACATGTTATATGTGCGAAATATACACTTGACGAAAGGTCGTCAAGAGTTCAGTTGGGAAAAAAAAAAATCTCTGGCCGTGGGCCTCAAGGGGCCTGATGCCAAGACGAACTGATTGGCGGTAAACCGCCAGTCGTAAAGTAACTCTGACTGTGACTGTGACTAGGGGCGTTAGAGAATTGGAATTGAGAGTTCAGAAATTATAAGAGAAGTGTTGTGGAAGGACGAGAACCAAGAGAACGGGAACACAGCGGAATAGAACGGAGTGCAACAGAATGAGAACTGAGTTCACTTGTCGGTAGGAAATAGCCAAGGGAAGTTAGTACTTGAAGAATTAGAAGTCAGCCTGTGACGACTTAGTGAGTGATAGAAGATTAGTCACAGTGATATTTTTAATTCCGTTACCAAGATACGACTAGTAAAGACAGATTCCTAATGTGTGTGTAACGGTGAACTGTAAATTGTGTAAATTAGCGAAAGCCCTGTGGTGCTTATAAGTACGAGTTGATTGTATATAAGGCGTTAATAAATTCAGTCATCCAATCCAAGCCCCGTCTATAGTCACTAATACACGTGACAATATATTGATGTGGATATGTGACGTGTCATATGTTATATAAAAGAGACGGGTTACGATTCACTGTTTATGCGTCTTATTGGTGGGAGGTGGTGTTAAACGTCCTCGATGTATCATTCGATAACATGCAGGATTAGGAAAAAATAGGGGAGAAAGTAGGGGGTAGTTACTGCACGAGAGCTGAAACACACGCCCCACACCGCAGAAGACGGTGATCTTCATGGAAAACAAACTTCAAGGCAAGGCATCTGCTACGTCATTCAAAGGCAGGAGCGTCAGAATATGCTCTCGGCAAGTGACGCATTTCCTATTCATTGCTGTAGAATGCGCTGGCGCTGCGAGTGACTCAACCAAGCAAACCAAGGGCCTAATCAAAAGGCGACTGAAAAACACGCCGCTTTTGCGACCGGTTAAGAAATCTCTCAAAGCAAATTACCGTTCTTAAGGAGTAAAACACAGCCAACCTAAGATGGAGTCGCAGTTTGTGTCCACGACTTGTGGCTGCCCTGAGGGCGAATTCTCGGGCAAGGGACGACGCGTTGAAAGAGGGGGTAAGGTGAGTCGTAAAATGTGCGTTTGTGCTTACGTTGGCAATTTGATCAGCAGGGGCGGCTGTTGGGCTGCAGAATTAGCCATGGGGATGGAAGATTCAACAGTGAGACGTTATATCTACTGGAGAGAATGAATTGCCACTACATCCGAACAGATAGGCTCACTCAATGTATCCGCTTCCTACTGGAGGGCGTATTGTTATGGCTGTCTCGCAAAGTGCGATACTCCGAAGGCCGGAATGTAGATGAGATTTCATTTCCACACTTCAGTACTACAGGGTGATTCACTTGGAGGAGTCCCCGAATTAATAGTTGTAAATCACAGAATATTTTACCCGATGAAAACGAAACATGGAAAATTGAGGTTCTCACAGCGGTGGTTATAAACATAAGGCCGTATAGTCAATTGAAAATCAGCCGACGTTACGGAAGAACTGGTATCCATCTTTAGGCTCGAAGAGTAAGCAAGCTCTGATTGTCACCTTTCCCGATAGTGTCTTGCTTGGTTTATTCCACCCTGAAGATAGAGGCGAATAGTTCCTCCGAACATGGAACATTTTTTCGGACTGGCTATCCAGGAAAATAAATTTCAGCTCCTCTGTAGTCCAGTTATCTCCACATGTACCAAGTTTCGTTGTCACCCATAAATTATTGCCTGATTTATAATTGTTAATTCGGGGCCTCCAAGTGACTCACCCTGTATAATACCAGCAGGAAGACAGATGTAGATCTGTGTCTAACAAGAAAGAAGCTTGTCATCATGGCTTATGTTTGCTGCTTTGTCAATACCTAGACTATTCTCGTATATCGTCAAATGCTAGGATAGACGAGTGATGAATAGGACAGATGTCGGCAGGAAGTGGTCGTGGTCTAATGGACTTACTGTCCCAGTATTTACTTCTGCCAAATACGGATCTAAAGCATTACCACTACTGCAACCCGTTTGGTCCATCGTTAGATGTAAGAGATGGGAAGGTTCATACTTGGTCCGTTAGAGAGCTTTAGTCTCGGTGTCCAAGTCTACTTTCTGAAACGTGGTGTAGGTCAGTGTACCTCATGGTAAAAAAGTAAAGCTGTCCCTGTGACAGGCCTCGAAGATCCGTGGGGTTGTGAGACGTCGAGGATCCCACATTTTCTAGACAATCTGCTCACAGATTGTGGTGAGGTCAGCCTTACGCGCCAGCCGGCCGTTCTTCACCCCTAAGGATTATTCGCGGTGCTCATTTCTGTTAGAGGCTCAGTCGACCCCAGGACCGTAGTGCAGCTGAAATTCGTATAGAATGCCATTGCCTCTACAATAAAAGTTTGGTATCTTCATCGTGTGGAGGGTTGTTATAGCCTGTGTTAACGAACACGAAGTGCG
>NW_019740660.1:523060-582413 GCF_002891405.2 Cryptotermes secundus
TTCGAAAATCAAATTATTTTTTTTTATTAGCTGCCTCTAATACTTTTAAGGTGACCAGTAAAAATATCTTAGACGGTTTAAATGTTATGCAGGATTTCACGTTCGCGCAGCTGTGGGATATAACGTCGTATAGTCTGTTGAAAGTCAACCGACGTTTCGGAGTAACGTGTCGCCTCTCTCTTCAGGATTGAATAATAAGCCAAGCAAGAAACAAGCAGAGACGTACTTGCTACTTGCTTCACGCTGGTTTCTTGGTATATCTTTTAACCATGAAGATGGAGGCGAAATATTCCTCCGAAAACGTCGGTTGACTCTGAACGAACTACACGGCGTGTTATGCCAGAAGATTTCTATCTCTTCAGTTCAAAAGTAAGTTTGTAAGCAAATGTTGTGCCCCCCACCCCCCGCAACGGGGAGGGCGAGAAGGAATTCTTGGCGGCGCACGTGTATAGATTTATAGTTAACCCGTTATTTGCTACGGGCTCTAGATATTTGCTTTTTTGAGTAGTTCTTGCCGAGTTACACGGGCGGGTATAACCGATGTGTACATCACCTAAGGTACATGTCTGTCGCCCACCTTGTACTGCAAATACACTAGAGGCCGTATATTAGGATTTACTTCGATATGACCGTACACACTTGTTTGACATATTGCCAGAAAACGTCTCTTGAAATTGAGAGCACATAAAAAATTACATTTCCTCCCTCTATTGTAAAAATTAATGGCTTCCGCGTTTCAGCAGACTTGGAGCACCATAATGCACACAAGGCCACGAGTAAAGCACATGGAAAGAAGAAGAATAAAAAGACAAGAAACTTAAAAGAGCACCAAAAATTTCACGACGTAATGATGACGCATTTCAAATTTCCATA
The DNA here is from genome assembly GCF_002891405.2 of Cryptotermes secundus. Classification (NCBI taxonomy): domain Eukaryota; kingdom Metazoa; phylum Arthropoda; class Insecta; order Blattodea; family Kalotermitidae; genus Cryptotermes; species Cryptotermes secundus. The sequence continues at coordinate 523,934 of NW_019740660.1, forward strand.
CCCATTTTTCCGGGGCTGCGAGTTCACTCTTATATAAAAAAGGACAAAATAAAGGGAAGATGGGAGTTAAAAAAGAGATAGTAGGGGAGGCGGGTGGTTAGAGGACAGGGAAAATGTCTACCCGTATTTGCGTGTGCTGGTTGGTGGGTGCGGAATCCATTCTATCTGCAATTTAGATGAGGCCGTGTTGCTAAGCTTTTGGCAACCCAGACTTCACGGACTCTGACTTCTCGCTAGATGCGAGGTTCATTAGATGTTGAGGGGTTGCTTCGCTGATCAAAAGGCCCCATATTGCAGCAGAACATGGCAATGATGAGCCATTTGCTAACGTGATCACTTGACTGTGAGACATTTTAGCTGACTTGTCATTCGCATTCAGTTACAGAATCACAAAAGGTTTGCTATTAACCAGAGAAAAGAATTCATTGGACAGTGGCTTCACTGTCTGAAATATTTACATTTGCTCTACTTGAATGTTCTGCTATAAACAGAAATGAAGCCGGTCACGGTGGCCGCGCGGTCTAAGGCATGAAATGTCTTCGCCCACTCAAACAGTTGGATCGTGGGTTCGAACTCCACTTGAGGCATAGTTATGCCTGCGTTTGTCCTGTGTAGGTAACGGCCTTGCGACAGGGCTGATCCCCCGTCCAAGGAATCTTACCGACTCTTCGTAAGATCCATAATTTTAAATTACTTCTGATGGGAAACGTACCAAAGGACCTGATACGAAAGGAAGAAGAAGAAATGAAGCAGTGGGATGAAAAATGGAAGTTGGAATCAGAAGGCAAATTTTTATAAACTAGTGTGGCACCCTCTGAGAACTCAACTGGAAGTCCAATTCGTTTTAAGCTCTCGTACGTTGACAAGCCAGTGTCAAATGCTTCTATCTCTAGCCGTCATTTCGTTTCACCATATTAATTTTAGATGATCAAAGAATTTACAATTAGACTTGATTTAAATGACTAAAATATATCAAAAACATCGCGTGTAAATTATGTAAGAATTCCTTTGGTGTTTGGTCTCTGACATTAAGGGAGGAACAGAGACTGAGGGTGTTTGAGAATAGGTTGCTGAGGAGAATATTTGGACAGAAGAGAGGTGAAGTGACAGGAGGTTGAAGAAAACTGCTTCATAACTTGTACTCTCCTCCAAAATTAGAATGATCAAGTCTAGGAGGCTGAGATGGGCAGGGCATGTAGCCCGAATTGATCTGAAGAGGATATTGGTGGGAAAGCCAGAAAGAAAGAGACCACTAGGAAGACCATTAAAATGGATGTTAGAGAGATAGGATGGGGCGATATGGACTGCATTGATCTGGCTCAGGATAGGGACCAGTGGAGGGCTCTTGTGAACACGGTAATGGACCTTCGGATTCAATAAAATGCTGGGAAATTCTTGAATAGCTGCACAACTGGCGGCTTCTTAAAAAGGGCTCAGATTGCCTTTAGCACTGGTTGCAAATTAAGGCCGAAACATGTTGGGCAGTAAAACCTTTTTAATTATTAAAAACAAATTGGGTGCACTTGATGCAGGTTTTATATTTGTCTCTAAACTTGTATCCAGGGAGGTTCTCGATTCGAATCTTATACAGAATATCGGCTATTTATTATAACAGAGCTTTTGTTTGTTTCCTCAGTTCCTCCTGCCAAATACCGGAATACAAACTCTGTCATTCCACGTCCACCTCCTTCTAAATCTACGCTCCCTTTAATCTGCGTTCACACAGGTGTGGGTTCAAGGTCGGACGGTATTCCAATACGCTATCATCCATATCAGAAAATTGGTAACGATGCTTTTGTTCTGAAGGTTAAGAACATGCGTTATATGCTTTGTTACAGTAAGGTGCCCGCCTTCTTGAATGTGGTGGACATTGCAGGGCTGGTAAAGGGCGCTTCAGAGGGCCAGGGGCTAGGAAACGCTTTCCTGTCACACATCAAGGCATGCGACGCGCTCTTTCACCTGTGTCGTAAGTATCTTTGTTAGCTTCCACTGAACCGGCTTTGTATTAGTTGTGTCATGCCTCGAGTGTTGTCACGTGGCTGAGTCACTGTTGACGGGGTTTGGAATGGTAAGCGGATTTATTGGACACTTCAACACACAACTTATGACTACACTTTACAAATCACTATCACACACAGACTAGTGTTCTCAGCCACGGTCTTCACTAGCCGTTGCTTGATAACGTCTTTCAATAGTGGACGTTCCTATGCTGCCGGGCTTACGTCCTCGCAGGCTGGCGGCCGTCTGACGCCAGCCTCCTACTCTTCTAAGTGCCGTCTGAGAGACAGTTAATTTACGACTGGCGGTTTACAACCAATTAGTTCTTCTTGGCACCAAGCCCCTTGAGACTCACGACCAGAGTTTTTTTTTCCATTTGAATCCTTGCGGTCATAGTCCTTATGTAACATCCTCTCTGAAGCGGCCTCCGTAGTCTAGAGGTAACGTTCCCACCTCATGACTCGTAGTAGTAGTAATACCCGGAGGAGGTCATCGAATTTTTAAGGGCGGAAAAATTCAGGGGACAAGTCCTCCGTGAGGGACTTTAAGCCGTGGGTCCCGTGTCGTAGCTTTACGGCACGTAAAAGAACCTCATATCTCCAAAGGAGGTCACTGAGCCAAATTAACGAACGTTTCCCGCCCAACAGCAGTCTCTAATACCTCTGGTAGACGGGGGAAGCATTATAGATACCTCTCAGCTAGTAGAGCCGGTCTCGCTGGCTGGGCGGTACTAATGGTAAGCACCAGTACCGGTAGGATATAGAGACTGGTAGAAATCATAGAGGGAAGCACAATGGACCACTACAGGTCTAAGTGCATGGGAAACCCCATCCTCTCCAATAACTAACTAACTAATTAACTAACATCCTCTCTGACGAGAAGATGGTGTTTTGTCGTATGAATATGCTTCACCTTTGTCAAGTGTACGTATCGCGCATATAGCATGTTATTGAAACTTCTTCCTTGTGCACTATATACAAGGCCTCTGTCAGTCCAGGCATTCCAGAGCAGATCATGTCCATCTTACGTATCTTATGCTACAACAGCAGCTTAGTCACTTGAATGGTCGTAAGCTTGACCATCGCCAAGTTTAAGCCTCATATATTTTCTGTCTGGCTTCACCTTGACCTATACCGCGAACATGTTCATTCTCATGATTTTGTACGACTTCTGCTTGTCGTCTGCGCAATTTTCTTATATAATCGTATACATACGGAAGGTTGAAAGCCATGTGCAAGTCACGGACCGATGTATACCTTGGAAAATTTCCAGTAGTGCTGAGAACCTTATTTTGAGGCGCTGCAATTTTAAGGGGTAGGTGTCTGCCGGTAATTCCCATGCGGGGCAATCGTAAGTTATTACTGATGTAATCAGTGCCTTATAGAGGGATAGTTTAGCGTTAGCGCTTAAACGCTCACTTTTGAATAGGAAGTAGATTGTAATAAATGCTCAGAAGGCCATGACTTCAATCATTGCTATGTGCAGTCTCCATGTAATCCTCTTATCGAAGATTACACCGAGATATTTAGATGATTGACAAAGGGGCTTGTTGCCTGTCAGAGACCAAGTCACATGGCGACTGACGGTCAGTCAGTCAATAAGTCTCATGACCAGGTATTTATTACTGTTTGACAGTTACGGTCTTCTTTTTGTGGGGCTCCCTCTCTGACGAGAGGACGGGTCTGTCTTTTGTATATGCTCCTAGCCCTTTCCAGCGCAGTCTTTCTCGGGTCCGAGTCCCTTGGGAACCGCGACCATGTTTTACTGTCTCAGATTTGAGACTACCCTTTTTTGTCGCCTCCTACGACTCGCAGTCTCGGGACGGACCGCACAGAAAACATCGCCTCTAACAGCTCTTCTTTTGTTGCGTGCGTGTCTATTGCAGTCATTGCCTTGCAACAGGCGTGTTTGCAGAGCTGTTCCTTAGGAACGGCCGCCTTTTCTGGCTTTCATCGCCAGACCTGAGACAGTAACTTTTTAAATTAGGTCACGCCTTCTTCGTTACGCGTCGCTTCCAATTCGTTATTCACTGTCACCCATTCGTTGACTGGTGTACCGTTTGATTCAGTAGACTACAGATATGTGGCTGTTAAGTTAAAGATACGGGCCATGAATAGATCCTTAAGGGAACTGAGATAAATTAGGTTTATGAAGTACAATATATGAAACAAATTCAGCCGAAACTAATTTTCCTTTGTGATAGTCACGGGTATATAACTATGGACGTGGTTTGGATTGGTAATTGAATTTACTAAACATCTACAGAACGTAACTACAAGTAACTGTAGCGCTATCGCTAATTCACACACTGCAGTTCACTGCAGCAGTACTGTCAGCTCGGTCTGCTGTGTGGTCACCGGTTGTCGCCTGGTAACGGCTTCAAAGCCATAGCTTCCTCAGCTTCACTGTTCATGTCCTTACTGCCGGCGTCTTTCACAACTTTTTTTTATTCGATTAGTGGGGGATGGAGTCCAACTTGGTCCACTCGACAATGCGGCCACTGATTGGCCTATTGTAGCCTGCCCTGGGTGATTGTAATGATGGAGAATGTGGTGGAATGAAGATTGGCAGGGGAAACCGAAGTACTCGGAGAAAACTCACCCCAGCGCCACTTTGTCCACCACAATCTCTCACAATTGACTCATTGCTCCAACTGACTAATTTCCAGGCTGGCGGCCAACTCATACCTACCACTTCTTCTGTTGCGGCCATTATCTAACAAAGGCCGTTATCCCAGAATCATTACCTAGCAGCGGCTGCTATGTAGCTGCTTATTTCGCTGTAGTTGCCTAGCAACGGGTCTACCTACCAAAATATTAAAATTCTTTTTATTGTCACACAACTACATGGGTTTAGGTTAGATTCATCAGTCAGCCTATACCATCCGTCGCAATGTAGGCTCGTCACTGGCGGTGTCGTATATTATGGCGTGTAGAACCGTTGCTATGCAAGGACAGCGAGCTTGGCTGATATACCAGGGCCGTTTCTGGGCAGCGGCTCGGTAAACACGTTCCCGCAGCAACAGACACGAATTCAACAGTAGTAGAGCTGTGTTTTCTATGAGGCCCGTGCCGAGGCGTCATAAGCAAAGGACACGGTTATGGCTTAGTTCTGTACGGGAGTCTGTGAAGAAAAGGACCTGAGCCCGGACGCAGAGGAATAGCCATTTGTTGGAGCCGTTTCCAGGAAACGTCTAGTAACAGGCTGAGAACACTAGACTGTGTGCTCTAGTGAACTGTAAAGTGTGGAAATGGCGATAATGTTATAGATATGACCTATAAGTGCTCAATAAATCTATTCATCAGTCGAAACCGCGTCTATAGTCACAGATAGTACGTGACAATATCAGCGGCAAGTAGAAACCATTGCTTCGTAACGGGGGGTGTTGTGGTTACTTGAGACGCCAAAACTACAGCATGCACAGAACTTCGTAGATGAAACACTCTTTAAGAGTTTAACGCTTTCAGTGGCGTCTTTGTTCTTCCTAGCTCTTTTTTCTGTAGTTACATTACGTTCATCTTATTCGGCGTATTGTTATTCTGGTTGGGTCATTCTCTGTTGGAAACTGAGAATTCTGACCAGTCAGCGTGGTACAACTTTCATCCCAGCGGGTGGCGCCGAATGCCAATGTTTCTGCTGTCAAAAGGATACTCGAATTGAACTTATCAGTCATCGTTTGTCGTAACTTTCAAATCGCTAATTTGAAAAGCAGCAGTGAAACATATATTCCAGCGCCTCCATTTTCAGTTCAGCATTCGAGTCTCTTTGCGTTTCAATTGCCGTCATTGTGACGTAACGGCTGAAGACCATGACTGGTGTAAGCCAAAATTCAGACGCCGGGAAGACGGGAAATTTCGTGCTTTAACACAAAAGTGACTTAAAAGCCTTCGCACTTACTTTCTCGTTATACTGGATGTGGCGACTGGCTACGGGCTGGACGATCGAGGGTTCGGATTTCGAGTCCCGGTAGTATCAAGAATTTTCACTTCTGCATATCGTCCAGACCGGCTCTGGGGTCCACCAAACCTCCTATACAGTGGGTACCGGTGGCTCTTAACCAGAATGAAACAGCCGGGGCGTGAAGCTGTTCAATTATCTCGAACTAGTGCCGAGGTCAAGAAAATGTGGATCTATACATTCACTCCCCCATACGTCTTCATAGTGTAGTGCTTAATTAGTTAAGCACAGGGACAACTTTACCTTTTACTTTTATAGGCGTTAGGATTTATAGAGGGCGTACCGTTGTTTTCCAGAATATATCATTTTTTTCCTTAGCACTACAGCCCCAGTGGGCCTAGGCCTACCTCCATGAACTTCTCCGTTCACTTCGGTTTTTCTAGATCTTACACATTCGGTAGGACTCCTTGGGCGGGTGATCAGCTTGTCGCAAGGCCTCTACCTGTACACAACCACAGAAAAACGCACACAAACATCCATGCCCTGAGTGGATTCGAACCCACGATCACGAAATCCAAGCGAGCGAAGACAGTACATGCCTTAGACCGCTCGGCTACCGTGACCGGCGAATATATCACTTACATAATTATATTTAGAGTCCGCGTCATAGCTTAAGCGGTTAGTCGCTGGCTTCCCACCGCGGCGGCCCGGGTTCGATTCCGGGTCTGGTCAAGTGGGATTTGTGGTGGACAAAGTGGCACTGGGGCGTGTTTTCTCCAAGTACTTCGGTTTCCCCTGCCAATCTTCATTCCACCAAATACTCCATCATCATAATCCCCGGGGGGAGGCTACAATAGGCCAATCAGTGGCCGCCGTGCCGAGTGGACCCAGTTGGACTCCACCCCCCACTAAGCGAATTTTAATTTTTAGTTATATTTAAGGAGATTGTATCCTTAAATTAATTAAATTTAATCAGAGTAATTAAAACCGTTTTTGAGATAATCTCGATGTTGGTTTTGGGAGCCGATCAGAATGGACTTTTTTTTAGTGGAATATTAATAAATATCCGGACAGCAACTATGACGCATAAACTCTTAAATGTCGAATATGAATAAAGCCCGTGCAACCCCTCTGCTACTGACAAGGCGCACACATATGTACGTACATCCGCCAGACATACAGACGGCAGTCCAGAAACCACTTATTTTCGTATTGGGGGCTGCTGAAGACGCTGAAGTTCGTTGTAATCTCGGGATAAATCTTTTCAGAATCAAATACTTTCTCATACTACGTATATGAGAAAATAAGCAAGAAGTTATGGGAAGATCTAATCGCAAATTGTCAATGAAAAATCCGTCGAGTGTAACAATGTTTTTAGGTCACTTATTTATCTCACTTGCCTTACATGTTTCGGTTCAAGAGAAACCATCATCAGAGGCACGTATTACAAACACATGAAAACACTGGCGCTGCTTAACGTACACAGTATGTAAACTGCGTGGACGCTGTTACAGATGTCGAAGTGTAAAAGCACAACACTTTCTAGTAGCATTGAATGCACGTACAACTCTTGCATTCCATCTGAAAATTGCCCTCAAATTGAGCCGTCAATGTTAAAATATTTAAAAGTTTAAAACATTTAAAGTAAAATGTTCGGCTCCTTCTTGTTGATTCGTCCCGATGATGGGAAATGTCAACTTGAGGTTGTGTAGGCTTATGGTCGGATGTTTCTTACGGGTTGTGTGTGTGTACTACACACACACACACACACAATATTTTAACATTGACGGCTCAATTTGAGGGCAATTTTCAGATGGAATGCAAGAGTTGTACGTGCATTCAATGCTACTAGAAAGTGTTGTGCTTTTACACTTCGACATCTGTAACAGCGTCCACGCAGTTTACATACTGTGTACGTTAAGCAGCGCCAGTGTTTTCATGTGTTTGTAATACGTGCCTCTGATGATGGTTTCTCTTGAACCGAAACATGTAAGGCAAGTGAGATAAATAAGTGACCTAAAAACATTGTTACACTCGACGGATTTTTCATTGACAATTTGTGATTGATAGTGTAACGGACCAAAATGAAACAATTCAAAAAAGATCTAATCGCCTACTTTCCTTTAATAAGACACGGACCCAATAGAAAACGATGCCTCCAACCATTCTTCGTTCCCGCGGGAACGTCTTTACTTTCGCCCTGTGGAGGCGGGGTCGAATACCTCCACCGTATCCCTGCGAGTCGTAGGAGGCGACGAAAAAGGATATTGCCTGGGGTTACAACTGGGTCACCCTGTTCCCGGGCGATATAAATACGGGGACTTGTCCCTCTAGGTTGGGGGAGTCTCGCATCTGAGACAGTAAAATATGGTCATGAGTTCAGCGGGACTCAGACCCGATAGTGAATGCGCTGGCGAGGGCCAGCGGCATGACAGACCCATTCTCTCGTCAGAGAGCTTGTTACATAAGGACTATGACCGTAAGAGTTCATTTGGAGAAAATCTCTGGTCGTGGGCCTCAGGGGGCTGACGCCAAGACAGACTGATTGGTGGTAAACCGCCAGTCGTAAAGTAACTTTGACCTTGACTATTCCAGAATTCGCTTGGACTGACAGAGGCCATGTATATATTGCATATACATTGCAACATGTTTAACAAGTAAAATGTAAACATCTATTCCATTATGACGAATTACTACTGCAGTGACTCTGAGAAAAGACAGACCCGTCCTCTTTGTCAGAAAGGACGCCCCACAAAAACAAGACCGTAACTGTCAAACAGAAATATCTGGTCATGAGCCACAGATGGGGCTCTACACCAAGACTGACTGACTGGCTCACTGTCAGTTGCAATGTGACTCTGATTTTGACTTATCCAAAAATTCGCCTACAGAAACTGAATAAAACCACAAAGAACCTCAGAATACTCCTGCCGGTGTTCAAACCAAGTACACTGAGGTGCGTTACGGCTGGAGAACAGATTTCTGATTAGTCATTCTTGCCCTGATTTAGAGAAGCAGGTGTGGAAACTTGCCGACAGGCTACAAGATACGAAGTCTTGATACTTTGTGACGGGTTAGCAAATTTGTGCGCCTGCGCTGTAGATGCTGTATAACGACACGTGACCCCGCAGGGTCAGAGAAGGGGGAGGCAGCGAAGTACTACACCTCTCGCGTTAATGAATTAGTGAATCAAAAGGTGACAGTACAGTAGATGAACAATTAGCTGGAAAAGGGTGTGGTACGTGCCTCCGTGCTGCTCACATGGCTACCGACCGACCACACCTCCCGTCATCTCGCGGCCCCGTGCAGACACTCAGTAGGCAGCTGCTGACGTGGATGCCTGCAATTCCTTCCTCCCTCCACGTGTTTCGGCTGATTGAATTTACTCCCTTTTTAAAATAATTTTTACCTTATCCCGGCTAGCCTATAAAACACCTTTAGCAGGTACATCACTTGTGTTTAGGGCCCGAAAATTAATTCATTCCTTCCTATTGTGGATATGCTTACTGTGTTCTCACGAAAAGTGGCCATATCCACGTGTTCATCATTAAAATTCGGTTCGGCTCTAACCTTGCTTAACACTTTAATATTGTACTGATGCGAGTGTAACTTCGTTTGCGACTCGTAGGATAGTGTATTCTCTATGGGCGCTGAAAGTGAGTGGAAAACTACACACCTGCCTCCCCCTTTCCCCAGAATTTTGAACATATATCAAAATTGAAGAAAGTATTGTCACGTTTAGGGGTGAATATTCACAACGCGAGACTACAGGCAATACAGCGCTATCGCTATTCTGCACACTTGGCAGTTCACCGTTCCACACGCACTAGGGGTCTCAGTCTTCATTAGTCGTATCCTGACAACGGATTTATCACATTCTCACTGTCACTTCAACTGACACATGAAGTTTTCTTGGCACCGCCCTAATCCTTTGTTGCCATAATTGTGCAGCCGCCAATTCCGAACACTCCATTCGACTACCCTCGATTACTGTTCTGTACTCCTCAAGATACCTTCTTTGTCCCTTTATACCCCCTTGGCACAGACTCAATGGAAAACTCAACCTATATTGTTATGGAGGCGTGTTTGCTGGTCCGTTACCTAGCAATGAATGCCATATTGTCGCGTGCGAGTGTGTTCTGGGGATGTGTTTACCAAGCCGTTGCCTAGCAGTGGGTATAAACGTAACAGTATATTCAGTATTAATAATGCAGATTTCAGGTACTTTTCAGACCGGTAAAAGTAGCCGTAAGTGACTTAAGGATTAGTTTTATGTAAAATGGTATGTATGGTGGTGCCCATGCTGCCCCCCCCCCACTTCGTCCCACCATCCGCTGTTTAGTGCTTAATAATGTAGGCGTTTCAGATTAATAAATTGATATAAGACATTGTGTTAATTGTGACATAATTCCGAAACATCTGATTACGTTATTAACATCGTGCAGTTATATAACCTAAATTTAATTAGAATTGGACGCCCTGTGTGGAGTACCTGAAAGTTCTTTCTGATTCGATATAGGAAATCTTCTTTGTCGGGCGATACCAATTTTGGTTAAAGTCGGTCGGCAGTGAAGGGCGCTTTACATACAGACCTATACATGCGTTTCTGCCCACATCACAAATGTAACTGGCCCTTACTTATGTGAAAATATATCGAAGCGTAAAACGTCTCGAAAAAAGCGTTGTAGATAGAAATGAAATATATTCTATGCCCCATATGTTTACTCCATAACACACATAGTTTTCAGGATGATTAATGAAACGAAATTCTATTTCTGTGTCGTCTCGAGCCACGCCATAGTGTCCGAGATCTAACCTCGTCCCGACTCGAACCATTGCATTGATTTCGATATAATTTTATACTGGAAGTTTGTGCTCAAATTTTTTGGACATCGTATGTTTCTGTCAGTGACACATTATCAGCACCAAAACTGCTGGAGAGTCAGGATAGCGACTGGCTGTGGGCTGGATTACCAAGGAGTTGGAGTTCGAATCCCGGTAGGGGCAAAGATTTTCTCTTCTCTGTGTCGTCCAGACCGGCTCTGGGGTCCATCCAGCCTCCTATCCAGTGCTTACCTGGGGTTCTTTACCCGGTGGTAAAGCGGCCGGGGCGTGAAGCTAACCACACCAACTAGTATCGAGGTCAAGAAGACGTGGGTCTATACATCCACTCCCCTATACACCAGCTTGGCGTAGGGCTTAATAAGCACTTGGACATCTGTACTTTTACGAGGGTTGGAACTTTAATAGTGGAAACACTGCTGTAGAGACGCCATGCAACGGAACCAAATAATGTGGCTTATACCACACGCTAGTTACATACCTACCTTACCTCAGAGAAAGTGGACTCTCCCTTCCCACATCACGCGCATACGCAGTGACGAGAAGAACAGGGCCGAGTGTTAGCTGGCGGTCTAATTTAGTGTTGTCACGATGTTTTCGAGCAGGAACAACGGAGTTGGATAGAGATTGAATGTGCCAGAGGCCGTACAGCACGACAGTGTCATCAAGGTCTTCAGTAGGCTTGCGGGGAATCTGCATTGCCTTACAGAACAGTGGCAAGGTGGGTAAGAGCCTTCAACGAGGGACGCCAAAATGTGGCAGACATGCGTCGGCCAGGTCGTCCTAGTGAAAAGTGTATGCTCTTTCCGCGTTACTGGAGAGTGATCAACGCCATACGATTCGTGAGCTGGCCCCAGAGACAGGATTAGCGCATACGACTGTGCTTCACATTCTGAAGGAACGACTGGACATGAGAAAAAGTGCATCCCGATGGGTTCCGCATGATTTGACAGAAATGCAGAAATGGCCACGATACGACGCTGCTCGTAACCACTTGGAGCGCTATGAGCGCGAAGGAGAGGCTTTCTTACGCCGTATCATTACGCTGGATGAGACATGGGCCAAATCGTAAGAGCCACAAATGAAACGCCAATAGAGCGAACGGCGTCATTACGGGTAACCACGAAAATGAATCAAAAGTTCGTCAGAACCCCAGCAATGTGAAAGTTATGGTGATACTCGTGTACGACTGTGATGGTGTTATCCTACCGCATACCGTTCCCCAACAGCAGACCGTCAGCGCACAGTATTACTGTTCATTTTTGGTAAACAACCTGCGACCAGCTTTGAGAAAGAAGGGGCGACACTTTCTGCAGAACCCACCCATCATTTTGCAGGACAATGCTCGGCCGCATGCAGCGCAAGCTGTGGCTGATTTGTTCGATCGATGAGCCTGGGAAGTGCTCCCCGGACTTAAGCCCTTGTGACTTCGACCTGATTCCTAAGGCATTCCTTCAGAACTGTTCCAGAGATTCTTCAGGCAATAGACCGCTCCATTCGAACTAACAACACAACAGGCGCTGCTAAAGGTATCCTACGACTTCCACATCGCTGGCAATGCTGGTGACTACATTGAAGGACAGTAAAACTTCGAAACATGCATTTATTTTGTATCAGTTGTAAATAAATAGTTGCCACTATTAAAGTTCCAACCCTCGTACCTAAACTGTTGGTCAGATATTTAAAAAATCAGTAATAGAGGCTTTCACTAAAATTGTCTTACAGTTCCGGTTTCTAGCCATATTGACTCGTAATGAAGTACTGTTTACATAGGGCCTTGGTTGGATAAAGATAGCACCAGTAAGCTTAATGAACAACAGAGAACGCCGTTCGGAATGTTGTGATGTACAGTAGAGAGTACGCCATTTCCGGTCTTCTCTTTTGACACAACGCATTGGTGTTAGGCGTGTCACCGTGTAATGAGGTACATAGATACCAAACTATTAATTATAATATATTGGAACAAATACCTTTCTTCATTTATGGAAGGAGTATCACGTGAAGTATATGATAAAATTGTAATAAAAACCGCAATAATTAAGATGGATTGTGTGATACCTGAAAAGCCATGAAAATTGAAACAAGAAAAGAACAGGATTTTGTAAAGTTTGCTACGAAAAACCATCTGTTCCGACGCCCACTATGCTTCATACTTTATGTAAGCAACCGTACGGTTGCCAAGTACCAAGTAACAGCTAAGTACACAGGCGCCAGTACTGCTCTGTGGACTTTTTACCCCGGCAAGAGGAGACCACGCAATAATGGAAGAGACATTTTCTGTGCGGTCCGTGCCGTGAATAAGGCACTGATCAGCTCAGCAATAACTTTGGAGTGTGTAACTCAGTGAGACTCTCGTAGTTATTCGTAGTTACGACTTGTTTAGGAGTGCAGTAAATCCAATTACTACTCCAAACCCCGTCTATAGTGACTCATTTACATGACAATAAATTCTAGTAACTTTCTAAGGATGACGCAACGGACTACGTCACTAACCCGCGATGACGCAGTACCGTTGCTGTAGGAACTGGAGTATAGCTGCAACAGCAGTGAACAACTTTATGGTAAGCTGTACCAGGCGTCTGTCACCCGGAACCTTACGCGCCGGTCGCCCTTTACCACCCAGAAAGATTCCTGGTACTCATTTCTGTTATAGACTGAGTCGAACCCAGGGTCATAGTGCGGCTGGAAGGATTAGATAAATTGAAAAATCTGACTGACCTCATCGGGAATCGAACCCGCGACCTTCCTGTTTGTGCCATAATGCCTCAACCAACTACGGTACCGCGTGTCCCGCTGTTGAAAGAGGTATAAAGCAGGACTTCGACACCGACGAAGTCGTTGGAATGAACAGAAGGAATATATGAAGTCGAAACAGGATTGTTTTGTAACCTTTACTTCTGTTCCTGAAGCCGTGTTCCCTCTCGTTACCGCTACACCCAAGAGAGGCTAGAACAAAAACTCGATATGAACCCAATACCTGGGAATGAAGGACTTGTGTGTGACTCTGTGTATTGTGTTCAACTGGCTCGGGACAGGACGCTTGTAAACACGACAGTGGATCTCTGCGGACTGCATAATAAGGCGGGGAAATGTCTCGCTATTGTGAGCGACCTTAGCTTCTTAAGAAAACGCGAGGTTTCATTCACGTAGCTCACATAGAATAGGGCCTTGTGAACCTTCAGATTTCATGGAAGTCGGGTACTGAGCAAGTTTGCGTCGCGCTAACGCCGTAGACCTATATTCGGGGGTGCCTAGTTCGAGCGTAGTCCCGGAAACCAGCGATCCTGTCAATTTTTATCTTTAGGAGTTCTGTACAAAAGCCGGGATAGCTCAGTCGGTATAGAGACTGGCTATAGACTGGACGGCCAAGGGGTCGGAGTTCGAGCCCCCGTGGGTACAAGAATTTTCTCTTCTCTACGTCGTCCGGACCTGCTCTGGGGCCCACCCAGCCTCCTATCCAAAGGGTACCGAGGGTTAAGTGGCCGGGTCATGAAGCTTACCATTCATCTCCTACTATTGCCGAGGTCAAGAAAGCGTGGGTCTATACATCCACTCCCCTTAGTCTTCATGGCGCAGTGTTTGATTGGTTAAGCGCAGGGACAGCTTTACCCTACCTTACGAATTCTGTATTGTGGGATATAGCTTTCCGTCCTTCCTCCTTATGCTGCTTTCTTACTTGGCTTGTCCTTCATCCCTGAATATTGAGGCGACCTGTTCCTCTGAAACGTCTGTTGACTTTCAGCGGACTACACGGCGTTATACCCCAGAAGATGGAAGTCTTCGTCACCAACTCCGTGAGAAACTCAATTCCTCTACAGTGGTCGTGGTTTTCCTCACTCCCAGACGAATACCAGGATAGTACCCGGATTCGGCCACAGTCGCTTCCTTCTAAATCCTTTTCCATTCGTTGTTCAGTGGTCATCACATAGAACAGGTTCTGTACACTTCTCTTCTAGAGATCCTGTGCTCGAATCGTGACGGAAACATGAATGAGGTTTGTCGTGGTCCGTTCAGGAAAAAGGCGGTGTAATGCTTCCAGTTTGCCACGACCAGTTCCTTCCAAATCCTTTCCAATTTATTATTCACCAGTCATTCTACATAACATGCTGGTGCGGCGGCAACGCTCAAGACTTGTATTTTGGAGGTATTCGGTTCGAATCTCGCTCTGGACTCGTGATTCTGCTAAACATAGAAAGGATAAAGCTGTCTGTAACAGGCCGTGGAGGTGAGAGACGTCGAGGCTCCCACATTTTCTCTAGACAGTCACCACACAGATGGCGGTAAGATTGTCAGCCTTACGCGCCGGCCGTCCTTTACCCACCAGGAAGATTCCTAGTACTCATTTCTGTTAGAGGCTGAGTCGACCCCATGGTCATAGAACGCCTGGAAGGATTAGGTAAATTGAAAAATCCAGTGACTTCATCGGGAATCGAACCTGCGACCTTCCGGCTTGTAACATAGTGCCTCAACCAACTACACTACCGCGTGCCCCCATCTGCCGCTACACCTATGCCGACATAATACTAATAGGCCACGACAGTTTCCTTCCAAATCCTTTAAAAATCATCTTTCACTGATCATCCTACCATCCGACGCTATAAGGGTCAACTGCTTGCAACGTCGTAGAATGAACCACAAAAAAGAAAACGATTATTATCTGTCATTAAACCGCACAATGCGACCCCGTAACGTGTAGGCCTATAAAGTAATAAGAGCGGCCGCTTGGCCGTACTGTTTTATGATTTCATTAATTTTTTTGCTGTGTTTTCGTCTGTGCTCCTGACCGCCTTTGTCACCTTGTGTGGCCGTCTGACATGCGGGCTGCATATCTCATTATTCAAAACCGACCCGGCATAAAATAATTCCCTCTTCACATAATTACCTGTCGCTTATCGTCATTGTTTTGTTTTCGGAATGAGCTGACTCTTATTTGGGCCCCACATCTTACCGTGTCTTACTTAATGTGCAACAGTTCCCTTCCGTTCCAAAGCGGTCACGTGCTTAATCAATTAAGAAGTCTCGAAGACAGACGCCTTACTGTTCCTGTCATACTTTGTCTTAAGAGCGCTTGGCCGGAGGTAAGTCAAAGAGAAGCAATTAACAAGATTGTGAGCAGTGTAGTCGACATATTTTAGTAAAACTCAGTATCAAATTTCATGAATATCCGTTCAACTGTTCCCGAGTTAGCATGTTGTAGACCAGTGGTTCTCAAACTTTTTCCATTCAGTCATCTCCTGTGCCCTGTTCCCCATAAAAAAGTATCGTTCAGAACAGCGATTTGCACAACCCACTAAGGAAGATAATAAAAATAAAATAAGATACCACATTTAGTAACTAAACCTAACTTCATGGAGCTGAGCCCTTCCTGAGAAGCCGCCAATTGTGCAGCTACTCAAGAACTTCCCAGAATTTTATGGAACCCGAACGTTCATTACTGTGTTCAGAACAGCCCTCCACTGGTCAATATCCTGAGCCAGATGAATCCAATCCATATCACCTCACCTTTCTCTCTAAGATCCATTTTAATATTGTTCACCCATCTACTTCTTAGTCTTCCTAGTGGTCTCTTTCCTTCTGGCTTTCCCACACATATCCTATATGCATTCATCTCCTCCCCCAATCCCGCTACATGCTCCGCCCATCTCATACTTCTTGACTTTATCATTCTAATTATACTTGGAGAAGAGTACAAGTTATGAAGCTCCTCATTATGCAGTTTTCTCAAACACCCTCAAGCTATGTTCCTCCCTTAATGTCAGAGACCAAGTTTCACACCCATGCAGAACCACATAGTAATTGCTTCACTCTTAGTAAACTCTTAATGCGATGGATGGTCGTGTTGAAGTGGTACCAGTTTCCCAATATCTGGCCTGAAGTCGCTTCGATCGTAAATAAGAGAAAAACGCGCTCGGAGGGGCCTACCACCAGCGCCCCCAGGGGGCGGCACAGCCCACTTTCGGGGCAACTGCTGTAGACAGACAGCATACAGCAAACGTCGCGACACTGTTACGTGCTTTTTGCAACTTCGTATCTAATTAAGCACCGCACTATGAAAGCACGTAGAGGAATGGACGTATAGCTTTATACTTCCTTAACTCCGATATAAATATTGCAGTGATTGGTCATCTTGACCCCCCACCCCCTACACGTTTGGTAGGAACCTGGACGGACCCCAGGGTCTCCTGCACCCGATGCTGTCCTCCAAAAAATAAACCCTTTTGCCTGAAGATAGAGGTAGGAAGTTGCTCCGAAACGCCGGTAACCGCCTGCAAGGGAAGTGTTAGTGCATGATTTCCGTATGTCACAGCTCCGCGGAAGGGAAGCAGCGGAGCAGTTACCCCCAAACAAACATGGTGACACAGCCCCCCCTGCGGGCTGGCCAGCTGCCTCTTCCTCGTGCATGCAAACCGAACATCCATCATCACCTACCGGCGACAAAGCTGCAGATCAGACACTAATCACACTACTCAGGGACCAAAATTAGTGTTCTTATCGTGTCTTTTGAATGAAGTCGGTGTAATGACTACGGTACTTACTGAACAACAGAGGAATCTGTATTCGATTCCCGGCAGGGCAACAGGGTTTTTATCTTCTCGAAAGCGTCCCGACCCGCTGTGGGACCCACCCAGCCTCCTATCCAGTCCGTACCGAGGGGAGGGTTTAAAGCGGCCGAGGAATGAAGTTGACTCACCTCCAGAATACGTGGAGCTATACCTCCCTTCCCTCTTAGACTTCATGCCATAGTGAATAAGCTAAGTGGTACTCTTCTCCAAGTGCAATTAGAATGATCAAGTTAAGGAGGATGAGATGGGTAGGGCATGTAGCACGAATAGGGTAGAAGAGGACTGCTGGTTAACACTCCACACCTGAGCTCATAGCACCATCTTCTCCGCTTCCCTTGCAGAGCCCGACTCTCGACTAACTGCTCACTTAGAACTCCGGAATTCGACTGCCGATTCTCAAGTCCAAGTCACATGGCGACTGACGGTCAGTCAGTCAGTAAGTCTTGGTATCGAGCCCAATGTGTGCTCATGACCAGATATTTATTACTGTTTGACAGTTACGGTTTTGTTTTTGTAGGGCGCCCTCTCTGACGAGAGGAAAATTCTGTCTTGTATATGCTGCTGGCACTTGCCAGCGCAGTCTTTCTCGGGTCCTATTCCATTGGGACTCACGACCATATTTTACTGCCTCAGATTTGAGACTTCCCTTTTCTTCGCCTCCCACGTCTCGCAGGGTCACGGTGGAGATATTCGACCCCGCCTCCACACGGGTTGCCTATTCTCAACGGAACTCTTCTTTATATCCATTTTGCACGGACCAAATGGAAAACATCGTTTCCGACCGTACCCCTATCGTTATAGGCGTGTTTACCTGTCCGTTGATTAGAAACGGGTTGCATAACCCCGTCATATTGTTGCGGGCGTTACCTAGCAGCGGCCGCCGTTTACAGAGTCACTGCTTAAGAACGAGTCTATGCGCCACGGTATTAATGAAGAAGCTAGGAAATGTATACATATGGTCGATTCCTTCTCTTTTGTTTGGAAAATCGTAACACGAAAGAAAGAGTATTGGGCTTTTGTGAACACATGAATGCTCTTTTGGGTTGGTTTAAATGGCAGGAAGTCAGTTGACCAACTTCCCACGAACGTACCTGAATGAATTATGTGACTTAGAGGTTAAATGTTATGTCCCTGGCCGTTTTTATTTTTCTTTTGTTAATCTCAGCGGGGTGAGACTCAGTCCACTTGGCACTGCGGCCTCTATTGGCGTACTGTACCTGCCCCAAATGATAGGTGAGGGTGATTGTGGAGTAGTCGGTGGAATGAAGATTGGCAGGGGATACCGAAGTACTCGGAGAAATCCTGCCCCATTGCCACTTTGTCCACCACAAATCCCACATGACGTGACCCGGTGGGATGCCTGAGCTATAGCACGGCCTGCTCGTACCGTTTGACAAACCAGACTTTTCTGTGTTCTGCAGGAGCGTTCGAGGACGAAGATGTGACTCACGTGGAGGGCGAGGTAAACCCAATCAGAGACATGGAGATTATCAACGAGGAGTTGCGACTCAAGGACGAGGAGTACCTGACTGCGCACCTGGAGAAGCTGGAGAGAACTGTTCTCCGTGGCGGAGATAAGAAACTGAAACCAGAATATGTGAGTTCCTTACACAGTCTCCTTTTGGGGGGGGGGTTCTTCACGATATTATCACTATCTAGATCATGTAGCGTCAAATGGTACAATGATCGACGAATTGGAAGGGATTTAGAAGGATGAGTTTATGGCCTAATTTGAGGTACTATCATGACATTTACCTGGAGAGACTATGAGTATCACGGAGAGGACAGGACAGTTTGTCTCCTTGCCAAGATTTTGTGCCTGCTGCATGCTGACTATGGAGCAGGAATGCCAAGCACTCAGCTGGACTCTATCGTAACTTATCATTCCATTTATATCTTTAAGTTCCGTTTTAATATCAACTCCTAGGTCTCTTGAGCCTCATGAATGCAGCGCACTATCTAACCGGTTCATACCCAAGTCAGTTCTATGCAGAACAGTACAGCTGTCGGATGGACGTTTCAGCAACAACTTTTCTCTCTTTTCAGTTTACTCTTCTTACCCTTCGATCTATCTGCGCCTTCTTCTTAATCTCTTCCTTTTGAATCATCTCTGTTTGATCATAATTATTCCTTATTTCCACGTTCTCCACCTTCCACTACCAGTTCTACTCATTTAGCTCCTTCCTCATCTCTCACCTCTTCCTTTTCATCCCTCCTTCATCTTCCACTTGATCCCCACGTCCCGATTTCTCGCAGTTACCCTAACCCACACAGTTCTGTGTTCAGGGGCGTGTGTGTCGTGTATGCCGTTGCTGGGCAGTGATCTCGAGCTAAGCAAATATTATAAGAGCCGTTTCTGAGTAACGGCTTCGCAAAGAAGCATATTCCCATGGCAACAGTTGAACTACAATAACGAGGAACAGTGTATTCTATGCGGTCCGAGGACAATTAGTGTAAGTTAGTCAGTGCAGTGCAGTTGAGCGAAGTGAAGTGGTTGATGGGTGAGTGAGCCAGTTCAGATGTGAGAAGCTGGTAGCTGAGGCACGGGGAATTTCGGGAACCCAGAGTAAGGGAGAACGTCCGCCGTTGGTAGCCGTTACCTGGCAACGACTAATGAAGACCCGCCATACAGAGAAGATTAAGTGCATGTTGTACTGAATTATAGAGTTGTGTGAATTAGCCATAGCGCTGCAGTTACTTGTAGATACGATTTGTAAGTGGTCAGTAAACCCAATTACCAATCCAAATCGCGTCCACACTCACTCCCTCACGTGACAATATTAATGTTAGCCTCACATGGACGCCTTTGACCCTGAAGTAGTTTCTTCTTCCCTATACATTTTCAGACAATTATCTTGATTCAGTTTCTCAGATCTCCCATGTGGTACACAAGATGAATTATAAAACTCCATTTTGTGTAATTTTCTCCATTCTCCTGTTGCTTTCTCGCACTCAGGTCCAGATATTCCCATTTTGAACAAATGACAGAATTGTGTTTAAATCTCAAAACTGAAATGTTTGAAGTATAGAACAGAAGGTCACCGGTCTTTGAATGAATTAAGGAAGGTCTCCCAGGTGCAACTCGTGGTCCTTGTGCCTGAAGTGGTTCACGATATTTGAGATAATGTTATTGATAACCGCGATGGGTGTCTTTGCTGACTGGTCACAATGTAATCTTAATAGAATCAGTGGAACTCCTCAAGCAGTGGGTGCGTCGGGCCCTCAGCAAGACGTCGTTCAGCATTCAGCATTGTGCAAGTCACTCTCAGCGGTAGGATACACACAATACAGCTGAGTCACACAGACCGAGAAAGCTTGCTTGGTATTGTCTCATTTCCTGCTCTTTATGTCTTCTGATTTTCAGACCAAGCGCCTTTCAAACACTGATTTGATTGATTGATTCTTGATATGTTTAACCCTTTAGAGCACATTGGTAGTTATATATACCATCTCCTTTAACATTCAAAACACGATGCATTTTATGTATAGATTATATTGATGTTCTTGTTATTAGTTTCACAATAAACAGCTATTATTTCCATAAACAGTATTAACTGATTGGCCCCTGCTATGGAGACATAATGCGTTTTCTGTGTGCGGGGAACAAGATCTTTTAAATATTTAATTTATTTATATGTTTCGAAGTTAGCGTTTAAAGTGTAGTGATTACTATTTATACCGTTGCTGTAACATTAAAATACTCTGCATTTTGCCCACACGGTACATTTATGTTCCGTGTGATTCTCACAATAAACAGCAGTGACTTCTCTGAACAACATTAACCGGCTGGGCTTTGTAATGGAGACGCAGTGTGTTTTCTGCACAGTAAACAGTGCTTCATTTAGTATGTACTTGATAGTCAAATCCCTACAATGACGCACTAGAATTGCAGTCTAGAATCTCCGCTAGAACACCTGCAAAGATGAGTTTTTCGTGCTTTGCCTCAGTCCTTCCAGGCAAATACATGGTTAGTACTTAGATTATGCCATAGTCGCTTCCTTCCAAATCCGTTCCAGTGCATCAGTCATCCTATCATCTGAGTTTATGTAGTCTAGACACTGACATAATCGTTAAATAAGCAACAACAAAATTGGTGGCCCTGTATAGTATTTTCAAAACGTGTCCCTCCTGAACTGTGAAGTTTAGAAGTTTTACCTGTGCTTCATTGTATGTACAGTGAAGCCCGGATAGCTACTGGCTACAGGCTGGAAGTCGAGGTTCGATTCCCAGGAGGGGCAAGAGATTTTTCTTTTTATACAGCATCCAGACCGGCTCTGGGGCCCACCCAGCCTCATATCCAATGGGTACGGGGGGCTCTTTCCTCGGGGGTGAAGCTGACTACCCTCCTCCATCCACTGCCGACGTCAAGAATGGTGGAGCTATACCACCACTCCCCTATGCAGTAAGATCATCAGAGCTTCGTAAGGACTTGTCATATCTTGGAAGTTCTGAATCCTTTTGTGTATGTGATCCTAGCTAACTGCAGCCCTTCGTGAGAGGTCGTGTGGCACGAGCCTAGCTGTGGATCCTGGGGTCCAGTGCCACGCCCACACCACTTTGCCACTTATTGATACATGTCGTAAGAAATGCAGTCAGTGCCCCCCTGCCATGTTGAAACCCCCATTTTGTCACAGCATATTATTCAGTGTTATTGTGGCCTGCCTCTCTGTCCAGGTATCTGCCTCGTTCTCAAGAGAGCCAGTACTGTTCTCTCTCCT
Source organism: Cryptotermes secundus (assembly GCF_002891405.2). Classification (NCBI taxonomy): domain Eukaryota; kingdom Metazoa; phylum Arthropoda; class Insecta; order Blattodea; family Kalotermitidae; genus Cryptotermes; species Cryptotermes secundus. Next base: position 545,952 of record NW_019740660.1, read on the forward strand.
AATCACAGTTCACAGTTGAGTAAGGTAAAACTGTCGCTGTCCTTAACTAATTAAGCACTACGCCATGAAGACGTATGGGCGAGTGAATGTATAGATCCATATTTTCTTGACCTCGACACTAACTGTATTATTATTTTTTATTGATAGTGGGGTGGGACTAAGTACCTTGTACTGCAGCTAGATGATAGGTGAGGGTGGTTGTGGAGCAATTGGTGGAATAAAAATTGGCAGGGAAAACCGAAGTACTCTGAGAAAACCTGCCCCAGAGCCACTTTGTCCACCACAAATCCCACTTGACCAGACCCAGGATCGAACCCAGACCGCCGCGGTGGGAAGCCAGCGACTAACCGCTTGAACTATGTCGCGGTCGACCCTAACTGTAAGGGAGTAGTCAGCTACACTCCCCGGCTGCTTTACTCACAAGGAAAAAAGCCATCGGTACCCATTGGCTAGGAAGTTGGGTGGACCCCAGAGCCCGTCTGGGCTACTTGACCCTACCGGGACTCTCCTCGGGCGGCCGGCACATAGCCAGTCGCTATACCGAGTATGCCACCCCGGCTCGTTTTTGCGGTTGAGTACATACTTTAGAAGGCACGTGACATTTAGGAGCAAGAGGACGTTCAGACTGTGTTGAGGGCAGATGGAGAGACTGAAGCCACACAAGAACATATCCGAGATTGGCTTCAGCTGGATGAAGGAGACCCTGGATTTCAGCTTCTGACAGAGGAAGAAATTGCTGCAGTGATGTTTTTTTATCAGCACTGCCTGTATCATCAAATTTTCCATTTGTTTGTTTCTCTAAGGTTTTGTTTGTCTTTTAGGCCTGTCTTTTGCTTCATTAACCCTAATAATCGCTTAATCCGGATGACGCATCGCCCCCAATTAATCCAGATGAGTGAGGGTTTATTGACTCGTAATTAATATGCGGGCTCTCCATAGAGTATTGTCCGGTTTGATTGAAATCTTTCTGTACTTGGAAACTCGATGTAACGGTGAGATGGAGTACACAATTTCTGGTCGCCACAGCGACGGAATGTCGACCATTGACAGGTTACTTGAACGTTAAGTTAACGGACTATTTATGCGCGTTATTCTTGTGAGGTGACGTTAAACTTCGGCCTCGACGTATCGCTCGATAACAAGTTTTACTGGAAAGGAATACGAGAGAAAGGGAGGGAAGTTAACATCACGGCAGCTTGTACAGCGAATGATGAATATCTTCCCTTTTAATTATCTCTGTCGGTTACTGAGGACGCCCGAAATGTAACATGAGATTTACAGCACACGTTAATGTAAAGCATTCTTAACCGTGGTACTGTGTGGAAGTGAATGTTAGCTTCACTCTCGACCTGCTTTATCCCGCGGGAAAGAGCCTTTGGTACCTTTGAATAAGGTGGGTGGGACTTGAAGCCGACTAGGAAAGCGGCAGGGAGGGAAAAATCTCGTACCCCTGCCGGAGTTCGAAGCGTGTTAGTCCGAACTCTTGCCAGTATGTACGGTAGCCACGGCTGTTAAGGCGATGTGTAAGTATCGCGGTAGAGTTCATGGGGTGCGTTTCGAATTCTCAGTAATGTGAGACAGTGCTGTGACTGTGGACATTGTGTACATCGAGATTCTGTCGGATTTGCGCTTTCTGTGCACCATCCCATACTATGTAAACGTTGTTTTTCGAATGCCGTCTGTCTGTCTGTCTTATTTATTTAAGGACGTTCACCTGGCTTGCACCACGTAGCTGAGCCCTTCGAAAGCTAATAGTTGTTTAGCAACTCAAATTCCCAACATTGTGTGGAACCCGAAGGTTCACGAGAACCGCCACTGGTCTCTGCCCACATCCAGGCGAATCCTATCTACATCCTCCAACCTTTTTTCTTTTGAGGTCCAATTTAATATTGTTCTTCCATCTACGCTTAAGTCTTCCCATCGCAGGTTTTCCAACAAAAATGTTTGTATACACTCGTGAAATAGACCAAGAATTAATAAGTACTTTTCAAAAATATTTATTTTTTTCTATAATAAGGGGCTTCATAACTTGTACTCTTCGCCAAGTGTATTTAGAATGATCAAGTCAAGGAGGATGAGATTGGCAGGACATGTAGCAAGAGGGGTGAGACGAGGAATACATACAGGATATTGGTGGGAAAGCCAGAAGGAAAGAGACCACTAGGAAGACCAAGACGTAGGTGGGTGGATAATAATAAAATGGATCTTAGAGAGAAAGGATGGGATGGTATGGACTGGATAGATCTGGCTCAGGATAGGGACCAGTGGAGGACTCTTGTGAACACGGTAATGAACCTTCAGGTTCCATAAAATGCTGGGAAGTTCTTGAGTAGCTGCACAAGTGGTGGCTTCTCGAGAAGGGCTCACCTCAATGAGTGAGTGACAATTGCTTCTTTTTCAGGATATTCTCTGCAAGATCAAGACACTTCTAGTGGATGAGAAGCAGCACATCAGATTCGGCGATTGGAACGCCAATGACGTAAGTAGGCTTACCTCAACTTATTAATTACAGAGAATATATCTGCGTGGCATCTGATGGACGGGTTGCAGAATTGTATTTTGGTTGTGTTGTAAACTTCCAGATTTGTTTATCCCAATTTAATGTAGTGTTAGAAACTCGCACTAGACGGTGGCTTATCATCTGAGTCTCGGGTGAGTTCATGTGAGATTCACGGTGGGCAAATGGCACTGGAGCAGTCGAGTTCCTTGAGGTTTGCCCCGCTTGTCATCATTGCAACCTGGCTCCCTGCACCCCATCGAGATGTGCAGTAGCCCTGATCAGGCAGTACATTATCACATTCTCGGGCTTTAAGTTTTAGGCTTTACCTCTGATGTGACAGTCAGCTGATGATAGAGGAAGTTGGTGTTGGATAATTTCTTGCTGTGTAAATTTTAGCTTCGGATATTTTGTTATTTCAAGTAAAGGAGGATGAGATTGGCAGGTAATGTAGCACGAATGTTGGAGAAGAGGAATTCATATAGGATACTGGTGGGAAAGCCAGAAGGAAAGAGACCACTAGGGAGACCAAGACGTAGGTGGGTGGACAGTATTACACTGGATCTTGGAACGATAGGGTGGGATGGTATGGATTGGATTGATCTGGCTCAGGATAGGGATCAGTGGAGGGCTTATGTGAACACAGTAATGAACCTTCGGGTTCCATAAAATGCTGGGATGTTCTTGAGTAGCTGCACAATTGATGGGTTCTCAAGGAGGGCTCGGCTTGTACTTCCAAGTGTGATTTCAGTGTTAACTATTCGAATAGTTTGGAGACACCGTTCATCTGCTTAGAATACAAAACTATAACTTTACCTGTTGTTTTGTATAATCGTGAAACTTGGTCTTTCCCCCTGAAGTAAGAACATAGATTGCCATAGAACGCAGTGCTGAGAAGAATGTTCTCGTATAATAGTTTTTTCGCAAAAAAAAAAACGAAATAAAATAACCGTAGTAATAGATCTGTACTCCTCACCAAATAGACCTGTTAATAGAATGATCAGTTGAAGGAAAATTATGGGTGAGTCATGTAGAATGCAGAGAACAAAGAGAAGATCAAATGTGCAAAGTTTTGGAGGAAAACGTGACGGAAAAATACCAGTCAGAATACCTAGACATAGATGACAGGATAATATTAGAATTGATCTTAAAGAAACAGGACGGGAGACTGGATATTTCTTGCTCAGGATAGGAACCTGTGGCTAGCTTCTGTGAACCTTCCTGTCCCATAAACTTGGATTCACTTGACTGGTTGAGCAACTGTTATCTTGTAAAGAACCTTCGTGGAGTTGATTAACAAAGACACTTCTGTAATCTGTGCTATCAAATTAAGGCTTGTAGTTAAAAGATAAAAGTTGTCCCTGCACTTAGTTATTTAATCACCAAGCCATGAAGCAGTATGGGAGAATGGAGCTATAGATCCATATATTCTTGCTAATAGCTGGAGATCCGCTTCACGCCCTGGCTGCTTAACCCCCAGAGAAAGAACACCCAATAACTGAGGGAAAGGATGCAGGCTCGGCCCCATAACTGGTCTTGACGTTATGGAGAACTTGAAAATTTCCTGTCCCTGTTGGAAATCGAACCCCGATTCGTCGGCCATCCAGCCTGTAACCTAGTCACTACAGCAACTGAGCTATCACGGCTCCATGCTTTTATGATTTCTGGCCCAACTCCTTGTTATACTAATTGTTATTGAATGCGTGGATCTGTTGTTGCGTTGAATGCCAGCTGGGGACGTGTGGCTTCTCTCAGCAGGTGGCACTCACAGCAAGACGCCTAACAAGACGCCATGTCGTGTTACGATGACGCTATCTTACCCCCAGCCACATTCAGCCTGTCTCGAATATTGCTAAGTAACGGTCTAATGGTGAATGGCCGGTTATTGATACACCATTGATATTAACTCTAATGGAAGTCTGAACTATTATTCGGGAAGAATTTTATAGTACGTAGGTTGGCAAGGCTTTGTGGCGCATGCGTCAGAATGTGGTCTCAGGCTTTATTTATCTGTCGTTCCAATCGACATCTCGTCACAACAGTCTCTGTTCATGAGCGCCAAAACAAAAGTCTGTTAATGTGAACTATGGGAACATATTGTCACGTATAAGGGGTTAGCGTGACTAATAATAATGGGTTTTAGATTTGATGATTGCGTTTATTGGCACTTTTTTACAGTTACAATCAATTATAACAGCTCACAATCAATCTTCACCGCCGAGGCTTCTCTTCATTCTGCTTCTCGTTCTATGACTGTCTCCAAACCAAATCCAAGTCAAAGTCACATTGCGACTAACGTTCAGTCAGTCAGTAAGTCTTGTGTCGAGCCCCAGCTGGGGCTCATGACCAGATATTTATTACTGTTTGGCATTTACGGTCTTGTTATTGTGGGGCGCCCTCTCTGACGAGAGGACGGGTATGCCTTTTGTACTCGTATATGCTGCTGGCCCTTGCCAGTGCAGTGTTTTACGGGTCTGAGTCCCTTGGAACTCGCGACCATATTTTACTGTCTCAGCTTTGAGACTTCCCTTTTCGTCGCTTCCTACGACTCGCAGGGTCACGGTGGAGGTATTCGACTGCAGAGAGAGAGAGAGAGAGAGTTACTTTACGACTGGCGGTTTACCGCCAATCAGTTCGTCTTGGCGTCAGCCCCTTGAGGATCACGACCAGAGATTGTTTTTTCCAAATGAACTCTCGCGGTAATTGTCCTTATGTAACATCCTCTCTGACGAGAAGATTGGTCTGTCTCTTATGAATACACTCGACCTTTCGTCAAATGTATATTTCGCACATATAATGTTATCGAAAACTCTTTTTTTGCTTTACACTGGTCTCCAAGTCCAAGTCGAAGGGTTTAGTTTCACCCGCTGCTATGCAACGAATCTCTTGTTGCCGCGGGAACACATTTTTACTGCCTCAAACAATTCGTTGCTTAGATATTGTTAGCCCAGTGTTAGGTTCTCGTGTTCTTCAAGAGGTTTCCTAGGTAGCGTGCTTTCTCATCCGTTGCGCAGTGATGGATGTCTTATAGTCCGGCTTTCAGGCAGCACGTCACAATACTCTTCAACCTTATGGCTGACAGAACCTCGAAGCTCATATGACGCATACTCGGTGACCTGTATCCCTTTGCTATCCCGTGAGACCATGCTTGCTATTATTCGGGCACTGTAACTATATTAAGTACAATTATAAGCTATAATCATGGCATTACAATCATTTACTGTTATAGGGNCTGTCAGTACAGCCCAGGTATTTTACATGATTGACGAAGGGGATATTCTGCCCATTCAATGTAAGATGAGTCTGAGGGGGCCTAAGTCTACCAGAGAAGTAGATACAAGACAAGAAAGCACGGACACCAAAAGAAAGAGAGATGTTCTGAAGCAGATGCGTTTTCATCTCAACGACGAAAATGAAACAGCATTGTCGTAGCAATTTCAACAAGTGAACCGTTGCCTGAGGATGGCCGAGTAAGGCTGAAGCATGTAGAAGTTGATTGTGATTTTAATGTTATTTTAAATTAAGAAGAAACTGTAAACAAAGTTGTATAAAATTATTGCCAATCATGTTACGAACCCTAAAGTTCATTACCGTGTTCACAAGAGCCCTTCACTGGTCCCTATCCTGAAGTAGATCGATTCAGTCCATGCCACCCCATCATATCTCTCTAAGATCTGTGTTAATGCTATCCTCCCACCTACATCTAGGTCTTCTTAGTGGTCTTTTTCCTCGTTGCTTTCCCATCAGAATCTTAAATATATTCCTCCCGTCCCTCATGCATGCCGCCACGTTACAGACAGTAAATGTCGTGATGTCAGACATGAACAGTTTTACATTGGGCCACGTGGGCCTGTAGGAAGGCAACCTGACGACGTGAATCGATAAGGAGCCGAGATGGGCATGGCGTCTCTGTGTAGTGCGCGCATAGTTCGTCGCGGCGGTTGCGTCACTACGTCCTTCTCTGCCCATGATGTTCATTTGGGGGGGGGGGAAAGGGGCTTATTTTAGGGCGCTGTTTAAACTATGTATATTATGGATCTTGAGGAAATACGAGTATGATGTAAGGGGATTGCCCGGATTCATTGGCGCCCTCTTGTGAACACGCTAATGGAACTTCGGGTTCCATGATATCTGGGAAATTCTTCAGTAATGAGAGACTGTTGACTTCTCAAGTAGGGCTGTGCACCGTGGCGTTAGTTGGGTCAGGGGTATCGAGTCAATGGCGAGACTGATTGTTGGGTGGCTGGATGGACTGACTCATTGATTGATTGATTGATTGATTGATGCATGACTGGATGTACGGATTGATTGATGGATTGTTATGTTGATAGTTGATTGGTTGATTGCTGGATAAACTGACTGATTGATGGATGACTGGATGGACAGATTGATTAATCGATTGTTGGGTTGGTGGTTAGATTGGTTGATTTGTGGATGGATTGACAGATTGATTGATTGGTGGGTGGCTGGTTGGATTTGTGAATGGATGGATTCACGGACGGACTGATGGATGAACACATACATAAACCTAATGCAGAATTATGTTTTTTAAACGAGAGCTGAATGCTGGGGATGTCAGTAACACTCCGACGCTCTAGATGTATGATGTATGAAACACCGGATAGTGCCAATTCATCTGTTGTAGGAAACTTGTGATTTTAGTCTACTTTCCTTATTTTCAAAAAATGAAAGGCTTATGAAATCACCTTGCTGTCTGTGTTTCCTTCTGTGTCTGTTGTCCCTGTACTAATTTAGTTAAGCAGTACGCCACGAAGACGTATGGGGAGTGGAGGTATAGCTCCACCATTCTTCACCTCGGCATTAGATGTTGAGTGGTTAGCTTCACGCCCCTGCCGCCTTACCCACAGGAGCCCTCGTTATCCATTCGATAGGAGGCTGAGTGGGCCTCAGACCCGGTCTGGACGCTGTTGAAAGAAAAATCTTTCACTGTCGGAAATCGAACCCAGGACCTCCAGCCCGTATCCCGTCGCTATACCGAGCTATCCAGACATCCGTCTGTGTGTCCCCCCAAATTCTTTAAGCTTTTGAGGCGTATGAGGTCGCTTTACTGTCTATGTCTGCATGTCCCCCTTATTTTTTTTCTTTCGTTTTCTGTGCACTTCATGTCGTATCAAAGTTAGTGGGCGATTCGTTCTTCGCAGAACTTCTTGTTTTAATTGTGTGTTATTGGTTACTCATCTAATGTTAATTTGATCAAACCGAAATTTTCGGCGTAATAATGTACCGGTCAGGTCAGACATTACAACTGTTTTGTGTCGTGTAACGGACGGATACGTACTTTGTTGGGTGTATACGTGGGAGGGGTGACTGGGTGCATGGCCATATATATGACATACGGAATGTCTGATATTAAGAAACTGAATGCAATAAACCCCTAATCCGGAGAAATTTGGGGAAGGTCTTCCGGGTTAAGCCAGAATCCAGATTAGTGCAGCAAAAGGTAGCCCTAAAAGAAAGAAAAAAACTTAGAACACAAATAAATATAATGATATAAATAGTGCTGATGGAAATAAATAAAAAATATCACTGTAGAGCCTTTATTTAAAAACTATAAAAATACAGTACATTTATTCAGCGACAGAAGACTCAGAAGCTGTACTTGTTTTTGAACGTAATAATACAGGTTTGTAGAAACTGTCAAGTTTTGTCTCAACAGACAAGTGACTCATCTGCCTTCCTAAATGCCACGCGACTTTCTTAAGTATGTACCCAACTGTGAACAGCATTTTTTCATAGTTCAACCTGGATTATCCCACATTCGGATTTAGTGTAACCGGATTAGTACCCTTTGCAGACTCAGCGAGTGTTCCTGAACAGATGAGGGTGTGATCACTGTTGACGGATCCCCATTATCTCACCTTCCTTCACTTGCGTCAGTTTGTCTCGAAATAATTGCCATACAAGCGGTGGCCTGCGGCACTTTAATTGGGTCATGAAGAGATAATGAGTTGTCTTGTGCTCCCTCGAAACATGTCTATTCAGCGTTGTGCCTATTGATCGCGGCAAGGAGGGCCGAAATGACCCAAGCCTTTCATCGAAGGCTATAAATAATGTTGAAACCAGTTTCACCATTCATTCTTGTTGTCTGTCCGTATTTGGGGTTGTTAATGCTGGTTAGAACGAATATCATATCTGACTTGCCCTTCCGAAACCCTGGGTTCTGTTCTCAGATAAGTCTTTCGTGGAAAGTTTAACGGTACTTTGTCACGAGTCGCACAAGTAATTTTGAAGCTTCATCGCCATAAGTGCTAACTGTAAAAGTTTATTTGTAAAAACAAAACCCAAAGTCCAATCTTAGAAGTTTCTGCAGTGCTCTTAATGTTTTTTATTCTTCTATTAATCTCTGTTTTCAGGTTATAAATGTATTTAGTTTCTTTGGACGCCCGCACTGGGCCCTCCACAAAACAAAATAGAATTTACAGATTTTATTGAGCCATTTGCTTCTCTAAAATCACGAAAGTTCACGTTTTTAATTATTGTAAGAAATAAGAGCGACAACAACAACAACAATTGTCTTATCTTAAATTTGTCGGTACTGAGAGGGGCCTCCACTTTTTGATTGCGCCCGTCTACCCTTGTGCCCAAAGCCACTTCTCACCTGTTCGTGCATGTAGCGAAATCCTACTTAAGAAACCGGTAGTAAGTGCTCCGGCAAAAATATTGCGCCTTTTACACAACCCGGAAGTTCACTCACAGAATCCTGTCTGACTCCTGACCGAGGCAAATGGGTCCAGTCCACACCCTCACACCCCTTTTTTTTTAAGATTCATTTTAACATTATCCTCCCATCTACATATCCGAAGTCATACACGTATTTTCCCTTCAAACTTTACAACTACAACTGTGCATGAATTTGCTAATTTCCCATATGCGTCCTACATGCCCATCCGCGTCATCCTCCTTTGTTTGAACAACCTATGGCGAAGAGTACAAAAAATGAATCTCCTTATTGTGTAATTTTCTCCATCGTATTAATTCCCTCGTAGTTTGAAATATTCACCGATTTTCTCGCGCCCGGAAATACTGTATATTGATGTTGGTTTTCCTCAGTCGCTGCAGAAAGATATGTCCGATATTAGACCACGACCTTTTCCTCTCCAATTCGTTATTCACCAATCATCCCATATTCGACGGTGTGTACTTAGAACTACTCACGTCGTCATTAGATAGAGCTTAAGTAAGTTCTCAGATCTTGTTACCAAACATCAGTGTTCCCTTCCTCTCCTTTTAAGGAAACGACTACATTTCAGTCCCCCCTATATGGCCATTATACACTGTGAGAGAGAGAGAAGTGGTGGTGGTAGTGAGAGACACTACATTGGGGTGGGGGGGAAGAAACTATATCTCCGATTTTGAAGATGGCCTTTATTTATCCTTCGAAGCAGCAAGTGCATCTAGTTTGTACCTCACAGAAAACGCTTCGCTTCCATAACAAAAGTCCATCCGCACAATCTGGGCAAAATGCATAGTTTTACAGGGTGGGGCGCAGAAACTTCCTTTTTTTGAAGGCGAATAAAAGAAAAATTATTGTTGATAGACAAAATTTATGTTTAGCTAATGAAAGAACATACTTTAAAGTTTTAAATCATGTAGTTTTAAACAAAATATCTTGAAGGTGGTGGCCACTGCTCTCTATGCACTGATGCAACCGTTTTCTGAAGTTCTCTGCACGTTCCAACATGTGCACCGGAATTTGGGCTACTTCCTGCCGAATAACATTCTTCAGCTGAAGCAGATTTGTGGGGCGATGTTTAAAAACCTGTACCTTGAGGTATCCCCATAAAAAAATCACAGGGCGTTAGATCAGGTGAGTGCGCTGCCCAAGGGATGTCGCCTCGAAGCAAGATGAGCCGTCCGGGGAACTTTGCCCTCAAAACTGTCATCGAAACTCGGGCTGTGTGGGCCGTGGCACCATCCTGTTGGAACCAGACATTTCCTAGATGCATTTCTTCAAGAGCTGGTTCGAAAAAGATCTCAAAATCGACTGTCGAACTGCCTCCACATTTTCTGGCGTCGTAACGGTCCGTTGTCGTCCTGATGATTTTTTCACCACACTCCCGGTTGTCCTAAAGTTCTCTACCCATAAAACAAACGATTTCCGGTCGGGAACCGGACCTCTGGGCTTAATTCCGAAGTGAGTACGGAAAGCACGCTGCACCACCACGAAGGAATGGTTGTTCGAAAAATAGGCTTCGACAGCAAACGCACGCTGCTCACTTGTCCACTTCATGTTTCCTACTGAGGAGTATTAGACAGAAACTTCTGCGACTGCTACGTTCACCAAGCCTATCCCCACTTTTCTACGACCTCCCCTCCCTTCACAATGCGTCTTCACAAAAAGGAAGTTTCTGGCCTCCACCCTGTATATTGTTAAAGCAGGTGGCGCATATAGTTACCGCTGTGCTTTATCACGCTAAAGACTGAATTTCTGTTAAATATTATATAAGAATACAGTTCATACCTCACAGAAAAAACTACGTCACCGCTGCAGAGCCCAACCGGTTAATGCTGTTTAGAGAAATAATCGCTGTTTATTGTGAGAACCATACGGAACACACAAATACACTTTTTGGACAGAATACAGAGTTAATTTCGTACCTAACAGGAAACACATTACGTCTCCGCTACAAAGCCCACCGGTTAATGCTGTTTAGGGAAATAACCACTGTTTATTGTGAGAACCATACGGAACACATAAATACACTGTGTGGGCAGAATGCAGAGTTCAGTTCGTACCTCACAGGAAACACATTACGTGTCCACTACAAAGCCCAAACTGTTAATGATGTTTAAGGAAATAATCGCTGTTTATTGTGAGAACCGTACGGAACACACAAATACACTGTGTGGGCAGAATGCGGAGTTCAGTCCGTACCTCACAGGAAACACATTACGTCTCCGCTACAAAGCCCAACCGGTTAATGCTGTTTAGGGAAATAATCGCCGTTTATTGTGAGAACAGAACAGAATGCAGAGTTCGAGTATGTTAATGCTGGTGGTATATACCAGTGGGCTTTCAGTGGTTAATGGACTAATCATGCTCTTGTTAAAATTGTATTTGAGAAATTTGGTCATAGTATTGTGTGTCTAAAACATCTTTGAGTTTGCGTCGTCATTATACAGTGACATATATCGTTACGTCATAATTACAAAGATACTAGATCTTGTCAGCACGCGATGGGAACCACAATGAGCACACAGGAGATCTCGCAGAAGACACAGGACTCTTCTGCCATAAAGTTTTGCCTGGTCAAGTTGCGACGTGCCCCTCACAGATGTTTTAGACAGAGTTTCCTGTGTTGCAGATCGAAGTGCTCAACAAACACTTATTTATTACATCGAAACCCGTTATTTACCTGGTCAATCTCTCGGAGAAGGATTACATCAAGAAAAAGAACAAATGGTAAGTTTATATAATGTTAGTATATTGTAAGAGATAGCCCACTTTGGTCAGTGTTGGAACACAGCACTTGAAAGCGCTAGGATCAAATTGTCTGGCGTATGGAAGGGCAAAGCGCCCGCAATCATGCAAGATATTGTATCGAGATGACAGAGAGCGCGCCCATATTGCAAGACTCATCGTCACTAATGACGGACCTGCATATTGAGAATGCCCCGTCACACGATACAGCGATAAAGCCGGCTCGCAAAGTCTCGGGTTCATATCTTGACAGAAGCATGCTTTTCTCGTCCCTGACAGATTCCTACTCAACAACATAGTCGCATCGTGTTATGATCGCTTCTTTCTTTTGTTTACGATTTTTTGTATCTCTTTAGTTCATGATATGTAATCAAGCAACACATTATCATATCCTTGGTGTTTGAAGTTTGATCTCTGCCCCGACACTCGGCTGGTAACAGAGTAATGATGTTAGTTATTGTTATGACGTCATACACCAGCCTCTCCCACAGCTTGACCGACATTTATTTGAAAGTGCAGGACTTGGTAACAAAGTATATTGTTATTCAATCTTAAGTTAAGTCTAAGTGTTTCTGGTTTGTTACAGTAATCATTACTGTCGTTGTGGTCATTTTGCATCGTTTTGAGTTGTTACAAACACAAAGTTTCCGTCATGAAGTAAACGGAAGGAAATGTTCCCCCTTAGGTGGATTTGTTGCATAGGAATAGGGTGTCACTGCACCAGCCCTTTCAAACGGACCCATCTCATTACTGTCCTTTCCCCCTTAACACCTGATGATGAAGCAGATAAAGTTTCCGAAACGTTAAGTTTGAGATTTCATGACGATTGACACGGTCAAAAATCGTAATCATGTGCGCTAAACGAACTGAAGTTAACAATTTACGTTCATCGACGATCCTACCTTATCAGCGCAATTATTCTCTTAACACATATTTACCACGTAGGCCTATCTCTAACTTTGAGCAGGCAATCTGCCAGTCTCTTAAGAGTTTTTCTGAAGTATCGGTGCCTGAAGTTTAACTCAGACCAAGCGGTACGTGAAGTTTCACTTAGAGACCGAGCGGTGCGTGAAGTTCCACGCAGAGACCGAGCGGTGCGTGAAGTTCCACTCAGAGACCGAGCGGTGCGTGAAGTTCCACTCAGAGACCGAGCGGTGCGTGAAGTTCCACTCAGAGACCGAGCGGTGCGTGAAGTTCCACTCAGAGACCGAGCGGTGCGTGAAGTTCCACTCAGAGACCGAGCGGTGCGTGAAGTTCCACTCAGAGACCGAGCGGTGCGTGAAGTTCCACTCAGAGACCGAGCGGTGCGTGAAGTTCCACTCAGAGACCGAGCGGTGCGTGAAGTTCCACTCAGAGACCGAGCGGTGCGTGAAGTTCCACTCAGAGACCGAGCGGTGCGTGAAGTTCCACTCAGAGACCGAGCGGTGCGTGAAGTTCCACTCAGAGACCGAGCGGTGCGTGAAGTTCCACTCAGAGACCGAGCGGTGCGTGAAGTTCCACTCAGAGACCGAGCGGTGCGTGAAGTTCCACTCAGAGACCGAGCGGTGCGTGAAGTTCCACTCAGAGACCGAGCGGTGCGTGAAGTTCCACTCAGAGACCGAGCGGTGCGTGAAGTTCCACTCAGAGACCGAGCGGTGCGTGAAGTTCCACGCAGAGACCGAGCGGTGCGTGAAGTTTCACTCAGAGACCGAGCGGTGCGTGAAGTTTCAGTCAGAAACCAAGGATATGTGAAGTTCCACGCAAGAGGTACGTGAAGTTTCACTCAGAGACCAAGGGGTACTTGGAGTTTTACTCTGAGACAGAAAATATATTTTCATGAGTGCCGCGGGGCCCAGAACGAAGAATGACTGTGCTGGCAAATCCAACAGCAATTTACCCGACCCGCCGACCGACCAAGAAAGATGTCTGCTGTAGGGGTTCAGAACCTCTGATATAAATGAATAGGAAACCGATCGTTTAATGAGAGAAGACTTGTTAACTGATGATTAGAGTTTCACTGTAAGGAGTTGCTGAATGGTTAGGTATTAACAGATCCGCCGCCCTTCACATATCCACTTTGAATGGAGGATAGAGATATTGTCTGCCTGTGCAGTTATTAATTTGATGAGTATCCATTCATCTGCTCGTGTTGAAAATGCGTTCCGAAACTGGACAATAGATATCGAAAACCTAACTTAAGCAGAGGCGAGTGCTTGTCTAGTTGCAGTGTTAACACTTTGAAGCGTGACTTTCATCTCTTCCTACAACTTCAGTGCGTATTTCACAGGAAACATTACATCTGCGCTACAAAGCCCAACCGGCTAATGTTGTTTATGGGAATTAATCGCTGTTTATTGTGAGAACCATACAGAACACATAAATACACTGCGTGGGCAGAATGCAGAGTTCAGTTCGTACCTCACAGGAAACACATTACGTCTCCGCTACAAAGCCCAACCGGTTAATGCTGTTTAAGGAAGCAATCGCTGTTGTGAAAACCATACGGAACACATAAATACACTGTGTGGGAAAAATACAGATTAATTAAATGTTAAAGCAGGTGGTACATATAGTTACCAATGGCATTTTAGGAGTTCATACCTGGACTTGTCTATTTCCACGGCTACGGTAAAACTCCCACTACTTTCTTAACCGAACTGTAGAAACCAATTTTCCTTATTACGCTGACATGAAAACAGGTAAATATAGAATGTATTGATACATATAGAAAAGGAGCTGACTCTTGTTGACACACAGATCAATTATAAGTTGTTTGTCCGCCTTGTAACATGCATATATTAACTGTATGTGATGTAAATTCGACGGATACTAAGGGATTTTTAGTATTAGATACAGACTGTAGACCAGAACTCAAGTAAACGCCATAGTTCTGAATTACGACGATGTCCGGTTCAGAAACAGGTAAACGCTCAACTTCAATTTTTCACAAATATTATATATGTTTAATATATTTTGATAAATGGAAGTAGATCCTTTAGATAGTTCTGCCTTCCTTCTTGGTAAAGGGCTGCCGGACGGCGCGTATGGCTAACAATCTCACAGCCATCTGTGAGCCGATTGTCTATAAAATGTGGGAGCCTCGACGTCTCTCAACCCTATGGGCCTCCACGGCCTGTTACAGATGTAGCTTAACCCTATTTTACTTTTTATTAAACATTTAATCTGAACACTAGAAAGCGTCGTTAAAGAAATCAAGATGTTTCGTCGTCACGCTACTGTTAAGTATCAGTTCTCTGCATGGTTGGAGTAACTGGCAACCAGACAGACGCAGGAAAATCCATAATAGCGATTTATGAATTCGCCCTTGGAGTCAGTCTTCTGTATGTGAAACTTTTGCTGTTTGTTCTGTGTTCTGTTTAGGTTGATCAAAATCAAGGAGTGGGTAGACAAGAACGACCCAGGAGCGGTGATCGTCCCCTTCTCAGGCGCCTTCGAGACCAAGTTGCTCGAATTGAACGACGAAGAGCGGAAGCATTATATGGAGGAGGTCAAGGCCACAAGGTGAGTGAGTGAGTGAGCCACCGTGGCTATCTTGCCAGGTTTTTCATTTGCAGTCTCAAAAAGGAAAGGGGGAGGTTATAAGGAGTAACGGAAGTGGTAGTGGGACGCACTACACTTTTGGAGCGAAAACTTTTCGACTCTGCCGGTTTCCTGACAGTTCCCTCTCGTCCTTAGGTAATTTTTCTTGCGATTTATTTAATGATGCTGCCGCTATGTGAAGTCCAGAACCTTTTGTCTTCTCGTCTGCAGTCTAAAAACATAAAAATTAGGATGTACGAAACTGTAATTTTGCCTGTGGTTCTGCTTGTGATACTTGGTCTCTGACATTAGACTGAGGGTGTTTACAGGCTGCTGAGATGGAATGAGGCGACAGGAGGTTGGAGAAGACTGCATAGTGAGGATCTTCATAACTTGTACTCTTCTCCAAGTACAATTAGCATGATCAAGTTATGGAGAATGAGATGGTCAGGGCATTTAGCACGAATTGAGAAGAAAACTGTATATAGGGTATTGGTAGGAAAGCCAGAAGGAATGAAGCCACTAGGAAGGCCAAGACGTAGATGTGTGGTTAATATTAAAATGGATCTTAGATAGAATTGGGTGGTATGGCTGGATCGATCTGGGTCATGATAGAGGCAAGTAGAGGACTCTTGTTAACGCGGTAATGAACCTTCGGGTTCCATAAGTTGCTGAGTAGTTCCTGAGTAGCTGCACAATTGGCGGTTTCTGAAGAAGGCCTCAGCTCCATGCAATTAGTCGGTATATTGTGTATATAACGTCGAATGGTAAAATTATTGAATTGGAAAATATTTGGAAAGGAGTGGTCTTGGCCTGTCTGAGGAAAGCCACGAAGATCTCTCTGGATAGCGGATATTCCTGAGGCCTTCGAATCGTCACGGAGTGTATTAAGTTGGGTCGTAACTTTGTCTTAGTTTGTAGACCATTACGAGTTATTACAGAATGGTGATTTATTAAACCGAATGATCATTCTTCTGCTGTGATTGCATCGACGCCGTCTGAGATCTGAAATTCAAGCAAATTTGAAACTATTTTTATGACGTCCCAAGGAAATTCACTATCATTTTGTACAGAATCTCTTCCAGGTAGCTAGTAAATAGCACAGGCATTCATAAGTACCTTTCTTGTTCAGACATCTGCAACATAATTGTGGGTTATGACGTTTCTGCTTCGTCTTTTTCTTCCGTCCCCTAAAAGGCAAGGATTATATTGAACTTCGTAGAATAGCCAAATATAAGAGGTTAGCCGCAGCTAAAATTGTTCGCCCTTGCCAATTATGATTATTATTATTATGTATTATAATCATTATAGTGCACACAGAAACGATTTTTAGAAAAAAAGGAAAACAATTGTAAGCATTCTTGTTGGATAATAATATAATTTCACGTAGGAAGGCGTCCAGAAATAAAAATGTTCCAGGTTTTGCTGCTCAGTCTCGTAAAACAATGGCATTACGTTTTTCCATTTCATCTGGCAAAATATATGGAGGCTTACAGTGCTGCAGAGGATAATTGTATCTGATGGCAGGTTTCAAAGGGGTTTAAGGGGGAGGAGGGATATTCACGTCTCCCGTTAATGGCCCTAGGATGGAGAACACTGTCTGAGTTTCTTTCTTTCTTCATCGTGTCTCACCGTTCTTTTTCATGTCTTTCTTTTACTATTGCTCGGTGGCCCGTGCTAGCCTGAATTGTAATTAATTCTAGGGTACATCAGAAAGTCTCGCTGGACATTTTAATTCTTATGTAAATGTCATAATGTTCCTCTGGGCCGATCACAGTGGCCCCGCGGTTTAAGGCATGAACTGTCTTCATTCGCTGGCTCGAACCCTCAGATCGTGGGTACGAATCCTACTTGAGGCATGGATGTCTGCGTGCGTTTGTTCTGTGTTTGCTTTGTCCTGTGTGTAGGTAGAGGCCTTGCGACGGGCTGATCCCCCATCCAAGGACTCCTGCGGACTGTGTATAGGATCAAGAAACTGAAAAGGTAGCCAAGGCCTAACAAAGGGCTGTAGACCAATAATAATAATATACTTCTGGATGTTTATTTGGAGACATAGGATTTATAAGCCTCATGACGAAATTTGGGATCTTTGTCCTGAGAATAGCATTACAGGTCTCAACAGAATCGTGGACGTTTGTATAGAGCAATGTGATCTGTTTGTCTCACAGCAACTTTCCGGATAATTATCAAAATACATAGGTTCATTTTAAACCCTAATTTATTTCCTACTAATTAATTTATAGGCTCTGTAACTTCATTAGCAGACCCAGGTATTGGTGGTGGGATAACATTAAAATGGATCTTAAGAAGGAGTGTGAAGTTGTATACTGGATGAATATCTTTTGCGATAAAGTCCAGTGGCGGCTCTAAAGGAACACAGTCTCTTAAGCTGAGCTACTATCAACTTCGCAAGGACTCGGCCACAAGGAGTTAGTTAATGTGTCCGAAGATAATTTGATAGATGTTTAGAAAACAAAAAACAGTGTGAAGTCATTAACAGCAATTTTCGGGATAAAAGACAACTTTAAACTTTTATGCAGTAAGTATCATGACACCCGTCTGCATTTCAGCGCGAAATTGCAAAAAGAAAACAGCAAAACTCAGATTTTGTCACGTTGATATAACGGCGTGTAAGCCGGTGGAAGTTCACTGACCTCTCGGAATAATATACTGCCTCCATCTTCAGGATAGAAGAGTAAGCCAAGCAAAGAAAAGAACGCAACCGTAGAAGTTTACCGATGTACACAGCAATATCGGGTGTCCAGATGAAAGATATCCAAATTAAACAAAATGTATATCTCGGAAAATAATTCTTATACACGGATTCGGTTAATGTCATCGGAAAGGAAAACCCTGTAAGTTTTTTCTCATGCCCGGCTTACGCGCATGCGCCGCCACATTTCTGCCACCATGTTAGGAATCATTTAGGCAGAGTGATGGCTGGGAGACAGATCTGGAGAAGTGGAGCAATCGCTTGGCCTCCTAGATAGCCAGATTTAACCCCACTGAATTGTTTTCTTGTGGGGTTATGTGAAGAACATTGTCTATCAGGTTAAGATCAACGACCTGCAAC
This sequence comes from Cryptotermes secundus, assembly GCF_002891405.2. NCBI lineage: Eukaryota > Metazoa > Arthropoda > Insecta > Blattodea > Kalotermitidae > Cryptotermes > Cryptotermes secundus. Next base: position 564,483 of record NW_019740660.1, read on the forward strand.
ACCTGAAAGCCCGCATAAGCGACGCTGTGACTATGGTAACACCAAACATGCTGTATCCTCTGGATATTTGTCGTGCCACCAAGGGAGCCCACGTTGAAATTTATTGGAAAGTTATATACTCACAAAGAACATTGATAGTTTCCCTTTGTACTGGTGTAACCCATAAATGTGTATATTAAAAGCTTTCTGAGATATAATTATTTTATTTTGGATACCTTTCATCCGGACACCCTGTATTGTCATCACACTTGATCTGTTTTATGGTTATTTCTTGATGATCGCTCTCTTGGTTTGGGTCTAAACTTGTATCAGACTTCACGGCGTCACATCCCAGTCGGTGTGTTTCCAATGTTTTCTCCTTCTGTGCTGTTGCAGTGCTCTGGATAAGATCATTGTACATGGATACAAGGCCTTGCAGCTACAATATTTCTTCACTTCTGGGCCAGACGAAGTAAAGGCATGGACAATACAGGTAATGTACAATACTGTCACGTGATTGAGTGACTACAGACGGGGTTTGGATTGGTAATCTGATTTATTGAACTCAGAATATAACTACAAATATCTACGACAGTTTCACTGAGTTACACACTCCAATGATCACTGTAACTACAGCACACATAAAGTCTCAGTAATCCCCAGCCGTTGCTCGGTAGCGGCTTTCACCGGCGGGCTTTCCCCATACTCTGTGTTCCTGAACTGTCCCCGTACCTCGGCTTCTAACAGCAAAAAATCACAACGACAGAACTTACCAACTAACTCTACTCCACTGCACTATTTTACTGCACTAAACTGTCCTGCTTATAACATCTCGGCACGGACCTTGTACAAAACACCGCTTACAACGGTTCTTTCATTGTTGCTTGCGTACTAGCGATGGCTCTGCTACTGTTGCGTATTTACGAAAATGTTGCCTAGTAATTGCTCTTTTTTTCTTGTTTCTTATGCCACATGTTTTCATGTATTTGCCACATCTGCATTCCACTGACATACTCCGTCTGCTTTGGTAACGTGTCTACGTCATCATTAGAAAGTTAAAGAGATTCTGTTTTTAAACATAGGATGAGTACTCACGCCGAGACGTAATTCAAACGAACTTACACAGGACGTTTCTCCCGTAAGGTTGCCTATACAGGGTAGGTCGAGTAACTCACGCCGGGACGAAATTCATACGAACTTACACAGGACGTTTCTCCCGTAAGGTTGCCTATACAGGGTAGGTCGAGTAACTCACGCCGGGATGTAATTCAGACGAACTTACTCAGGACGTTTCTCCCGTAAGGTTGCCTATACAGGGTAGGTCGAGTAACTCACGCCGGGACGAAATTCAGACGAACTTACACAGGACGTTTCTCCCGTAAGGTTGCCTATACTTGGTTCGTGGAGTGGCTGGACTTTAGTATTAACATTGAAAAAGTGCAGGTATCAAGAAAGTGTTCTACATAAGCATTTTTTTTTTTCGTGAACAATAACGATAATCGACAACAGAGACTGTTATTTACCTGCAGTCAGTGCTTACATCGCTATATCGGCTTGCCGTGTTTCCACATTCTCACGCAGCACAGTTACAGTTTTTGATATAGAAATATTTGATTATAAATGTAAGAGGTAATTTTGTTCCAATGCCGATTACGGTAGCCGCACGGTCTAAGACATAAACTGTCATCGCTCACTGGAACTCTGGGATCGCGGATTCGAATCCCACTCGAGGCATGGGTGTCTCTATTCGTTTATTCTGTGTTTCGTTGGCCTGTGTGTAGGTTGTGGCCTTGCGTCCGGCAGATCACTCGTCCAAGGAGTCCTACCGTCTGTAAACAAGATTACGAACTGAAGGAGAGGCTAGGGCCCTACAGAGGACTGTAGAGCCATTAGTTACTATAGGATTCTGACGATGGTGTATAACACACTGATATATTGGGTTTTTGGACTTCATCCATCGTCCTGGTTTTTAAGATAACTAATAAAAACACAACGTTTGTCCAGTGTTGTCCAGTGATTGAGGCTAGCTCTTTCTAACGGACCCAACAGAATAGGTGTTTTCCTTCACCTGAGGATGGAAACAGATCCAGTTTCCGAAACGTCGTGTTTTTATTAGTTATCTTAAAAACCGGGACGATGGATGACGTCCAAAAACCCAATATATCAGTGTGTAAAGCCATTGTTGGACGAATGAATAGAATTTGTTCCTGTACTTAACTAATTAAACAGTACTCCATAACGTGTTGGGAAGTGGAGTTATAGATCCACTATTCTTGAACTCTACATTTGATGGAGATGAGTGGTCAGCTTCACGCCCCTGCCGCTTTATCCTCGGGGGAAACAGCCTCCGATTTCCATTACTCGTATGTAGGAGGTTGTGCTTAATTAGTGAAGCACAGAGGAAATTTTACCTTTACCTTACTTATTGGACAGGCTGGGTTGGTACTAGAGACGGTCTGGACGCTGTGGAGAAAAGAAAAGTCCCTACCCCTGCAAGGAATCAAACTCTGATCTACTGGTCGTGCAGCCAGTCGCATAGATACTGAAATGAATGAGCTGTTCTGGCGCAAATAAACAATGTGGCTAAATAAATGAATGTTATTTTCAAGGGAGACAGAATATCGGCGCCTCTACGATCCAGTAAAGTATGTGGTCACGAAAGTTGCGGGCCTGCCGGAGCAATTTAAGGTCGGAACTAAAGTGGTGATGGTACATGCGGTTTTTTTTGGGGGGGGGCTGGAGAGTGCTCTGCGATTCGCGGCTTACCAAACCTATTGCCCTGAAAGAGAATGCCCGGTAACGATTTTGGAAGCATGTAGTTTAATAGCAATCATTTATCAGAGCAAGTCCTGTAGATTAAACTTAAACCCCCTATAATTCATGAATATGATCGAAACCAAATCTTTATAATATGAACTGAAATGGCCCTAACTTACTAAGTACTGCGCCCATGGAAGAGGCGGAGCAGACAAAAGCATAAGGCAATATTATAATTCTGGAACTTCCCAAAATTTACCAGACTACACCCACACTGCTCTCTCTGTAAAACTAAGCTTTAGGGGGCCACTTAACATTCCTGAGGTACGTCCCCGAAATGCCCTCAAGCGACGACGAGGGGCTGGCAGCACGTGCAATTTTAACCCCTCTCCCCATAATCAAAAATCTTCTTTTTCCAAATTAAAAGTGGTCTCGTTTGTAGAGAGAGGCTGAAAGTCGTGCCCCGCTTTCTGGGACTGCGTACGGACGCCTATTCTCATGCAAATGATAGAGCTGGAGACAGATGGGCCAATTTTGATGCTGCATGCGAACGAACCAAGTAAACGACTGGGCTTTCATTTTCCGAGGCAACGGGCTGGGAATAGTACGACCAGTATTTCAGAGTCTGCTGCGACAAAGTGGAAAGGACAAGTTGATAATAAAAATAACAGATTAGCAGGAATTTGCTAAGGATGAAACTCCCCCTTATACACAAGAAAAATACAAATTTATATATAAAAAGACCGTAACTCTTGACAGCACATCCGTTTTTACCATCATTTCTATTGATAATTGTTCGACTTATGGTGGGGAATCTTTGAATATATGGTGGAACGATGCATTGCTCCCCCAAGGGAAGCATACGGAATTTAGATCAACGAGAATCCAGTTTTGGGAGAATGAATAGGGCTAATAAATACAGGGTGATTAAAAAATGTCATGGGGAAGTGAATCATAGATATTGACAATGACTGTGAAGTTGAGTTTATAGGATGTTATCTGTATGCCACAGCAGAGACTGTATGAATCACTGTTTGTGTGAGAAGAATATTCAGTGCCCAATTCTCGTATTAGTCTTAACATTTTGTTGGATCACCCTGTATATACGCCTCTTCTCAACAGAAAACATTTCATATACAACAGAGTTCAGGATGGATCAGACGAAGCAGCGTCATATCAGTTGTAATTTCAAGACTGAACCAGTGTTGTAAACTGGGGGATGTCTGCCATGTTCGCAGTGTGCCCCAGTAATGCACTTGGGGTCGTGGAGGAAAGCATCCATATATCTTGAAATCGTTATGGCTCTTTTATGTTCCTCTAGTACCAATCTGGTCACGGGGAAATCAAGTAGTCTCCATCCGAATTTGTATTTACTTGTTTTTGTGTTTATTTAACACCATCTTCATGAAGCAGATTAGCATAGCGGTAACTTGTATACAGGAGGTTCTCAGTTTTAATCCGCTGGAACAGTGACAATCCTGACTGAGCGTGAATTTCCTCAGCCCCGCCATATAAATTACGGGATACTCGAAGGGTACTGAGGCTGTTTCCACGTGGGTAGAGCGGCAGGGGCGCAAAGCTGACCACTCACCTTCATCTGTAGTCCATTCGCGGAGACAAGAGAGTCCTCGTAAACAAATGCACGCGGTATCTCCTTCGCTCTATGAATGAAATCATGCAGCGATCACGTGATGCGTGTATCATTGCAAGGGCGTCCAAAGTTCACTCTTCAGTCTGAATGCAGGTTAACGTGCGTCCGAATGCAGTGAGTACACTGAAGTAACCGCGCGCTTTGTCCACTCCTTGCTGTCAGCTGTGGCGACGTGGGGCTTGCTGTGTTTACGCTAACTGTCTCGTCTCCGCGAATGGACTATAGTGCCGAGGTTAAGAATAGTGGAACTATACCACCACTTCCCCAGCCGTCTTCATGGAGTGGTATCTAATTAATGCAGCCAAGAGATAGCCTTGCCTTTATTAGGCCACAACCACTTCCTCCAAATCCTGTACAGGCGTAGTATAGATACTGACAGCATCGGCAGGTCATCCGCAGGAAGTAAACAGGTGCTTACATATACAGCAAACCCTCGCTAATCCGGATCGAAATATTAAAAATTCAAAATACTGTTCACAGTTGAGTAAGTAAGCTATCCCTGTAACAGACCGTGAAGGCCCATAGGGTTGTGAGACGTCGAGGCTCCCACGTTATATAGACAATCGGCTCAAAGATGGCGGTAAGGTTGTTACGCGCCGGCCGCGCTTTACTGCCCAGGAAAATTATTTAATGAATTCCTGTTACTCATTTCTGTTAGAGGCTGAATCGACCCCAGGGCCATATGCGGCTGGAAGGTTTAGGTCAATTGAAAAAATCCAATGACCTCATCGGGACTTGAACCCGCGACCTTCCGGCTTGTAGCATAGTGCCTCAACCAACTACGCTACCGCGTGCTCCCTGACAGTCGAGTACATACATTAATAAAAGACAGATGATATTTAGAAAGGCAGAGGAGTCGCGTATCTCTTCAGACAACTTTTGGCATTTTCTTCTAATCTGCATTATTACGTTCAAAACAAGTACAACTTCTGAGTCTTCTGTAGATGAATAAATTTACTGTCTTTTTTGTAGTTCTTAACTGAAGGCGCTACAGTGATATATTTTTATTTATTGTCATCAGCACTACTTATAGCATTCAATTTTCCATTTATTTGTGTTCTAAGGATTTTTTTTTTCCCTTTTGGGGGTACTTTCTCTACATTAGCCCAGATGACCTCTCCCTCCCCCCAATTACTCCGAATTAGCGAGGGTTTACTGTACATAATACGTCCGAGTCTGTGTAACGTCGCAGTTGATAAAGCATCTTAAAATAGTAAATACATGAAAAAGGCAGATCTAATTAATTCCTTTGTTATATTGGATCTGAGGTTTTCACAGCCGTGAAAGCGAAGAATACTGTCTTCTGTGACGTCACGGCATTTAATACAGTAGATATTCGCCGACGTTTCGGAGGAACATATATCTCCATCTTCTGAGTCATTTCAGCTTGTTGCTTGCTTCTTGCGCGTTGCTGGTTTCGCATATCTTCGACCCTGAAGATGGAGACGTTCATGAGTTTCTACCGGACTACCCGGCGTCACATCCCAGAAGCTAATACTAATAAATCAATTGTCTACTGCGCTTCTCACCCAGACGCCCTCTACGGCTTTAATTTTATATACGGCCCGGGAGGGCTGAGGAAAACTTCGAGAAATCTCGGCCAATCTCAGTCGAGATTGGAACCGGTAGCTACGAAATACGAAGCAGGTGTACGTCGTGTTGTAAATCCCTAGATAGTTACCAGCGGTTCGAAGGAACCTCTGCTTCCGTCTTCAGGTTACAACTAGCGTGAAGAAAATGGTACACTTTTTTACGGCTATTTGTTCTCTCGAGGCCATGGTTCCTCCTTTCTCTATATCCGTCAGTTCTTCCCACGCCTTCTTACTCTTCTGCCCTCAACATGGAAGCAGAAGGTTGATCCGAAACGTCCGTAACGCTCAATAACATTACACGATGTTACAGCACTTGCCAATATGCCATATTTTTACATAATATGTTTTATCTTCACGTAACACATCATTGGCACGGAGTTATGGTAGTTGGGTTATAGTTTGGTCGTGGTCGTGAACCCAAGTGGCGTTAATGTCACGAAGAGTGATCCTCCATCGTCCCTTAGGACCTCCCACAGAAACCACCTGCAAACAGGCCATGACGTCAACAAGGTCGGAGGACTACAAACGTCACTGTTGTGCCATCTATGGGAGAGAGATCCAACTTCATAGAAACAGTGGAAGTAAAACAGTGTGCTGCATTATCGTTTTATTCCCAACTGCAAATTCTGTCAACCGCGATCGCGTTAGGTAACTACACTGCACTACTGAACTGAGTGATGAAGTTCTTAATTAATCACCACTCTATAAGGACGTATGGTGGAGTTGAAATATAGTTCCACGCATTCATAGCCTCAGCACAGCGAATTGGCTCAAGCGGCGACGTTTAAGATTTGTTTCCGGGAAGCTGTCGGTTCGAATCTCGGCCGATACGCCTGCGCCAGGCTAATACTCCGATTCAGCAGCACAGATCCTTTACTATACTTGTATCACCCTACCATCTGACGCTGTGTAGTCTAGCTACTGATAGACGTCGTTAAATAAAACACAAAAGCCCATGCAGTTTTAGCCTCAACACTGTAAGAGGGGGGAGTAGTCAGCGTCATGCCCCCCCTCCCCAGTATCCACTGTATAGGAGGCTCTGTGGGCCCCGTAATCTGTGTTGTCGTGAAGAAGAGAGAAATTTCTTGCCCCTGTTGGGGAATCGAACTCGTTACCCAGTCGGCTAGGCTGTGCCATAGTCACCATAGTAACTTCAGTGTGGTGTTTGAATATCTGTCTACCCAGGAAACAATATCACTTAAACCTCATACAGACTGGTCATATAGGGCGAATTTTGAGATCTGAACTGAAAGGGTTGGGGTTGTACGTTGTCACATGTGAAGCAGTGTGGTATGGTAGAAATTAATAGCATTTCAGAGAAATGTACTTCATGGAGCTGAGCCCTCCTTGAGAAGACGCCAGTTATGCAGCCACTCAAGAACTTCACAGCAATTCATGGAACCCGAAGGTTCATTATCATGTTCACAAGAGCCCTCCACTGGTCCCTATCCTGAGCCAGATCGATCTAATCCATACCACTCCATCCTATCTCTCTAAGATCCATTTTAATATTGTTGCACCCTTGTCTTGGTCATCCTACTGGTTTATTTCCATTCGGTTTTCCCACCAATGTCCTATATGCAATCCTCTCCAATTTGTGCTATATGCCCTGCCCACCTCATCCTCCTTGACTTGATCATTCTAACTGTACTTGGAGAAGAGTACAAGTTACGAAGCTCCTTATTATGCAGTTTTCTCCAACCTCCTATCACTTTATGTAACTGTTCAGTCCAAATATTCTCCTAAGCACCCTCTTCTCAAACACCCTCCATCCGAGAAGGCTCTAATATTATTTACTGTTGGATTATTTAACAGTACAGTCAGTATCTCGGATTGCAAGCTGTTGTTAATGTCATTTGACGTACTGTCCGAGAATTTGTTTGGATGGATGTATGAAAACCACAGAAAACATCAGGACACATGTTCTCCTGTCCAAGATTTCAACCTAGAACTGCCCTAAACTCCCGACTGTAATTCTCAGTTATTTGACCTGTCTTGAGGACACTTAGTGGTGGGTCTTGTTTCAGAAAGGTACTAAGGCTCCTCAAGCTGCTGGAAGGATTCATACAGATATGGAGAAGGGCTTCATAATGGCAGAGGTGATGAAGTTTGAGGACTTCAAAGAAGAAGGATCAGAGACAGCTGTCAAAGTAAGTAGCCACGCAGAGCATAGACCTGTTGCATGGTGCTTTCAGACACAGGTACAGAGCTGACATTTGTCTTCATGTTCCTCTCAGTCTCTTCTCATCTTCCTTCCATTCTCTTCTTACCTCTTCCCTTCCTTATCACTTCCTCTACCTTTTCCACATTTAAATGCTAAAAGGTAAAGCTATCCCTGTAACAGGCTGTGGAGGCCCATAGGGTTGTGAGATGTCAAGGTTCCCACATCTTTTGGACAATCAGCTCACAGATGATGGTGAGGTTGTGAGCCTTACGTGCTGGCCACCCTTTACACCCAGGAAGATTCCTGATACTCCTTTTGTTTAGAGGCTGAGTCGATCTCAGGGCCATAGTGCTCCTGGGAGGATTTGATCAATCAAAAAATTCATGATGTCATCGCGAATCAAACCCACAGCCTTCCAACTTGTAGCGTAGTGTCTTAACCAACTACGCTGCCACATGTCTCCTTCACATTTCCCCATGTTTTCTTCTTTCTTCCATGAACCACACAGCTCTGAGTCTGAAAGGGTTAAAGCTTCAGTCTGTAACAGGTGGAAAAATTACCATTTCCAGTGACTTTCTTCATTCCTTGTTTCCTCTTAATGACTAGGTTCCTGTTACTAAATGTCACTACTGTTTTCTTGTCACCAGAATGCAGGACAACGTTGCAATATAAAGATACATATCTAACAGATCCTTTCAAACAGTAGCACAGTTCAAATATTTGGGAACAGTGCCAATAATCAAAATTTCATTCGTGAAAAAATTAAGAGAACGTTAAATTCAGGAAATGCTTGCTATCATTCAGTTCATAATATTTGTGTCATCCTATCTGGTATCTAAAAATGCCACAATTAAAACATACAACATCGTAAGTTTGCCTGTTCTTTTGTATGGATGTCAGACTTGTGTTCTCACATCAAGGCAAGAACAGGTGCTAAGGGGAATAATATAATGGGAGGCTAGAGAAAACAATGTAATTAGGAGGTTGATAATTTGTCACCCTCACCAAATATAATTACAATGATCAGTCACTGCTGGAGGTGAGTGGTCAGTCTCTCTCCCCAGCACTTTCCCCACAGAATAAGTGGCCATGAGACCTACGAGACGGGTGACTCAGTGGACCTCACATCCGGTCTGGATGCTGTGTAGAAAAGAAAAATCTCATTTTATCAGAAATCAAACTCAGATTCCCAGGGTGATTCTCCTCCTCCTCCTACTCATTCTTCTCCTTCTTCTTCCTCCTCCTCTTCTTCTTCTTCTTCTTCTTCTTCTTTTGTGGTGAGACTCCACTCAGTACATTGGCCACTATTTGGCCTATTGTACCAGCCCTGGATGATAGGTCCTGAGAGTGGGGCAGTTAGTGAAATGAAAATTGGCAGGGCAAACTGAAGTACTCAGAAGAAAGATACTCCATTGCCACTTTGGCCACCACAAATCACACATAACCTGACCGGGGATGAAACCCAGGCCACCATGGTGAACTATAATAATCTGTATATGATTTCAGGCTGCAGGGAAATACCGACAGCAAGGTCGAAACTACACTGTTGAGGACGGGGACATCATATTCTTCAAGTTTAATGCTGGGGCAGGACTTAAGGATGCAAAGAAGAAGTGATGGCAAGCGGTGATGCTGGTGATGCTGGTGCATCTTTATGTGAATCTTGTCCTCTTCTCCTACTGCAGCACAGAGCTGTAAACAAGGACGATTTGGCCCACCCTTCACAATTGCCAAAACAGTTCCCATTCACAAGAAACAGGAAAATCTCTCTTTAGATGCTACATGTAAGCTTATATATGTACATGGCTCTCTTATGTACACTTCCAGTTCTAAAATATATATTTCTTGTTAATGGGACAGTGTTTTGTGATTCTCTATAAGGCCTTCGCCATAGAGTTCTGAATTACAAATGCAAAAATTGTATAAATTGTCAGGTTTTTATGGTTTTTAATGTTCAGATTGTGATCTTCTGTGTTGTGTCACTGTGTTGTGTTCCTGTGCATGGAACATGCTGCCTCCATCTTCAGGGTTTAAGCTATGAAAAACTGCTCTTTATCAGGAGGGTAGTCCTACAAATAAAACTGTCTGGGTGATGCAATATACAGTTCCATATTGCAAGATGTATATAAATCATGATATGAAGCCATCCTCAGTTTGAACTTCTCACACACAGAACTGAATGATGTACAGTTCGTGAAATGCACATAAAGAGACATGCTTCTGATTAGAACATTAAGATCAGAAATTAAGTAAGCTATAATTGTTTGATGTCACTCTTCTTAAAGTATTGTCACATGTATGAGTGACTCTTGGGTTGGATGTTGGTAGACTGCCTCTGTGGTCTAGTGGTCAGAGTTCCTGGTTGCAGATCCAGAGGTTCCGGGTTCGATTCCCGTCGCTACCAGAATTTCTGAGAAGTAGTGGGTCTGGAACAAGGTCCACTCAGCCTCATTAGGATAATTGAGGAGCTATTTCAAGGAAATACCGATTCCGGTCTAGAAAAGCGAAATTAATGGCCATGGGGATTCGTTGCACTGACCACGCAACACTCGCTGTCCACTAAAGTTGGCACTAACTTCGCCGACAAGCGGCATGTTATGAAACAAAACCTCAAAGAGTATTCTTTTGCGACGTCAATTTATTACTCAACGCCATAACTACAGTTAAATGTAACTATAACACAAAATGTTGAACAAGTCGTTTCACAGTCGATTCTTTCATATTAACAACTCTCACTAGACTGTAGAACTGCTCTGCTCTCCATACGGCTTCCACTGGCTTCTCTCAACACACACTGCCACGCTCGGTCCTCAACTGACTTCTTATACTGTTGCCTGCTGCAATAGCAGCGGCAGCAGCGTCCGCTGTCATGTCACAGTGGGGAAGTGTTGCCTAACACAGCTTCTCTGCTGTTGCGTCACCATGGAAAAATGTTTACTGTCAACACGTGTGTTATCTCGTCACACTGAGTCCACGATTCCCAACACAGCAGTTGCTCGGTCGATATAGTTCGCTTGCAAACTAGAACCACGGAGTTGGATTTATTAACCAGTTATACACTCACGACTCATGACTATATTTTACAGTTCATTAGAGCACACGCTCAGTCTTTCCTAGTCCTCAGTATCTTCACTAGTATAGTTACCTGGTAACAGCTCCTAACAATGGCTATTCCTCGGTTTCCAGGATCATGTCCTGTCTGAACAGTGGCTCCCTTCAAACTGAACTATTCCTGCTTCACTTGTCCTCCTTATAATCCCTTCGCACTGGTGGTGTACTTCAAATTAAGCCACGGTCACTTCCTTCCACATCCTTTTCCATTCATTATTCATCCTACCATTTGACGCTATAGGAGTCTCAGTTCTGAAAATGTCATAAAATAACCTACTAAAAAGAAAGAACTGAAACATAATGATATCAACTGTTTTTCACATGTTCTCACCTGTTTCAGTTTCAAATGCAGTCAGTTAAAAATTCAGTTTTAATGAAAAAATGGCTGTCCCAGGAAGTAAGTTCCCAGTATGGGGTTAAATTAAAGGTAAATCTATCCCTGTAATAGGCCTTGGAGGCCCATAGGGTTCTGACACGTCAAGGCTCCCACATTTTCTATGCAGTTGGCTGATAGATGACAGTGATATTGTTAGCCTTACGCTCCAACCGCTCTTTAACCCCAGGAAGATTCCTGGTACTCATTTTTGTTAGAGGCTGAGTTGACCCCAGGGCCATAGTGCAGCTGGAAGAAATAGGTCAATTGAGAAATCCAATGACCTGATTGGGAATCAAACCTGAGACCTTTCCGCTTGTAGCATAATGTCTCCACCACCTACACTACCATGTTCCTCCCACCCCAATATGAGGGTATGGCATTAATGTGCTGAGCATGATACAGTGATCCAGGTTCATGCTGTACTCTACCACTGCTGCTATGTTATTTGTATTCATTCATGTTTGAATGTCTGGTTTGTTCAGTGTACACATTCAGACATTCAATGCAGATGCTATATATTCTCTGAGTATGGAAATGACAGGTTCCTCTAAACCCATGTGAAGACGGGATCAAATACTTCCACCGTGACCCTGTGAGTCATATGAGGCAACAAAAAGGGAAGTCTCAAATCTGAGACAGTACAATATGGTCACGAGTCTCAAGGGACTAGGACCTGAGAAAGACTGCTCTGGCAAAGACAGGTTCCTGTAGAATTTTGGTATTCACCTATAGAACTTCACTGTATACCAATCCAGAAGATCAAGTTAGAAAAACTGTGCATTTAATATTTGGTCATGTCACAAGTATGGTTCAGTGATATGTTTGCTATGTTATAAACCATTTCGGTTGTAGAATTTGAAATTCTATATGTATATCCTGGCGAAGCATTGTGCCAGTCTGGAATGTTGGTCATGGGATCAGATGTTCTGAAGAGTACACTACTTCCTGATCAGAACGTTCTGATTTAAACATAGAATTGCTTTGCTTAGAGGCATTATAAGACCATTATTCTTATCCACTTCTCAAAATTGTTGTAACATTATAAGTTATGCTCATGCTTTTGCCCTGCAGTTACTCTCTAATTTGGGACTCCATGCTTCACCAAAGAGAAGCCATGTTGAACTGGCTGTGAAAATGTCTGTACATGGATAATAAAAATTTTATCATCCTTGGTGGTTCTAAATTTCACAATGAATGTACTTCACTTTACTGGGTTGTAGCATACATAGCAGGCTGCAACTTAACTGACTGCTTAATTAATTTATACCTTAATCTCTTTCTGTTATTTATGTGTAAGTTTATATCTTTTAACTAATTGCTTTTACATGTTATACTAAACAGTATTGTAACATTTAGTTTAAGGTCTTTCATTCTGGTCCGTCACACTAACCAATTAACAATCAAGTTCCTTCCGTCAAATGTGACACTTTTTTAAGTTTTCCACCTCGTCACCACCTGCCTTACATGTTTCGGCTCACCACGGAGCCATCATCAGAGGCATTTATAGTAGAAAAAGAATCACCAACACACAAAACTTCATTTTGTCCAAGATAGCCACGTTCCAGTTCATTAAAATAATTACAAATAGTTAAAATTACCCAGAGTGTCGGTTCACTAAAAGTTTTTCACACACCACAGTAGCTTTCTTATTTGATTCGTCGTTAATTCTGTAAAATATGTTTCGTTATTTGAAGTAAGAATTCTTAAAATCCCTAGAATTCTTTCCCGCTTGGCCCAATCTTTTTGCTTCGGGATGTTGTTGACGTGTGTTGTCTGTAAATAAAAATTGTGGTTTTATTTAGATTGTATTATATAAGTTTTTATGTGTATATACTTTTAAGGTTCAATAACCTTACCTGTCGGTAGTTGATGTTGCTTGTCTGTGTGTTGTGATGCTTGTGTGCTTAAGGAGTGCTGTGTCGTGTGGTTTATGTATCCTGTGTTTGTGACGTCAGTGTGGGGGTGTACGAATCCTGTATTATGAGTTCGAAGAGGTTTTTTTGATTGTTGGTTTCTTTTATCNTCATTTTTACTTTTATACGGTGGCTAACACTTGTGTTTCTGAAATATTCAGTTTTCCTGCAGGTGGAATTGTATTGTCCTTTCTCTGCTAGCACCATCCTTGTCTGAATGTTCACCAGTAAGGAAGTTGAAATCGACCAACGATGAAACTGATACATCAACATTACTTTAGTACTGACTTTAGGCTATCACAGTGGTTCATTGTTGATGGGGCCGTTGGGTCTGTAGTCTGTGTGGATATGGGGAGTGTTGCCATCATTTCAGAAATACATGCTGAGTGTTTCGTGTCTCACATTACTCACTTTGATCCTGAAGATAGAGGCAGCATGTACCTGCAAAACGTCACCGACACTGGCCGCATCCACAGAGGACAAGGAAGACCCAGACGGAAAGTCAGTACTTCTATAGTAGCATGCAGCAGTGAGAAGAATATTAATGCAGTGATATTCTTGCCAAAATAGATACCAGGTAAGATGATTAATGAAAAATACAAAACTTTAAAACCCAATGTAAGCAGTCCTCATATTTAAAATTCCCTTTTTCACTGCATCACAGTTGACCTTGTGTGGATCTCCTCTTTACATTAAATCATATGCTGTGAACTGCAGCATCACATGTGCCTAAGAAATCAAATATTGCTTCTGGGTAGTTGTGCTTCTCATAATGGATTCTGTTCCCATGGATTTAGTTATAGATATTTATTACTTTTATCGTCCTTTATGCACCTTCCCAAATTGTTTGCTGATCATTGCACTAGACCATAATTTTTTTACCTCTTTTTTCTGTTTATATATCTCCTCTGATCTCAGAGCAAGACTTCTTATAACCATTTTGTAGGCAAATAGTATTTTATGTGAAAGTACGTTCTATAATGCATCATGGACATAAGACCCAGAGACTCTTTCATTTGAAGCAGACTGTATTTACTCATTGCACAGAGAAAATTGTACAGAAGAAAGGTCAGAAGGCATGAAGGTTACTGTCTTCTGTTACCCACCCCATGTGGTCTGGCAAGGGAAGATGCAGCCCCCATCTTGAGGGTAGAGGAGGAAGTGATGCTGGACAAAACAGGTATTGATATAATGATACCAGGGAGGAAGGACAATCCCTGTGGCTAAGAGCAAACCAATTAGAGCGGTGTAAAATGAATAGGGTTCTGGGGTCCTGAAGAGGCTACCAAGTAGTGTGGTCTAGGGTTAAAACAGTAACCTTGCAGTAAGGATGTGCTTAGTTCAGATCATGACAGGGATGCCCATTTTGTTCTTCCCCAGTCCAACCCGGCCAGTGTTAGGATAATACCTCACTTAGGCCAAAAGCACATCCTTCCATATCCTTTCAAAATCACTGTTCATGCCATTCTACTATTTGACACTGTATGGTATACATGCTGATGGAATCTTAAAATAACCATGAACAGATATAGAAATTGGTGCAGAGACATTGCACAGACTTTGTCAAATAAGATTGACCTTGAGTGTTCTACCTTAGAAACATAATCTGTTGTTCGTCTGTAGATTGTTGTCAAATGCTGAAAACCAGGCAGCACTGAAATGTGTTGTACTGGTGAAGAAAATTAACATCTCATGTTTGGGCATACTGTTACGAAAAGCTATTTCCACCCCTGCTGAGAAGGCTTTATCTGGTGGTAGCACTGTCAATGAGGTGTCACGTCACCGTATTGTTGCAGGAGGCGAGCTCGTAGCCAATGATAAAACTTGTGTTCTGCCTCTAGGGCCTTCTCAAGGTATTTACGGGTGGCACGGCTGACATGTTGGCGTCTCCTGTTACTGTTGTGGTGAGGTTCTGAAACAAATAGCCGTAAAAGTTATTAGTACTAATACTGAGGTCCACTGTCTATGACATTTGAAATTTTTATGGGTTCCAGCCACATGAAACCTGCAGAATTGTGCATTTATCAGACTGGAGGTCATTGTATGAATTTACTTGTCAAAATTCATTGTCCTGTATATATAAGAGTTGTTGCCATTACACAGTTTCAGGTTACCATAGCAACAAATCATTCAGTTAGTAAGTTATGTAGTAGATCACGCACAAGCAGTCACCCTCTTGTTTTAGCTTTTCATGTCTATTTTGTATACTGTATGGCAGAGAAAATTTATGACTGACTATTTGTGGGTGTTATTCATGAGAGATGATGTCAGCCTCAAGGCATCATTCAGTAACGTAGGACTGGAAAGAAATAGGGCATAAAGTAGGGGAAGTTAGTAGTACAAGACTTACATAACAAGTAATGAGACTTCCTGCTGCACTAATTTCCTGCTATATAAAACATTATGATCTTCTGGCATGTGACGCCATGCTGTTTGGTAGATGGGTACAAATGTTTCTGTGAAACCAACAGGCTCCATCCGCAGGACAGAAAACACTTCTGCCTTTATGATGGAGGCTGCATGTTTTTTTCTGAAATGTTGATACTTATCTACCAAACTACACAGCGTCACGTGGAAGAAAACATATCTTAATATTTACTGCTGTAAGGACTTCAAATGTCAGAGACCTACAACTGAAGTCTTTTTACCAGTTTTCTTTGACCATAGGTATCAGTACAACATCTTACCCATTAAATCTTGAAAGTAAGTTTTCTGGAGGCCTCGAAAGAAGTAAGGAAGACGATTTTCCAGTACTGCCAATGTGACATTCAGTTCCTCCAGAATACCAACCACTGGGAAATAACGCTCCACATTTGCCTTGGCCCTCTCCAGGGCTTGCTGGTTGTTCAGTTCCCTGAAATGTTTTGTACAGGTACAAGAATTTTGCTGTCATGGAGATAAAGGGGGGGGGGGAGATATTCACTAAATGAGGCACAGAAGTAGTGGCTATTCTGATTGCATGATATCACATAAATTGAATTTCTGTTTTAATACCCATTTTTATCAACGTGAAATGTTAGTGAACAGTGACAACTTTGGATAGGATTTCTCTACTATTAACCCTTCCAGTCAGGCATTTCTTATAAGAATCATAATTTACATTAATGTCTAGGCTATTTACAAATTCTGTTATGACATGTGAATTATGTGGATAGGAATATTAGAAACATAATAGTGTGTGTGTGTGTGTACTGAAAGACTGTGTTGGAGGCAATATCCATAGGCCATGCCATAGTGAGCAGACACACTGGTTTATAGTGTGTGTTTGGATGGTGTTTTCTAAATGCATTCTCCCTTATTTCCCTTCACCTATTTGATTGTTACCTTCATTGTTTCCCCCTTGGTCCTGCTCTTAAATGGCCATTATCTAGGACTCTGTTCCCTCATTCTGTAGCCCACTCCTGCCGTTCCAGCTCTGGGGGGTACACATGAGAATTCCTTAAAGGGAGAACTTTAGTACATTTCATATCATTGCAGCCTAAACTGGGATGTGATATTTGGATGGAATTAACAGAGATCAGCAGAGATGCCTGAAATCCTTGCCAGGACAAAATGATGCAGAGGGCTTCCTTTGGACACTCTCTACAAAAAGAACAAGTGAACTAACTAACTTCATTGAGCTGAGCCCTTTTTGAGAAGCTGCCAGTTGTGCAACTACTCAAGAACTTCCCAACCTTTAATGGGACCCACAAGTTCATTACAATGTTCACAAGAGCCCTACACTGGTCCCCATCCTGAGCCAGATCAATCCAGTCCGTACCACCCCATCCTATCTCTCTAAGATTAGTTTTAACATTACCCACCCATATACATCTTGGTATTCTAGTGGTCTCTTTCCTTCTGGTTTTCCCACAAATGTCCTATATGTATTCATCTTCTCCCCATTCGTGCTATGTGCTCTGCCCATCTCATCCTTGATTTGATCATTCAAATTATATTTGGAGAAGAGTACAAGTTATGAAGCTCCTCATTATGCAGTTTTCTCCAACCTCCTGTCACTTCATCTCTCTTTGACCTAAATATTCTCCTCAACACCCTGTTCTCAAAAGAAAAAAACCCTCAGTCTATGTTCCTTGCTTAACTCTTTGACTGGCGCGAAAGGTATTTAAATCCCACCCCTGTCCTGGCAGGCCCTTTATACCTTATGTCGCTATAATGTACGTAGTTACTTTTTCCTAAACAACTTCAACAAAAATTGGTTTTTAAAAACGAAATTTTCAGGAACTAATTAAAATACAATATTTTATGCAATAAATGCCTTTCCATGCCTCTTTATTAGTTTTTCTTCGTCTGATAAATATTGAAACATGAAAGTTTGCAGAGAGCCACACCACAGCCTGCACACATGATACTTGTTTCTTTTCTAATCTTGTGCTTAGCACTCACGC
>NW_019740660.1:582741-584633 GCF_002891405.2 Cryptotermes secundus
ATGTGTTATATCAATTTTGATCCCGAAACTATTAGCAAATGGAAATATTGGGGATACATTGTCTCCGTACGTTCATGAGATGGGCGTGTCAGGCACCTCACTCGTGGTAGGTAAATGTTCATGATTACTGTCTTGTGGATCATTGTCTATCACTGTATTATTGTCACTATCAACTTCATCCAATTCAGGAATCATTATTTCATCGCCAATATCATCATCAGAACAAATCTCGTTCACAACATTTTCCAGCTGGTCTGTAGGAACACGAAGACACTTGCTGCAAGAAGCCATGGTGAAACTGAATGAATGTGAAATATTTTCTGACCTTTTCCTTCTCAGAGGGTTCTGATAGTAATATAGAACCACACAAAGTTTACAAGGGTTCTTTACAAACATGCACAAAAACTATCATATATGTGTCTTTGGTTGATGAGTGCCAAGAGAGCATAGAAGGGAAGAGATTGTCAAAGCGTTAAAACACGCCAACGTCAGGGAACAGCTGGCATCGTCCGGGCGTTAAAACACGCCCGCGCCAGTGAAAGAGTTAATGTGAGAGATGAAGTTTCATGCCCATACAGAACCAGAGGCAAAATTATGGTTTTGTATATTCTGGCTTTTATGTTTTTAGACAGCAGACGAGAAGACGAAAGGTTCTGGACTGACTTGTAGTAAGCATTAGAACAAGGGAACTATTAGAACCAAATAGGAACCATTCTAGACAATTGACAGAACAATTACAGGACGCTGTCACTTGGAAGGACGCCTATTGAAATTGGGACTGGCAGCTTGTGAAAGGTTCCATCACAGTGATGAAGCAGCCTCACATAATGCTTGTCTGGCTCTGGTTCTCTACTGTCTTAAGGTTCTGTCATCTGGGACTCCATGAAATGAGGTGTTTGCCGGAAGGCTGCCACCTCAGTAGTGTGCCAGAAAGTCTGCTTACACACTTAACATTCATCCCTTTTAAGAATATTTTTACAAAGAGCTTGAGTTGTGGATCTATATATTCAAACATAAGTAAAATAAAAAAGGGTAAAGCTATTCCTGTAACAGGCCCTAGAGGCCCACAGTGTTGTGAGGCGTCAAGGCTTCCACATTTCCTAGACAACTGGCTCACAGATGGCGGTGAGGCTGTCAGCCTTATATACTGGCTGTCCTTTACCCCCAGGAAGATTCCTGGTACCCATTTCTGTTAGAGACTGAGTCGACCCCAGAGCCATAGTGCGGCTGGAGGATTAGGTCAATTGAAAAATCCAGTGACCTCATCAGGAATCGAACCCGCAACCTTCCGGCTTGCAGCAACGAACTACACTACTGATGATGAAACACAGGTGGCATCACAATCTTTTCAAGATCCTGTGGTATTAATATGCTGTATATTTCTGTATTATCCAGTCCTCACTGTTTTAGATATGTAGGTGGAACAGATGTCTGGCTCCCCCCCCCCGGTTACTGGTGGCTGTGGTTGCATTTGAGGTGAAGATCTTGTAGAAGAATAATCAGAGAAACGGAACATACAGTAAATGACAGGTGACCGCAGTGCATGTGTCGCTTAATGCCCAACCATACAATCTAATCTGCATTATTGCATACTTTCCAGTAGCAGGTACTCACATGCACCACCCGTGGTGTCCACAGAAGTATGGGATGGACAGGTCGTATATTTTTCCTGTCTTGAAGGTGCACTGTGGATCCCCTGAGTGGACACATTCATCAAAACTCTGAGCTCCAAATTTTTTAGGCTTGAATGTTGGTGCACCCCGTAGGTCTGGATTGCGAGGGTTTGGTGTAGCACGTGCGTAGTAAAACCTATAAATGTGAAAGACAGTGGTTAAACAACCATCAGATTCATTTGTGAAGCGAAATTAATTCAGGAGGTTAAATTGATGGGG
>NW_019740660.1:584684-585005 GCF_002891405.2 Cryptotermes secundus
TTAGCAAGCATAAAGGATAAATGCATACAAAATTTTAGTCTGAAAACACATGGATACTGCCATGATATTTTCAAAGGGAGGGTAGGGGTATTTATGAAATATCTTTGCAAATTCACATTTAAGCCGTTTAAAGATAATTTCATAGATCCCTAGAGGTTTCAAGACAGATGTATAAAAAATTTAAATAATTTTTGATACCGATATTTGTTGCGCTTCGTTTACTCCCGGAATCTAGAGTCTGGGGGCACATGCATGGCTTGCCCCCCCCCCCCCAGTGGCCATGGAAAGAGACCGCTTTTAGCGACCTAGGCGTGGAGGTGA
>NW_019740660.1:585047-617119 GCF_002891405.2 Cryptotermes secundus
ACTGGATTTACGTCGCTCAGAATAGGATCCAATAGCGGGGCTGTTGTGTGCACGGTAATGAGCATACAGCTACACAAAAGGCGGTGAAGTGCTCGACCGTCTGGGCTACTGTCAGCTTCTGAAGTAGAACCCTGCTTCCTGCACGTATCCCCAAGCGTCGCACCCAGTTAGAACAGTTGGGATTCGGCGTAGCGACTGGACTACAGAGGAAGCGGAGTTCGATTCCCAGCACGGGAAGAGATTTTTCTGTTTCCCATAGTGTTCAGATCGTCACAAGTGCACACCGAGCCCCCTGACCAATGGTTACAGAAGGCGGCCGGCGCGCGAAGCTGATCAGTTAAGCACAGGAATGGCTACTCAACAGGCCGGTCTAGCTGCCAGGCACTGGATATGTATTTGGAAGGTGCTCAGTTCAATTCTTGACCGGGACACCGACTCTCCTGAGGCATATCGTGGTTTTCTTCAGTCCCTCCAAACATTCCGGGATATCTCGATTACGCCACGACAACTTCCTTCAAAATTCTTTCCAGTTCATTCGCCAGTAATTCAAACCATCGACGTTATGTAGTGTAATTATTGACAGGGTGGTGAAGTAGTTAGTTAGTTATTAGAGAGGGTGGGTTTCCCATGCGCTTAGACCTGTAGTGGTCCATTGTGCTTCCCTCTATGATTTCTACCAGCCTCTATATCCTACCGGTATTTGTGCTTACCATCAGTCCCACCCAGCCAGCGAGACCGGCTCTCTACTGGCTGAGAAGTATCTATAATGCTTCCCCCATCTACCGGAGGTATTAGTGACTGCTGTTGGGCGGCAAACGTCCGCAATTTTGCTCAGTGACCTCCTTTGGAGGTATGAGGTTCTTTTACGTGCCATAAAGCTACGACACGGGACCCACGGCTTAAAGTCCCTCCCGGGGGACTTGTTCCCTGAATTTTTCCGCCCTTAAAAATTCGACGACCTCCGCCCGGTATTTGAACCCGCGTACTACGAGTCATGAGGTAACTCGCAATACAAATACCTCGGAACTGTTTCTTAACGTCGCCGCTTGGATCGCTACATGCCGGTGGAACTCGTTATGTGTGTCACGCTCGTGCGGGCAATCCGAATACTAAGTGTAAGGCGGGACAGTAAAAGTGAACGCTGTACCGTTACTTAATGTAGCTATTGTGTAAGCTTGCTTCAGGTTTGGGCTGTCACGATCGAAAGGAAGTTTCAACTCATTGCAGTCTGTGAGAACTGCGCATATCATGCTGCAGATTGTTGCTTACACTGAGCCTCTCGGAATGTGGGGAACCAAGATCGACTGCTTAAACACATTTAAACTGTTTAGAACTATTTGCACCGATAGCCCTAGAACATTCAGGATAGACGAGTATATTCTAAAATAATTTTAAAATATTGGTACTGTATGGCACGTTTCCTTCTCATTTCGGCTTAAGTACGGGGAGGGGGGAGATGCCTAGCTCCCCCCCCCCCATTTGCCGGTGCCCATGCTTCTGGTTTACGACGTGTGGTTGGCTACTGATGTTTCGGAACAACCAGCTGCTTCTGTTTGCAGCCTCTTAGAAGAACAACACGTGGGAAATAGTTCATTGTTCTTGATCTTATTCTTCAAAATTATGCACCCTTGGCTCTTTATTCAACGATGCTGTGAATATCTCAGATTTTTTAAGATGGTCAGTGAATCGACAAATTTTAAAGGACATGAAAAGAAGCGATCTTGGCTAATTTGAGGTACCGATGGCCGGCGCCCTAACCGAGGTTTGAACGCCAAATTTCAGCTCGATCGCGAGCTTTGACATGAATAACCAAGTTCCCTGGCCTTTAATATCTCAGGTTGTCTGGGCTTCGCACTCAGCCGACTTAAATGAAAGAAATTTGATATTATTATTTGCCTGCGTGCCCAACCATTTTCGTTGTTCGTGACGGTTACTCGTGTTTTGCGCCTCTTGAAACTCGAGACTTGAAACCCCTAAGTTTTAACAGGAGAGCCAAACGTGATACGTGTTGTGCTATTTGTGCACCTTCTCCTACGTCCGCCTCTTCTGTGAGCACAACCTGACGTAAACCCTACGTACATCGAACGCAGTAAAGACCCTGCTCAACTTCGTATCTCTCTTCATAACGCATGAAAGTCCATCTCCCAACGCTTTCCTCTCTCTCCAACTTACCTTTATTATAAGAACGAGCGGGCAATATCTGGGAACATTCAAACCCGATTTTTTTTTCGCGTCGCAAAATTACAGTGTTTCTCACTGCTTCTCTCCCCCCCACACACTTTCTCTTCTTTTTCTCTCGTACGTGTACACAGATGTTATCCTTCATATGTAAAATCGTTTTTAACTTAAGAGATTTATCGTTGCCTTTACGCAACTTCCGGTTACCATAACAACGAATTGTCGAGCATGAACGTATGTTATGTATTAGGTCACGAACGAACGAGAAGTCTTTTATCTCGGAGTATCCTGTCTAGTCTGTGTGTACTGGTAATATTTTGATGTGGATATGTGAAGCTAGTGTATACTGTATAAAGAAGAAGGTTTACAATATATTATTTGTGCGTGTTGTTAGTGGGAAATGGGGGTTAAGCATCGGCCTCGACGTATCATTCGATAACTTGCAAGACTGGAAAGGAATTCGGAAGAAAGCAGAGGGAAGTTAATTGAACAAAAGCTTATACAGGTATAACAAATGGTGAGACCGTTGAATTCTCAACGGGTGTTGCATTAGTAATTGCGGATTATCGTAACTTATTTTCAAACTATATACTTTAGGAAGAAGTAATTTCACCATCGGAATTTTTCTTCAAATTGTCAGTCTTATATTTACATGCAGCCTCACGGTTTCGCCCTCAGATCGCAATGCATAAGTAGACCCGTGCCTCAGGAGGCAATAATGGGAGAGCTGGGAAGTTTATAGACGATAGGCGTTGAAGAGTCTTGCCTTCTATCCTCAGATGGCAATGCATAAGTAGACCCGTGCCTGGGAAGTTTATAGACGATAGGCGTTGAAGAGTCTTGCCTTCTATGATATCCCAGAAGATAGAACTGTTCTTCACCCCAGATCCTGCCTATGACAAGAGTTACCTCACCTGGATGCAGCCTTGTCGACAGGATCTCTTACGAGGTTGATGTAAGTGGGAGACTGCCGGTCGAATTGGCTGAAGTTAAGGAAGTATACGTGGCGGTCAAAGGTCACGGGCACTGCCTCGTCACGAACTTTCCTAGTGACCTCTTCCACCAGTTCTTCCTGAGA
Organism: Cryptotermes secundus; assembly: GCF_002891405.2. Classification (NCBI taxonomy): domain Eukaryota; kingdom Metazoa; phylum Arthropoda; class Insecta; order Blattodea; family Kalotermitidae; genus Cryptotermes; species Cryptotermes secundus. The sequence continues at coordinate 588,304 of NW_019740660.1, forward strand.
ACCGATAACACACGTAACATTAGCATTTCATAAGGTCACACAGTATCAAAAACATTTAAACAACATCTGAGGCTGTTAGAGAATGAGTCGGCCCCAGGGCCATAGTACGGCTGGAAGGATTAGGTCAGTTGAAGAAATCCAGCTCATCGGGACTCTAACCGGTAGCGTACCGGCTTGTAGCATAGTGCCTCAACCAACTACGCTACCGCGTGCCCCAGAATCGTGTTGCACATTATTAATTAACAGATGTCTCTGATGTTCCCTCTTACATGCAACACTTTAAAAAAATGTTTAAAAGTTACTACATACACATAATGCGTCTCTTAAACTTATTTAAGAACCACGTTGTCCACTACATGTTTCGACCATCACTGGTCATCATCAGGTGTTTTAGAACTGTTCTGTGGAGACTGTTGTGCTTGCGTAGCCCCATCACACGTTCGTGTTTTCGTAACACGCGCTAATAATCCGTGTTAGTGTTTTGTTTACAGTGTGTTAATGTTCTGGACGTTTGTATACTTACTTCGTGGTGCAGCGTGTCTTCTCCTGCCGCGTTGCGTTTGAGCTCTTCGCCGAACATTATAGGGACGGCGGAACCAACGCCGTGATGGGCGGGGCACATAGCATATATGAGACTTGTGTTCATATTTTTGTTGGAAAACCTGAAGATAATAGACTACTTTGAAAGTATAAATGTAGATGGAGGGATAATATTAAAATGAATCTTTAAAAATTGGATGGAAGAATGTGGATTGAATTTATTTTAGGGGATGGACGAGTGGCGGGCTCTTGTTAGCACCATAACTAGTCTTCATGTTCCGTAAACGGCGGGGTATGCGTTGACCAGCTAAGAGATTTTTCTCTTCTCAAGACGTACACTGTTGAGTAGAGAGACATTTATTTCATGCTCTTAAGACGGAATGTGGTTCAGAAAGACATTTTCCAGAACATTCAACTTTGAACCATTAGATTCTAATGGTTCAAATGGCGCCCGTGGTAAATTTTTCTGGCGCCCTCGGTAACCACATATAATTGAGCCGATTTTTAATATTAATTCAAATTGTAAGGCAAGAGACATTTTTGAATGTCTGAGTACTGTTAAATATTTTCGAAAAATTTTATTATTATTATTATTATTAGTAGTAGTAGTAGTAGTAGTAGTAGCAGTAGTGCGGTGGCGCCCGCACCTCCATAGGCATCAGTGAATTGTGCCCGAGTACATAAGAACGTTGGACAGCACTGCATTAGAACAACTAGAATTAAGTCTACGGAGTAGAATTATAAAAAGTTAACAGTTTCTGAGTTACTCAAGATATCCCCACTATTTCATGGAACCAGAAGGTTCATTACCTTGTTCACAAGAGCCCACCACTGGCCTTGTACTCAGTCATCTGATTCCTGTCCACAACTTCGTCTCATTTCATTAAGATAGATTTTAATTGTATCATCTCTACAGGAGCCGGGATGGCGTAGTCGGTACGGGCTGGACGACCGACGGGTCGCAGTTCGAGTCCCGCTAGGGTCAATAATTTTTCTCTTCTCCACGTCGACCAAGTGGGCTCCGGGGTTCACCCAACCTCCTGTGCAATGGGTACGGGGGGGGCTGTTTCCCCGTGGGTAAAGCGGCCGGAGCGTGAAGCTGGCCACTCACCTCCAGCTAATGCCAAGGTGAAGCAAATTTGTATCTATACATCCACTCCACCATACGCCCTCATGGCTTAGTGTTAAACTACTTGAGCACGGAGAAAACTTCACTTCTTGTCTACTCCCAGGTGTTCCAAGTTGCCTCTTCAAGATTCCCGACAGAAACTTTGTATTTCTCATCTCATCCTTAGATACAGATCGGAAGGCCTCTGAACCCGGTAGCGGAAATTTGCATTAAAATATCATTAATGTCATTTCCTGGTCTCAATTCACCGACAGGTAACAAACGAGTTTCAAATCAACTTAAAAAGAAAAGGAAAAGAGAAATTCGATCAACACGTACTGGAATCTGGTCTTGGTTGCATGACAAGTGTACGTAAACGCCTCACTGATTTGTTACGACTGAAGACTCTGCAAAATGTAATGCACACGTCCGTCCAATAGGAACAGAGATTAAAACTTCCGAAGAAGGAAGGGCAAGTAAATTAAACCTGCTCTACAAATACTCGCGGGTGAAACAGATAATTCAGGGATATGTTCTGCTTTCATTAACGTTAAATAAAACTATTTGAAGGCGGATGGTGGCAGGGACGGGAGAAGGGTAGAAGATGAAGTGGAGGAAACCGCCATCTTTCTTCGGTATTTAATCCGACAGTACTTGAGATCTATTTAATGCATCTTTTCCACCTTTACTGAAGACAGGACAAAAATATAAAAAGGTAAAGTTTTCCCTTTGCTTAACTAATTAAGCACTACGCCATGAAGACGTACTGGGGAGTGAATGTATAGATCCACATATTCTTGGTCTCAGCATTAGTTGGAGGTGTGTTCAACATCACGCCCCTGCCGCTTTATCCCCGGGTACCCATTCGGTAGGAGGCTGGCTGAGCCCCAGACGTCTGGACTACATGTAGAGGAAGAAAATCTTGCTCTTACTGGGACTCGAACTCCGACTCCTCGGCCATCCAACCCTTAGCCAATCGCTATAAGAACTGTGCTATCCTGGTTCCATAAGATATACAATATATGTCTTTTAAAAGGTAAAAATTATTACAGTTCACACTCGATTCCTCAGAAACGGCGGTATGTAGCAGCCCTGAAGAAGGCCTCCTTTCCATATAATTCCATTTTCCTCCGATGAAATTTCGAGTATCGAAAGGGCCCTTTTTTCACATTTCCTATTGGCCCGGATCAGGTTATGTTTCCTCTCCCTCTTATGTGGATCTGAGTGATCACGTCCTGATGGTATCCTCGTCCTACTCCTTCCATGAATATGGAGGCAAAATTTCCCTCCGAAACATCCAGAAGACTGAACTCTGAAGGTGGAGGCGGTATATTCCTCCGGAATTTTGGTATCCCCCACAAAACTACACGGTGTCACAACCTCAGGAGAGCATAATTTGAACTTACGTACCTGTTGCATTCTGGAGAGGTGTCTCACATCTCCTCCCCCGAGGCGAATATGTCTGAACCCGTTCACTCCTTGCAGCCACTGTAGGAGCAGCACCAACATCTCACTTCCGGATTTCGGAACTCTGTTAAAAAATATCACGTGATCACTGAGTTCCGGAATTTTAACATTTTGTCTCAGCTCTTCCAAAGATTTAGTAACTCTTCGAACCGATGACGTCGCTACCGGTAAGCCAGTCACAGTTGCCTTGGTAACCGCAATGTTGTCATACTTCATGTGTCGTTGCGCAATCAAAAGCAATGTTCCGACACCAGAAATCAGTATCGTCATGAGTAACACCGACGGGTAAGAAACACGTCCAACCGTTTGTGTCATGGCGCCAAGACGCTGGCAGAATCCATGCCGTCCGCCTTCGAAGCTTCCACAGTTGAAAGTGAAGGGACGACGCGATGAACCCGAACGGACAGTACCGCAGCCAGTCTACGGCGTGCAGATGCGGAGGTCTCTGTTTGTAGGCCACGGTGTCACGAAATGTTCAGATGAAAGTGATTGGCAGGCTCCTGGATTTCTACTTGTGACTTTTAACTCTTTAAAACACAGCGGTAACTGTATGTACCCCCTGCTTTAACATTAAAGACTCCACATTTTTTTTCCAAATAGTGTACAATAGTGCATTTATGTGTTCCGTATGGTTCTCACAGTAAACAGCGATTATTTCCCTAAACAGCATTAACCGGTTGGGCTTTGAAGCGGAGACGTAATGTGTTTCGTGTGAGGTGCGGACTGGAGTCTGCATTCTGCCCACACAGTGTATTTGTGTGTTCCGTATGGTTCTCACAATAAACAGCAGTTATTTCCCTAAACAGCATTAACCGGTTGGGCTTTGTAGCGGAGACGTAATGTGTTTCCCGTGAGGTACGAACTGAACTCTGCATTCTGCCCACGCAGTGTATTTATGTGTTCCGTATGATTTTCACAATAAACAGAGGTTATTTCCCTGCCTCAGTGCAAGTTTGTCCACCACAAATCCCACTTGACTAGACCCGGGATCGAACCCGGGCCGCCGCGGTGGGAAGCCAGCGACTAACCTCTTGAACTATGGCGCAGCCTAACCGGATGCCTTTGTAGTGGAGACGTAATGTGTTTCCTGTGAGATACGGATTGGATTTATATGTTTTTTTAATTATTATTTATTGCTAGTGGGGTGGGACTAAGTCCCTTGTACTGCGGCCACTTGTGGCCTATTGTACCAGCCCCAGATGATAGGTTAGGGCGATTGTGGAGCAATTGGTGGAATGAAGATTGCCAGGAGAAAACGAAGTACTCAGAGGAAACATGCCCCAGCACCACTTTGTCCACCACAAATCCCACTTGACCAGACCCGGGATCGAACCCAGGCCACCGCGTTTAGAAGCCAGCGACTAACCGCTTGAGCTATGGCGCGGCCTATTTATATATGTTATTTAGATTATTATGGAGGAGCCGGGATAGCGCATTCGGAATAGCGACTGGCCAGCGGTTGGAAGGCAGAGGGTTCGGAGTTCGAGTCCCGACAGGGTCAAGAATTTTCTCCGCGTCGTCCAGACCGGCTCTGGGGCCCACCCAGCCTCCTATCCAATGAGTATCGAGGGCTCTTTACTCGTAGGTAAAGCGGCCGGGGCGTGAAGCTCGCCACTCAACTCCAGAGAGTACAGAGGTCAAGGAAAGGTGATATACACACATATATACAAGTATATCCACCGCCACTATACGTCTTCGTGGCGTAGTTCTTAATTAGCTAAGCGCAGGCATAACTTTACCTTTTTTACTTAGACTATTATCTCTCTTTAGAGGACTAATCGAAAATTCAACGTTTGGGCTAAACAGACCAGAATCCTTCGAAATCCAATTGTCACTGCGCTAAAATGCTGGAACACAAGGGTTCATTACTCTGTAAAAGTCGACCACTTGACCAAAGTCTGAGCTAGACGCTCCTCTCTGTAGTCTCAAAACCATAGTTATTTAAGATCAATTTTAATATTAGCACCCAATCACCGTCTAGGTCTCCAAACTGAAAGTTTACACACATTCTTCAATTCTTCATCCCCCCCCCCATGACCCGGGATAGCTCAGTGTAGTGACTATGCTACAAGTTAGGTGATCAAGTTTTGATATCCGACATGGGCAGAAGTCCACACTGGGTATGCAACCCTCTCATCGCCCTGTCAAGTGGATCTAGGGGGTGAGGCTGGCGGGACGTGAAGCTAACCGATTGTGTAGATCTGTGGCTGAGGTTAAGGATTTTACCTCCACTCTCTCATACATCTTCATGTCATGCTCTTAAGCACCAAAGTGTGGTCTTTGATACAACATAAAGACACTTTTAAATTTACCTTCATCCACACCTGCTACACATACTGCCCATCACGCAATTACGAGGCTCTCACTGTGGTGTCTTCAATTTGTACTTTTCACTGCTTGTTATTAGGGCAGTAAAGTCAAGGAGGAAGTTCCTAACAATTTCAGTTGACGTTCTTACATGTGATTTTGTATCTGAAGGGCAAGAATGGCACATTGGTCCGGTTTCATAATAGGATACTAAGGTACACCGAGTAGTACTTCCGGTACCCTATCCAATGGGTACGTTGCGGCATGGTCCCCGGGCGAAAAGAGGCAGGGAGGGGCGTAAAGCTAACCACCTCCATCTCGTGCCGAGGTCAAGAATGGTGGACTTGGGGCCGCGCCATAGCTCAAGCGGTTAGTCGCTGACTTCCTACCGCGGCGGCCCGGGTTCGATCCCGGGTCTGGTCAAGTGGGATTTGCTGTGGACAAGTGGCGCTGGGGCAGGGTTTCTCCGAGTACTTCAGTTTCCCCTGCCAATCGTCATTCCACCAATTGCTCCACAATCGTCCTCACCTATCATCTGTGGCTGGTACAATAGGCCAGAAGTGGCCGGAGTACAAGGGACTTAGTTAGTCCCATCCCACTAGCAATAAAAAAAATATATACCTGCACTCCCCTATACATCGTAAGTCTTCAAGCCGTGGTGCTTAATTAACTAAGCCACAGGAACAACTTTTTTTTTCTTGGCACTACAGCCCCAGTGGGCCTAGGTCTGCCTCCATGAAACTCTCCGTTTCACTTCGGTTTACTAGATCTTAGACATTCGGTAGGACTCCTTGGGCGGGTGATCAGCTCGTTGCAAGGCCTCTACCTGTACACAGCCACAGAAAAACGCCACAAACATCCATGCCCTGAGTGGGATTCGAACCCACGATCCCGGCTTCCGAGCGAGCGAAGACAGTGCATGCCTTAGACCGCTCGGCTACCGTGACCTGCCAGGAACAACTCTACCCAACTCTACTTATCTATTTCCTTAACTTCTAATATCTTGGTAGAATGTTCAGATTTAAATAGTCAAATATGCTGCTACCTGCTAGCCCACCTCTCCACAACCTTCCCCTCTCCTCTCTACTGATATCCCATGTAACCACTCTCCCATCTCTTCCTGCAGTTATACAGCTGGGTTTGTTCTCGACATTAGTCTGTTTGCACCTGCTCACGTTGGTTCTTCGCCTGCGGATTTTCTTCTTTTTTCTTCTACCCTGAAGATGGAGGCGATACGTTCCTCCGAAACGTCGGTTAACACAATATCTACACGGCGCGATATCCTAGAAGACTGCTTACTTCAAATACGATCTGTTGCACTGTTGGTAGAAATGTATGAAACTTAAAATTAGTTAATGTTGGTGTGAATAGATGGCAGCAGAGGTCGTGTGCTATATGTTCTGTACCCTGACGGCGGATTCTTGAAGTAACAGGATTACAGTTATTACACATCCAGACGGCTATTGACCCCTGGTAACAAAATTTACAATCTATTAATGAGTAAGATACCCTAACGAAAACAACCATTCAGTCCTAAAACAAGAATACGACTCAATAACTACACGCAGAGTACTGAAAAAACTCTTACATTTCCTGACTCATTAAATCGAAGTATAAAGCACCAACAGCGGTTTCACATGTGATCTAATTAATAGCTGACGTAAATGCGAAAAATGAATTCCTTATTTATTGTACCGAAAACCTCTTTAAATCCTCAAACTTATAGCCAGTATTCGTTATGAAGTTATGATGTAAATTAATGCAGTAGGTCAATAATGGCGTGAGGTTTGTATACAGCTGATTACTGGTTTTCAAGGTCAATATAAGTAACACTTAAACACTTAATTTTGTTGTGTAGCTAACGAATAATATTTGTAATATGTAACGCATCTATTACAACTACATTAATGTTCTGACATTTGTAAACAGATTTATTTAGAACTTTAAATGTATGTTTATTCCGGAACTTCGCCACTCGGGTATACCAATCGTCTTGCTTCTATTGCTGTTACACGTGTAAGCTGGTGTTTGATCGAAGTTTCTAGTGTTTAAATCCGGTGACTACTGGTGCGACTGCGATTGAGTCTGGTAGTGTTTAATTGTAAAGTTATTTAATAAAATGGCACTAAATTCTTCGTGGGAAGACCTGGATTTAACAAAAGATGAAGTGGAGAAACTTGGCGCTGCTTTAAAAAAGGAGGAGTTCAGGAAGCTTCTGATGGAATATGCTGAAGAAGTTAGTGACCCAGAAAACAGGAGACAGTACGAGAAAGAAATAACAGAACTTGAGAAGGAGAGAGGAATTGATATTTCATTCATTAACCCAGAACCGTGCTATGTGATAAAATCTAGTGTTAATGGCCAGAAAAAGGCATTTATAAACATTTGCAAGAACGAAAAAGTTGGCAAGCCGACATCAGAACCCATGGCAAAATCAGGTTCTCGAGGTTTGAATTGGTCTCTTCCATTCACTCAGGCACCTCCCAGAGACGATGTTGATAAAAATGGTAATCGGTGCTCTGTGTTTGATGTTGTGTTCCATCCAGATACATATCGCTTGGCAGAAAACAATGCACAGTTCAAGAAAATGTTGAACAACACTGCACTGGATGCTGTTGAAGATAACTTTGGCATACAGCTTGACAGAAAAAATATAAAATTTCCAAAAATGAAATATAAGGGTTCTCCTAGACCAACAGTTATTAGAAAGAAGATGGAAAATGCTTCTGTTGAGGGGAATGAATTTTTGATACCCAACAGTGTTTACCCCTACCGAGTTCCTGTTGAAAACACGGAAAAACAGACAAAAAATGCCAACTTCAATAAAAGATCCCAAGAAGATGAACTCAAAAATAATTGCAGCACTGATACACCATACACTACTCCAAAATATGTAATGAAACACAGGCAGCCCATAGATATACAAGATTTTACAAATGATAGGGATGCAAAGATGAATTCAACTGTACCAAAGGAACTGGTAATTGAAGTACAGCTGCCTCTGTTGAATTCATCTGCTGACATAGTTCTAGATGTAACACAGAAATCTGTATCACTTCTAAGTGAAAAACCAGCAAAGTACAAACTTGATTTGTTACTTCCATACACTGTAGATGAAGAAGCAGGAACTGCAAAGTTCGACCAAAGTTTGCGGAAGTTGGTGATAACCCTTTTGGTTAAACACCATAGTGATGTGCGTCTGAGTGATGTTGGGCGAGATGACAGTGGTGTGGAGAGCGATATGGGTCCTCGAACCCCTGAGTCAAGTAGTGATGAAGGTGATGGGAATGTTATTAACCAAAACTCTGTAGTAGAAATTCAAACAGCTGAGATAACGTTACCAGACATTGCAGCTGATGAGGCATATCGGACTATGAGCTCAAATGAAAACAAATTCTTGAATCCAGATGTGCATTATTTATTTCCTGCATTTACTTGCAATGTTGTGGACAGTCTTGTTTCATTTACATTACATGTTAAAAATGTGGAACCCGAATCAATTGAGTATTGTTTCTTGTCTGAAGACTTTTGTGGTGTTCATGTTTGGTTCACATCAGTTGGGGCAGGTTTCTTCCCCCTCTATTATGCTTTCTGTTTGAAGTTCCCATCTTCTGTTTCTATATCCAAAGAATCATTCAGTGCTGAAGCTTGGGATAACAATGTTATATTGCAAATGCAGTTGAAATTTTGTGATACAAATGCGGCAGAATACTATGCTGGAGTGGATGGTACTTCCATGGTGAAATATTATCTCCCAGAACCAGCAGCAATTGCCAGAAAATTGGAGAACTTAAAGGCAAGTGCACCAGTTACTTTCCCATTTGAATAGTCGCATCATCAAAAGGTTCAGATTTTTCTTTTGCGGTAATATTTCAGAACTCTTTTCAGTTGATGGTACTCGTGGGTCTCAAGAGACTTACGAGCCAGGCAATTACCATGATGCCATACACTTCATTCAAAGTATGAGATTATTGAAGGGCTGAAACAAGGGATGCATGATAGCTCATTGATGGTCATTGTGCAATGTTTACCGCCTATGGAAATTGATTCAGAGAGTAAGACTTCACATACCCCTTTTCAGTGGTTACTTAATTATTATCTCAGACTTACATTATATACACCAACTTCCCTGCTGACACACGTGATACCATGAATTTTCTACAAAATTAATTTGTTCTCATGTGAAATTCATGTCACAATTTTACCTTACATGAATTTTTTTTAGAATGCTTCTATCCCATTAGTGAGGGATTCATTGTTTTATAAACATGCCAAGCTGTAGAGAGTTTTTATTTTAAATAAAACTTTTTTTGTACTAAGATCAGAGAAAGTTGTCAGATGGTATTTTAGTCCCTTTCAGCCTGTGTTTAACAGTGTATGATGTTTGACATATTCCCTAGTGGTTCATGTACCTCTGGTTTAGAACTTCTGTTTTATGGTTAAAACAAAAATCAGCTTGTTGGATTTGAGGGTCTTACAGTGCTGACTGTGAAAGTTACAGTCTTCTGGGTTGTAATACCATGTAGCACATAGAGCCTGTATCTTTTTTTCTTGGGGTGGGGGTGAATTATTTCCTCCATTTTCAGAATCAAAGAGTAAGTCAAACAAGAAACCAGCAGAAGTGAATGGCAGAAGTTTTCTGTGAACTATTTGACCTTACAACCCAGGAAATTATAATTTATCCCCTTCATCATAGTTATCACCTTATTCTGACCATTCTGACATTTGTTGAAATACCCTTTGTAGCTTTCTTCTCATATGGTATATGCATTCTTTCATGCTCTCAATTTCTTCCAAAAATATCTTTCCTTCTAACACCATCTCCAATTTTGAGTCATCATTTAAATTATCAGGTCATGCTTATGTATTTTGTAAGGCTGAGCGTTTCATCTTGAAATGCAGTTTTGGGCATTTTGAGGCTTTGTTCGCAAGTTAAGTAGAAAGGCTGAATATATCTAAAACTTTGTGAGGACAGTATATTAATACAGTTATCGTGTTTCTGGACATTATCCATCACCCTGTTTTTATATAAAAAACACAACATTTAGGAGACTGGGTTCTGTCTCGCACATAGCACATAGGTAGGTCTCATGTGTGGAGGTTCGTATTGTTTTTAATTTTTGTCTTAACTCTTGCAGATAGTTTGTGCTGTGCTTGGTTTATGTATTCTGTTTTGTGTTGGTGCTTGTATCCGGAGATCAGAACTAGCTCTATCAATTGGACCAAACTGAGTAGGTTTCACCTGAAGATGGAAACAGAATCCAGTCTCTGAACCACTGTGTGTTTTAAATAAGAACAGGACAATGGATAATGTGCAGAAACAATAATTGTCTTTTCATAACTTTTCAAGGTCACAGTATGCATATGTGGTGGAACTGTGATTTCAAAGTGTCCCTCAAGGGCTGGGATGTGCAAGAGTGTATCAGTGGAATGGCTACCTGTGGAAACCATAGTGAGAGATGAAAACAAATTTTTCCATTGAATTTTTGATGGTCAGTCATATCCTCCACGTATTATAGAAACAAGAGAGCATACGCTCAGTCATTGTTGCACGTTATTACATTTTGCCTCCATCTGTAGGGTTGAAGGGTAAGTCATGCAAGTATGCAGCAGGCAGTGTTAAGTTAGGCTTGTTTGGGTCCAGTCATGTAAGGTCAATGTAGCTTATGGGGGAATGCAAACTGTATTCAACACAATAACTGTGTTTCTGGACATTATCCACTGTCCGGTTTTTATTTAAATTGCACAGAGTTTTGGAGACTGGATTCTATCTCTGGCTTCAGGTGAAACCTACTCAATTGGACCCAATTGATAAAGCAATAACAACAGACCGTTATGTAGGAATATCCATAACAATGAGTATCATAGCTTAACAATGCAATAACAGTGGGTCATTGCATAGGAATTGGCAAAACAACAAGCACGTTTCCCCGGAGACGAAAGACAACAGAAGGTCGTTGGATGACAATGGCAAAACCAAACTGTTGAGAACGGTGTTCTGGAAGTGGTCTGCATAAGGCCTATATAAGGGGATGAACACACCAGATGAGTTGACTTTGAGTTGAAGTCTAGCAATTGCCGAATTCCGTTGTATCGAGCTTCGAAGTAAGACGACACCAAGATTGATGCCACAAGAAGAATTGCAATACGGAAAGTGATAATAATTGTCGTCGCTTGTGTAAAAGTGAGCGATCAATAAACATATTCGTTCCGATCCGAAGACCCACGTTATATTTATTCGTGTTGCGTCACACAGCAGACATGTTTCACTACCATCATCACCCACTTTTAGATCTTATTCTGGAAAGACAGCTGGATCAAATAAACAATAATAAAGAGTCTACCTACTTACCTACCTCTCTACCTACCAACCACTCGGTGGTACAGCCCTAGTTGAGCCTTGGCCTCCTCTACAACCAGTCTCCACTGCTCTCTATTCCTCATCTTCTCTATCTTTGGGGTGAATAAAGAGTCTGGAATACCCTATTTTTTCAGTGAAAGATGTCACTCTAATACCAATGGAAACACTGCTGTTTATTGCTACCATCTTTCGGTTCTGTCATAAGAGTAGTTTTGCATTTGGTTTCCATGGAAACAGCGTGGTGACAGTCCAACAATGTTTTCCTTGCGTATATTAATTATGTACAGATAATGACGTCAAGATTGGAGTGTAAGGTGTTACCCATTGAATTTTATTTAATACATTTACACCATTTACATAATCACTAGCTTGTTATCTCCATTACTGAATCATAATCCACCTTTCTTCACCTCACATGCTTTGTAAACACATGGCTGTCTGCTAATACCTAACACAGTCTCACTAATACCATTATCAGAGTTATATGCATTGCAAGCAAAATGTTTTCCTTTATTCTTTATACAAGGTGGAGCAGAGGAAACACATTTTTTCACATAATAACTTCGTTGATTTTCAAGATAAAACCTTTTTAATTGCACAAAAAATAAGGTATTTTAATGCATTTTTAACTTACATTACGTACAGAAAATAATGTCAGTCAGATGACGCCCTTCTTGCTGGACACACATTNGAAAATAATGTCAGTCAGATGACCCTTCTTGCTGGACACACATTTGGAGTCTCTTCTCAAAATTCTGCATTGTATTCTCCAACATGTCTTCTGGGACAGCTGCGATTTCTTGATGAATGGAGAGTGTCAGCTCTTGGATCGTTCGTGGTCTGTTCATGTACACTTTTGCCTTGAGGTATCCCCACAAAAAGAAGTCACAAACCAATAGATCAGGGTAGCACAGGGGCCAAGAAACATCACTGAAACGGGAGATTACATGTTGGAGGAAAATGCGTCGAACGACTTCCATCGATGTTGCAGCATCCAGAACTCCTAAGGCATCGGGTAAACATGAAGCAAATGTGGTTCCAACAGGATGGTTCCACAGCTCACATGGCAAGAGCATCAGTGGAAGTTGTTCGATGCATGTTCCCCCAACATGTGATCTCCCATTTCGATGATGTTTCTTGCCCCTGCGCTCCCCTGATCTATCGGTTTGTGACTTTCTGCGGGGATACCTCAAGACAAGAGTGTACACGAACAGACCATGAATGATCCGAGAGCTGACACTCTCCATTCGTCAAGAAATCGCAGCTGTGCCAGAAGACATGTTGGAGAATGCAATGCAGAATTTTGAGGAGAGGCTCCAAGTGTGTGTCCAGCAAGAAGGATGTCATATGACTGACATTATTTTCCATACATAATGTAAGTTAAAATGCATTAAAATACCTTCTTTTTTGTATAATTAAAAAGGTTTTATTTTGAAAATCAACAGAGTTATTCTTCTGTGAAAAACGTGCATTTCATCTGCTCCACCCTATACACCCCATAATAATAATAATTGTATATAGAATTTTACAGTGATACAAGGAGTTAATCTTACGGAATATCAAGCTCTTTGTAATAAATTTCTCACTCACATTAAGTTACTTGGAGGAGCCGGGATAGCTCAGTTGGTACAGCAACCGGCTATGAGCTGGAGTACTGGGGTCGGAGTTCAAGTCCCAGTAGGGACACAAATTTTCTCTTCTCCACGTCGTCCAGACCAGCTTTGGGGTCCACCCAACCTCCTATCCAATGGGTACTGGAGGCTGTTTCCCCGGGGATAAAGCCACCAGGTTGTGAAGCTGACCACTCACCTCCAACTAGTGCTGAGGTCAAGAAAATGTGGATCTATACATCCACTCCCCCATACACCTGCATGGTGTAGTGCTTAATTAGTGACACACAGGGACAACTTTATTTTTACCTTATTAAGTTACTCGTCCCTTTACACAATGTATAGTATAAAGGTAAAAGGGGAAGCCATTTCTGTAACAGGCCATGGAGATCCATGCAGTTGTGAGATGTAGAGGCTTCCACATTTTCTAGACAATCAACTCACAGATGGCAATGAGGTTGTAAGCCTTACATGCTGGCTGCCCTTTACTCCCAGGAAGATTCCTGGCACTCAGTTCTGTTAGAGGCTGAGTTGACCTCAGGGCCATGGTGTGGATGGAAGGATTAGGTCAATTAAAATATCCAGTTCATCAGAAATTGAACCTGGGACCTTCTGGCTTGTAGCATAGTGCCTCAACCAACTACGTTACCACATGCCCATGAGTTATGTTATTAATTAAAAAATGTACAGAAGTAAGTGGTCATGGCCCAATTTGAGGTACAGTCCCAGCATTTACCTGGAGTATCTTAGGACAACCACAGACATCAAGCAGGATAACCACTCTCTGGACTGAGACCCAGCTGCATACCAGGACACTGCTGTTCATCCCAGCTACACCAGATTTTTCCTTTTATTGTGCACGCAGGATCTGCATTAGCTTTATTTCTGTAATCAACTGTACTTGGCATAACATGTGATGCTGTAACAGATCTTAAAGGTTATTAATTAAATATCAACACATTTTGTTTATCTGTTCATTCATATATTTCATTTAATGTGTTTGTTTGTATGATTCAGTGGATGGGTTAACTTGCTACAGCATCTCACCCAGTCGTTGCATTATCCCAGCCATACACACTTCATTTGATTGTTCTTGAAGCCATTTCATTGTAGGTTGAGCAGAATCAAAAATACAAAGTTGTCCATGTCCCATTTTATTTACTTTGTTTTGACACACCACCTAGGCCAAACTGTGAAACTGGCCACATATGCAGATACAGTATGGACCATTTGCAGGTGGCAGTTTAATCTGCACCCATTGATGTCAAGGCCTCTGCAGAATTGTTCTCTCATATATGTTCTCCATAGACCAAAAACAACTGGAGAATGTGAAATGTTTTAAATATTTGGGTAGCTTGTTAACAGATGATGGAAGGTGTACGTGTGAAATTAAATCCAGGATTGCCATGGCAAAAGCTGCATTTAACAAGAAGAAGAATCTTTTTACCAGAAAATTGGACTTAAATTTGAGGAAGAAACTAGTGAAATGCTACATTTGGAGCATAGCTCTGTATCAGGCTGAAACATGGACACTTAGGGCAGTAGACGAGAAACATCTGGAAAGTGTCGAAATGTGGTGTTGGAGAAGGATGGAGAAGATCAGTTGGACCGATTATGTGAGAAATGAAGAAGTGTTAATTAGAGTCAGTGAGCAGAGGAATATACTACATGAAATAAGAAAACGGAAGGCTAATTGGATTGGTCATGTTTTACGCAGAAACTGCCTTCTAAAAGAAGTCATCAAGGGAAAGATAGATGGGCGGATAGAAGTGACAAGAAGAAGAGGAAGAAGATGTAAGAAAATGCTGGATGACCTTGGGGACAGAAGAGGATACTGTCATTTGAAGGAGAAAGCTCTAGATCGCATTAAGTGGAGGAATTGTTTTGGAAGAGACTGTGGACCTGTCGTCTTGACAGATTACTGATGATGATGATGATGATGATGGTGATGATGATGATGATGATGATATGCTCTCCATAGTTACCTGCTTTCGCGTGTATCCTCTGTTATCAGCTCTCGTAATACAGCTGTCAAATTTTATCTCTGTAGGTGTGCCCACAAAATTGTTTCAACTGGCAAGGAGAGGGAATATACCTAAATGTTTGTGTGTGTATAGATTCAGAATAGGTATTCACAATGTTGTTTGATAGTAACTAGATAAATCTTTGGGACTCACTCACTCATGTAGCTGAGCCCTTCTTGAGAAGCTGCCAGTTGTGCAGCTACTCAAGAACTTCCCAGCATTTTATGGAACCTGAAGGTTCATTACCATGTTCACAAGAGCCCTCCACTGCTCCCTAACCTGAAATTCTTGGGACAGAGGTCTTATTTAGAACTTAATAAGCCTCCCAGCTAGTCAGAAATCCACCCTGCATTTTATGGAACCCAAATGCATGTTCACATCAGTGCACACAGGGGCCCCTGTTCTCCCATCCTGTCTCCTTGTGATCTCTTCTGATGTGATTGAAGTTTCTCTTCAATTCAGATTACCTGACAAAAACTTTGTACACATTTCTGAAATCACATTCCCCAACCATCTCATCCTCTTTGATTTGTTCATCCTAATAATATGTGATGGAGAGTACAGATTATGAAGCTCCTCAGTATGTAATTTTCTTCATCCTCCAGCTAGTTATTCCCCCTTATGTCCATAATTCTTTATCATTGTACAGTAATTTTTTTAAAAGTGATTTAAGTGTAATGTATATACATTCTGCTTATGCCAAGTGTCTGTGCAAATGTCAGTAAAAAAGAAAAGGTAAAACTATCCCTGCAACAGGCCATGGAGGCCCATAGGGTTGTGAGACATCGAGGCTTCCACATTTTGTAGACAATCGAATCACAGAAGGCAGTGAGGTTGTCAGCCTTACACTTCAGCCACCCTTTACCTTCAGGAAGATGTCTGGTACTCGTGTTTTAATAATTTGTAATGTGTTGTTTTCAGATCGAAGCTCTTGATAATACAGCTGAGAATCATATGACTGTAGAGATAGCTGCATATAGCGAAAATGAAGTTGTTATTGAAATATCTCCAGATGGAATGAATAAAAAGGATGATGGTGCTGGTGATGAAGATGATGACATTGATAGTGAAAGCAAAACTCATGGTTCTGAAACAGCAGTTTGTGCTACTCCAAATCAGCATTGTACCAATGCGAGCATTGAAAATTGCCAAAATGCTGAACCAGTTTCTGAGTTGCATGGTATTCACACCA
This sequence comes from Cryptotermes secundus, assembly GCF_002891405.2. NCBI lineage: Eukaryota > Metazoa > Arthropoda > Insecta > Blattodea > Kalotermitidae > Cryptotermes > Cryptotermes secundus. The sequence goes on from NW_019740660.1 coordinate 604,913, forward strand.
GTTCACAGAAATGTAGGTCAATGTCTGAATCAAGCGGCGATGAATTTGTAAGTATTCATAAGAGTCAACGTTGTTGTTCTGCCACTCCCTCAGTTAGTAAACATGGCTACTGGAGCCGTTTTACCCAGAGTAGTATGGCTGGAACATGAAGCTGACTGTGCACGTTCATCTAGTGATCAGTTTATGACTGAGTGGATCCTTTCACCTTGACATCTTCACCACTTATTAGGCATGCTGAACTCCTGTATACTATATACATTATATGTATACTGACATATTAGGTTATGTTAGATTGCATTAATTTGGTTAGGGTGTGTTGGGTTATGTTTAGTTACTGTACACCAAAAAAAGTGCAGATAGGTTAGTGTTTAAAAGTGTAAGGTAATAGGTAAAGTTGTCTGTGTGCTTCACTAATGAAGCACTATGCCGTGAAGGTGTAGTGAGGTCTAGATGTTTAGAACTGTGTTTTCTTGACCTCAGCACTAGTTGGAGGCAAGTGGTCAGCTTCATGCTTCAGTTGTTTTACCTCCCCGGTACCCACTGGATAGGAGGCTGGGTGGGCCCCAGACCCAGTCTGGAGGACATGGAGAAGGAAATATCCTTGACCCTACCAGGACCCAAACTCTGACCCCTCTGCCATCCAGCTCACAGCCAGTTGCTATACAAACTGCATTTTCATGGTCATTTAGAGTTAAGATTGCTTGTAGTCAGATTGTGACTGCTTGTAGTCAGAAGTGGAATCTGTTGCATTCATGTAGGGACAGATAGAGACAGAGGTATGGCTGGGATGGAGTTCCCAAGAAAACCCATCCCTAATTCAGTAAGAGAGGAGAGCACTGTGTCAACAGCAAAGTGGTTGAGAGAGAAAGCAAAGCACAGAGGATCTGATGGCAAATTGGGGTGGGGGGGAAGAGGAAGGAGACCCATAGAAGGGCAGTGGCTGTGTCCACTGGGCCGAAAAGCTGAACCTGTAAATGTGTGTTTGTGTAGGTACTGTTTGTAGAAATTTTTAATATTTAAAATGGGAAAATATTTTTGTGTGTAACAAATCACCCAAAATTGATAAATCTTTTTATACTCGTACTTAGTGTGTTTGCTTTGTGCACATATTTAGGTATGTTTACAGTGTAAACAAGTTTCATCCATATCTGTAGAGCCATTATTTACCTGTTTTTTAAAGCAATTTGTCGTGCCTCCCAGCATTTATAATTGTGTTTCTACAAGTTTCTTTCTTTTTTTCTAGAGCTTCAGCCCCAGCAAGAAGGGAATTTTGAAAAATAATGGCCGAGTGGGCCGTAGTCTCTCTGAATCAAGCATGGATGACTACATTTGGTCATCATCCGTGGACATGGTAACCCAGTCTGGTTCAGAGTCTTGCATTCCCGAAGAGGCTGCAGAAGAGGAGAGAGAAGCCAAGAAGACTGTACGGTTCAACGAAGTTGTTTCACAAAAGACTTACAGGTTCGTTAATTTTCTTTCTGTGTTTTTGTAGGAAGCCAATCAACATTATTGACTGGGTGTTTTGTCTGTTATGAATCTAAATGCCTTCTGTAGCCTGCACTATATGACCTATTATCAGTATAGTGTAGGCTCTGTTTTTGTTGGTGCAGGCCTCCCACCACAAATTGTCTTTCTCACTTAACCTGGAAGGTTCACTAGTACAGACCTCTTGGTCAACAGGATAGATAAATCCTTCTTTCCATCCTTAAGTCTGTTTGTATATATATGAAGGTAATGTAATGGTGAGATGAAAGCTCTGAAATTACAGAATCTTGGGTTACCATAGCAGTAAGTTGTTGAGCATTAGTAAATAGCATGAACACAAGCTACAAGAATATAGTAGGTCACAAGTGAGCAAGCAGCCTTTGTTTTGGTGTATGGTATCTGTTGTTTGATAATATAATATTTAGATGGGGTATGTGAAGTGTAGTATACCGTATAGAAGAGACAGTTTACAATTGACTATTTGTATGTGTTGTTCGTGGGAGACGGCATTAAGTATTGGCTGTGACTCGTCATTTGATACTGTATAGGACTATGAAGGAGTGTGAAAGAGAACAGGAAGTTATTACTAGTAGAAAGCTTGTGTGTGACAAGTGACAGACCTTCCATTGATCTCTCGATGGGTGTTAACACAAGTAAATATATTATTTTTATTGCCTGACCATATCTGTGCAATCTGCATTCCTAATTTACGCTCATATGAAATTAAATATGTATTCTGAAATGCAAATTTCAGAACAAACTCAAGCATACTGGGTCAGCGTAAGAAGAACCAACGTAAAACTCGGAACAAGAGACGTTGTCAAGAGCGTCGTGCGAGTGAGAGTGAGAATTCTGAAGGGGAAGCAGAAAAGGAACGGGAGAGAGAAATAAAGACTGGTGAAGAAGAGCAGAAGAGTGAAATTGGCTCAGAGGATAACATTCAAAGCAGCAGTAGCAGTGGGGAATCTAGCCCAGCAGTTGAAGAAAGCAGAGAGCCTAATGAGGCAGACAGTAATGCAGGCGTATCATCTTGTGCCGAGTCACAGCTGCTTAATGCTGGAAATTCATCTAAACAGTCACCCAGCAAAGGAAGGAGGAAGAACCGAAAGGGGGCAGTCCCATTGGAACCCATTGCTGCTGAAGTTCATCAGGTGGAATTTGGGAGCGATTTGATATTCGATCTTGACATGTAAAATTGCTGTCAAGTCAAATATTAGTACTGCCTGAATATGTACCTCGTTTCATTATTAATTGTATATGAGAAACTATGGTTCTCTATGGCTTTAATTAGAAATGTTTAGCTGCTAGTCGTGGTATTAAGTCCCTTGGTAAATGTTTTTATTTTAGAACAAGACTTCAGGAGATACTTAGAATATTTTGAATTGTCTTTGCCAGAATTAAGACATATTTTGTTTACTAGAGGTAAGATGCTTGCCATTCTAGTAACTTAGCAATGAGCACTTAGCTGTAAGTACAATATTGACTCACATATATTTTTCCCACCTTCCAGTTTGTGATATGCACACAATCTGTACGTCAAGAATTGTTTTCGTGTTAGAAAATGGAGTTCATTATATGCATCATAATGCATAAATTTCATTGCATAAAATCAATGTTTAAACATTATATGTTATGAAATATACTTTTCTTTCTTTTATTTACATTTTGGCATTATGAATTTTAATAATGCCTTAACATGTTCATATTTACATATTCATATTTCATATCTCAGTGAACTGATAACATTACTTCCTCAGAGGACCTGTCATAGGCATCTTAAAAGAAGGTGACCTATATGAAATTGTAATGACAGAGAGAATATTGAAAATTGTTTTAAATGTCCTATAATTACCACCCTTCACATAATGATTCAGAACTGTGGTTTCCTGTTGCTCTTCCAAATCCAGTTAATGAGCAGATGTGTTTTTGCAGGATTTGAGGTTCTCACAATGATGGTTATGCGGCATTCTGCCTTCTGGGAATATAACACTATGTAAAGGTAAAAAGTTAAAAGTTGTCCCTTTGCCTAACTAATTAAGCACTATGCCATAAAGGCATATGGGGGATTGGACCCATAGATCCACATTTTCTTGACTTTGGCACTATTTGGAAATGAGTGGTCATCTTCACGCCCTGGCCAATTTATTCACAGGGATAGAGCCCCCGGTACCAATTGGATAGGAGGCTGTGTGGGCCCCAGAGCCGGTCTGGATGATATGGAGAAAAGAAAATTTTTGGCCCTACTGGGACTCTGACCCCTCAGTCATCCAGCCCATAGCCAGTTGGTATACTGACTGTGCTATTCTGTCTCCCAAGGAGTTCATACAAGTCAACTGATGTTTCAGAGGAATATGTCACCTCAGTCTTGAGGGCTAAAGAATGTTTGTTATGTACACCCCTGTATATATTCAAAACAAGGTGTGTAAAAATTTATGTTCTGATATATTCATTTTGTTAAAATTGCTTAAATTTTAGCTGATAACATGGTGTTTAATGAATAAGTTGCTAGTTTCCCTCATCTAGCATGAAAGTAGCATTCCAAATTGTAACAACATTTCATTACTTTTGGTTTATGGCCCTGTTTATCTGATTTTGCTTAATAAAGCAGTCCCATTCAGTATAAATTTTACATTTTGAACTATGAAGTAACAGGTTACATAGTCTAATTTTAACATTAAGATAACTGCCAAACTGGTTTGTAGCTGTATTAAAATTGTTTGTGAAAACCTGGTTCTTTAGAAACATAATCATATATATACTTTTTTCAGTAGAAACAGCAGGTTGGTCTCTCAGTAATGCTGTACTCCTATGTTCAGGTGGTGTTCAGTTTGAATCTTGGCCAGGGCACTGACTATCCTGACTGAAATGTTTCATGGTTTCTTAGTCCCTCTAGGCAAATACCAGGATAGTGCCCCAGTTGGGTCAGCGACTTGCTGCTAATCCACCAGTCATTGTATCATTTAATGCCATATAGTCTAGATACTGATACAGTGGTGTGCCGCGCATGGAAGCAAGGGAAGCATTGCTTCCGTAGTTAAGAAATGAAAAGAAAAGAAGCCATATATAAATAATTCAGTTTGAATAATAAGGATGTGAATATTGTCATCTTAACATTTTAGCGTATGTTCCTGTTAAAAGGCCACATGCCTACGCCTCCCTTCCCCTGCTTGGTGGGCTGGACCAAGTTTCCTTTCGTTAATCTTCGTACGAATTCATCTCGCACAAAGTGAACAAGGGAAGCATGTTTTGGTTTGCTGGCTCTAGGCGTGTGATGTGGAAGTGAAAGATTGTGTTCTCTCGATGGTTATATGAAAATTAACTGTTTATGTGTGATTTCAGTCTTGTTGGGTGTTATAGGTAACATTAAGTTTTATTAAAATATTGTAGATGCATATTTAGATGGCATAAGATTGTATATGTGATCGAATTTTGACGCATCAGAAATAAGCTATCCGCTTTTAAGGGAAGCAAGTGTGATATTGCGGTACAAGGGCAGTGGAGTGATTAGACTACACGCACAGGGCACAGCTATAATGAATGCTGGCAGACAACATGACTGCGACTGTGCAATCAAAAGCCTTTTAAAACGGGGGTTTAATAGCAGGGACTTTTCTGAAAAGAAAATAATTATAGAAAGAGGACAACTGACATGCAAGTTACCAGAACTTAAAGCACAAACCAAATTATGTGTGAGGAAATTTAATTCGGAACAGTATTCCAAAACAGAATTGCTATCCACTTGCCATAATATATGAAAATTGTTTTGTTGGCCATGCCTATTGTTTCTCAATGAAAAAATGTATGGAACAAAACTGGGTTTGGTGATATCAACAACCTTCATAAAGCATTGAAACGACATGAGAACTCTCAGACTCACATTATTTCAAAAGTGCAACTTGTTATGTTCGGGAAATCTCGAATTGACTGTCAACTTGACAATCAAAAGCACCTGACGATACTACAGCATAATGAAAGTGTGAAAGAAAATAGAGAAATAATGAAATGATTGATATCATCTGCCATTTAAGAAAGAGGCAACTTGCCCTCCGTGGTCATGACGAAAGCGTGGATTCTATCGACCGAGGTAATTATGTAGAATTAGTTCACTTGTTGAGGAAATATGCTCATAAACTCAATGTTCACCTTGAGAACAGTACAGTATTTACAGGTTTATCGAACAGAATACAAACAGAAAATAGATTTGGTCTTCAAATAAATTTTGGTGGGTTGATTGCTATCAGTTCGTTTATTCGATACCACTGCTTCCCTTACCAAAAATAGTACTGCACTCCACTGTACTGATAGTGTCATAACATAATCGACAATGAAAATGCAGGCACCCAAACTCTTATGAATAGTTACAGTCTTAGGGATAGTTTGTAAAGCAAAATTTCATAATGTAAATCCATATTTCCCATAGATGCAATGTTATAATTTGGGCTTATATTCCTCAAAGACTTAAGACAAAAGTAGATATAACCTATTTTATTGCCTGAAATGAAACATAAGCATTAGAAACGTACTAGGATGTTGTTATTGTTAAACACAGCAGAATGTCATGCAAGATGCATAGCATAGAGTAAGGCAAACTGACTGAGCAATGTCATGTTTATTTTTTGTGCAAGGGATTTCAGATGAGTTCACATTCATATGAGAAGCCAGGCAGAGGCGCTGCACTTCTCTGTTTAAATCTTGATAGAGCAAGGACTAGCTGTATGGTAGGAGACATTTTGTAATTCATGTTTCTATTTGTATTTACCTGAATTGTCAAATTTTAAGTGATATGAGTTTCACATGTGCACATGCTGCATACATTTAGATGAAACTGTTCCTCTGTCTTTCCATAATGGTTTGGTTCTTTGGGAAAGCACTGATATGTGTAATAAATCTTTTTTTTAATAAACTGTGGTACACTTTTTATTTCAGAAAAGAGAGAGATTTCCAAGCAGGTTTCACCCATTCCTCCAGTGTTTGCTTTGCATTCTGAAGGTTCTTGCTTCCGATCATATATTGAGCAGGAGCGTCTGGTTTATTGGTCTTTTATGCAACTTCTCAGCTCCCCCCAGAAAACGGTAACAGACTGATACCTTGTATCAGGGCTGGAGATAGGTAGATTAGTGTAGATGCTGCCTAAATAATTCCAGAACTTTTTCTTTTTAAGAAGCTATTTCCAGTGTCTTCCGTATTCCGTATTGAGGGGGTGGGTTTCCCCATGCACTTAGACCGGTTACTAGTCCATTGTGCATCCTCCTTTAATTTCTACTGTCTCCATACCCTACCAATACTGGTGCTTACTATCAGCCCCTTTCTGCCAGCGAGGTTCCAACCTCTTACTGGCAGTGGTATCTAATAGTTAGTCCCTTTCTGTCAGCGAGGTCATCCCTCCTCAGGCAGGGGTTCCTAGTCCTTTTCTGCCAGCAAGTTTTCTACACTCTACTTGGCAGTGGTATCTAATACTTTAGTCCTTTTCTGCCAGAGAGGTCCCCCCTCCTCTGGCAGTGGTACCTGATACTTCCCCCATCTATCGGAGGAATTGGAAACTAGTTGGGCGGGAAACTTGGCCTAATTTTGCTCAGAGGTCTCCTAGAGACATGAGGTTCTTTTACATGCCGTAAATCTACGACATGGGACCCACGGCTTAAAGTCCCTCCCGGAGGACTTGTTCCCTGAATTTTTCCGCCCTTAAAAATTCCACGACCTCCGCCGGGGTTTTGAACCCGCGTACCTTGAGTCATGAGGTGGGAACGTTACCCCTAGACTACGGAGGCCGCTTTTCCAGTGTCTTAATGTAGATGTTTAATGAACTCACAGATCTGAGCAACAACGCACTTTTCACCTGCCTGCACTCTAAGAATTCCCTTTGTAATATTTATTCATCATTCCCTGGGCATTTCAGTATCTATCCCAAATACTGTAGAGTGATGAGTGAAAATAATCTTAAATTGCTTAAATGTGTGTTTGTAAGCAAATTTTATGGCCTACAGTTATGGTAGGGCAAGGTTTAAGGGCCATATGACATGGATAGAAACAATATAAACAGTACCTTGCCCTAATGAACCAGGACAATTAATACTGTAATCTGCTTATTTTGTAACGTGGATGCATTGGTATTGTGATGTACAGCTTCTCAGTGACACCTGATTTAGCCCTCTGAAACGCTGTAGTGTGCATTCTTTTTTTTTTTCCTGTGGGTGTGTGTTTTCTGTCCATGATGCCCCAATAGGAGTGTCTCAGCAGCTTCAGACAGTAGAATTATTAATTTGTTTGTATAAAATGAAAACAGTGTGAGGATTTCAAATTGGTTTTACTTGTTGCAACAGGCGAGCTTTTGTGAACTTGATGATAAAACTTCATTTTTTGTAAAAGCAGGGAATACTGTGAATGGTGGATTAATTATCAGGAGCTCTTCAAGGAGTGTCTCTGTCAAATGGGCCCATGGCAACTGGAGAGCAACTCAGACCGCAGAGTTGTGTATTAGATCAATGATTTTTTAAATCGATTAGTGGGGGGTGGAGTCCAACTGGGTCCACTCGGCATGGAGGCCACTAATTGGCCTATTGTAGCGTGTCCAGGGTGATTATGATGGAGAATTTGGTGGAATGAAGTACTCTGAGAAAACCCATCCCAGCGCCCCTTTGTCCACCACAAATCCCACTTGACCAGAACCGGGTTCGAACCCGGACCGCCGCGTTGGGAAGCCAGCGACTAACGGCTTGAGCTGTAGCGCGGCCAAGATCAATTACTTACTTCGTGCAGTGCAAGAGGCCAGTAATTTAAAAATAATAGGGTAGGAAAGCGTTTAAGTAACTAGCAGGATAATTTAAGTTAGCTATTGAACACGATAGTTTCCCCACCTACCGTCTTCAAATCCACGTCCCCTTGAGATGCAAACTTAATATCATAATCACACTCTCTCTTCAAACAAGCCGCTTTTCACCAAACTGCTTCTAGTTTCTTCCATTCTATCTATGTGTACATCCCATCGTAATATCCTGACAATACTTGGTGACACTCAATCCTTCAAATTTCCCTTTTGTTTTATTGCTAGTGGGGTGGGGACTAAGTCCCTTGTGCTGCGGCCACTTCTGGCCGATTGTACCAGCCCCAGATGATAGGTGAGGGTGATTGTGGAGCAATTGGTGGAATGAACATTGGCAGGGGAAACCGAAGTACTCGGAGAAAACCTGCCCCAGCACCACTTTATCCACCACAAATCCCACTTGACCAGACCCGGGATCGAACCTCCATGCCTTTGTACATCTCAAAAACTGTAACACCCAGATACATGAGCCAATTAATGGTCACATTTATTTTTTACAGTTTTCATTCCAGGCTACAAACACAGAAACTCCTAATTCTGTTATTATCTATATTAAAAAGGCAAAGTTGACCCTGTACTTAATTAATTAAGCATCACTCCATGAAGACGTATGGCGGAATGGATGTATAGATCCATGTATTCTTGACCTCGGCACTAGATTGGGTAGGTGGTCGGCTTCACGCCCCGGCTGCTTTATCCCATGACAGAGATAGGAGATAAGTGGGAAGCAGTGTGGGCCCCTGAACCGGTCTGAATGACGTGGACTCGAATTCTGGCCCCTCGGCCGTGCAACCCGTAGCCAGTCGCTACACCGACTGCGCTATCCAAGCTCCAGTTATCTCACTTATCTCGTTTAAATTGTCTTCGACGTTTTGTTGGATTTGAGATTCTCATGACAGTGACCATGAAGAATTCTGTCTTTTGGCATATAACACCATGTAGTCTGGCGAAAGTCAATGACGTTTCGCAGGAACATATCTCTTCGATCTTCAGGACCAAAGAATAAGACAGGCAAGAAACTAGCCTCTAGCAGGGTTATTCTTCGACCCTGATGATGGAGGCGATATGTAATTCCGAAACATGGGTTGACTTTCGCCCGATTACTCGGGGTTATATCCAAGAAGATCGAACAATTCTTCAACGTTTCTCTTTGAACTTCCTCCCTTCTTCACTCAGAGTGAGAAACGTGTATTTTTTTAATAAATTGCATTGTATTTTGTCAGTTTCAGTAGAGGAGGTCTTTATGGAAAAAGTGAGCGTGAAATTTAGGGATGTCTTAATGTGTAACGTCGGTTGAATTTCGGTTTCGCGTAAAATATTTCTCATGAGTAGGGCCCGGATTTTGATGACCTGAAAATATTTAAAAAATGACCTATAAATTGACCGAAAAAATCCAGAAAAATGTAATATGCAGGGCCCCGATTTTGATGACCTGAATATATTCAAAAAATGACCGAAAAAATCCAGAAAAATGACCTAAAGGAGAAAAGAAAGAACACTTCGCTTCCATGTTATTCACATTTCATAAAACATATGAAGAAACATCCCCTGAAATGGCCAAAAATGACAAGAAATACCCTTAAAAGTACAAAAAATTACCCCCAAAATAAAAAAATGACCTTAAACCTAAAAATGACAAAAAAAAATACCTATAAAATTTACATTTCTGTAACCAGCAGCTCATATCCGAAATTTATATATTTAAGAGCATCGCATAGGATTCAAAGAAGGAAAGATGACATGTCATCAAAATCCGGCCCCTACTCATAAGCCATCACTGGAAATTGAATCCGCTATCGATATGTCTTTGGGTGATTCGAGATCATTCCCCTGATTCACGCGACATCTTGTCCTATCGCACACTGAACCGTCTGCGCACGCAGCGATACGAAGTGCAACAGGTATCACTCCGCCAGTTTTTCAACTTTTTCTGCTGTAGGTTAGTCTTCAGCGTCTTCAGTGCCATAAGTTGTATTAGCGAGACATCTTGCAGGTATTTGAAGCTTAATATTAATTCAATTAAATCTCTTGAAGAAAGCGTAAGAAATAACTTTACAAAAGTTTGCTAGTTGAACCGTAAGTGTTGCAGCTTTGCCCTTCGTGCTGTATGTTCGTAAGTCTTACAGCAAATAATTCAATCGTTCAACCTTAATTACTACTAAAATTATATACTACGCTATCATTAGCTGCATAATTACTGTTTACAAGATTTGTTAATTATAAAGAAGGGCTAGTTGTGAAATTTGTAGCTACTTTGGCTCCTTCTTACAGTGAGACTAAAAAATTATGTATTTTACATATATTTAAACAAATAACCTATTTAGAAATTCATAATTATTTGCTTATCAAATTTTACATTTAATCCTAATCTATCTTTGATCGAAAACATGTAATATGTATTGCAATAACTTTATAAATTAATGTGAAGAATTTATTTAAAAGTTTTGTAGACATATCGGAGTTTCCTTTTGGCGCCAAAATGAATATTGAATATTGAATATTTCGATATTATACAGGATCTTTTTTTTTTATTTATTTATTAAGCAATCAGAATGTACAATTCTATAATCTAGTTTGCTGGCGGAAGAACTGTGATGCTCTTTAATGACGTGATGAGTCCCTTCCCCAGTGGCAGGTTCCTCTTAGTTTTCCTTTAGGTCAGCTGGCCAGTATCTTCGGAGTATTCGATTGTGCTGCGGTTCAACGAGTGGCTGTAGTATGTCGTTTGGGTGATTTGCTAGTTTGTTGTGGTGTGTGGTACTTTTTTCTCAGATGACATCTTTGATATATGGTATATTTAGATCTGTATGTAACGTTTGGTTGTTTACATACCAGGGTGCATTTGTTATAATTCGAAGTATTTTTGACTGGCTTCTCTGGATTATTGACAAATTTGATTTGCTAGCGCAACCCCAGAGCTCGACTCCGTAAGCCCAAATTGGTTTGATTATTGTCTTATAAAGCAGGACTTTGTTTTCTATGGATAGGTTGGCTCTTCTTCCAATTAGCCAATTTAGCTCCTTGGTTTTTAAGTCTATCTGTTTGCGTTTTTTGGTTACGTGGTCTTTCCAAGTGAGTCTACTATCCATATGGATTCCGAGATATTTAACGCTTGGAGACTGTGGGATACTGTTATTATTCAGTCTTACTTGTGGGCAATGCTCTCACCTTAGCGTGAAGTTCACTTGGATAGTTTTAGTCTCGTTTATTTTAATTTTCCATTTGTGTAGCCATGCTTGTATTTGGTTTAAGTGGGTTTCTAGGATACTGTGGCCTTTGCTGGATCTGCATGGGTTGCTAGGATGACTGTATCATCTGCGAAGGTTCCTGTGGTGGTGTTAACATCCGTTGGTAGGTCCGCCGTATACAGAAGGTATAATAGTGGTCCTACTACACTGCCTTGCGGTACCCCAGATTTTATAGTAAAGTTGTTGGATATTGCTTGATTGATTCTTACTCTGGATTCCCTGTCGTTGATGTAGGATTTCATCAATTTGAAATAAGTGATGGGAAGATTCTATCTAATTTTATATAATAATCCTCTGTACCAGACTTTATCAAAGGCCTGCTTTATATCTAGGAATACGGAGGTACAGTGTTCTTTACGATCGAGTGCTTGGTTTATGGTATAGGCTACTCTGTGTGATAAATGATATAATGACATAAACTCCGTCGCAAGTGCAAACAATATATTATGTGTCCTTGATCTTGCTCCTTTACACTACATGTTTCAGCCTCAGACGGCCATCATCAGGTGTATAACACTCACGTTGCTGTCATACTGCACCCAGCCCAAAATTTAACATTTAAAAACACTTTCCTTGTTATTATCAACATCTATTTCGTTGATATCTGTCTGGTTTGTAGATTATTTTACACACGTTAATTTTGACTTTCCTGTA
>NW_019740660.1:617321-670957 GCF_002891405.2 Cryptotermes secundus
TATTTCTAATATCATGTATATGTTCTTTATATCTAGTGTTAAATGTTCTGCCCGTTTGCCCAATGTATTTCAAAGGGCAATCTACACATTTCATTTGGTATATGCCACTTTTATTTTATTTATCTAATTGTGGTTTTTGTTTGAGTATATTTTCTATTGTGTTTCGTGTGCGGAATGCTACTCTTATCTGTGTGTCTTTGAAAAGTTTTGTAATTTTTCTCGCTTCTTTTGTACTATGTGTAAATATGGCCCACTTTGTTTTATGTTGTTGTTCGTTGTCATGTGTGTTTGATTTTTGTTTTCGTGTTGTCTGATTTAATCTTTTGATTATATTTGTGCCGTATCCGTTGTTATGTAGTATGTTTTTAATAATGTTCTTCTCTATTTGTTTTCCTTTTTCCGTTATTGGGTATGTGTTGAGTCTATTTATTAGGTAATTAATACCCGACAATTTGTGCTCGAATGGATGGCACGAACTGTTAGGTATTATGATGTCTGTTTGTTTAGATTTCCTATATATTGTGAATTGCAAACTATCTTCATTGCGATATATTGTTATATCTAGAAAGTTAATTGATTCTTGTTGTTCTCTTTCAATGGTGAACTTTATATTTGGTTGCAATTCATTGATTTCTTTGAGTGTATGTTCTATGTTTGTTATTTTTTCATCATGTATTATTAATATGTCATCGACATATCTAAAGTAGGCCACTATTTGTTGTTTTACTAGAATGGGATATATTTGTGTCTGTTCCATATATTGTATATATGTTTCTGCTATTATAGCTGATGTTGGGGCTCCCATGGCTAGTCCATCTGTTTGTTTGTAGTATTCTTCGTCAATTTGTAAATAATTTTGTACTCTGTGTGTTTGTTGTACAGTTGAATGTTGTTCTCGAAAACCAAATTGATGTGGTAACCAATCTCCTGTGTGGGGATCGTTATTTATTCTTTGAATCAGGAGTTTTTCGAGGAGCTTGGCAATAACTGGGAGTAAGCTTATAGGTCGGTATGAATCAACTTTGGTTGCGTCCTTGCCTGGTTTGTGTATTCTGCCCACACAGTGTATGTATGGTTCTCACAATAAACAGCGATTATTTCCCTAAACAGCATTAACCGGTTGGGCTTTGTAGCGGAGATGTAATGTGTTTCCTGTGAGGTACGGATTGGATCTTTATATATTATTGAATTAGGTTACAGGTGATATTCATCTTCTGTTTTATGCTTGTTTCACTGCCGAGTGATGATACTTGTATAGTTTTGAGCTCTTTTGGATCTGTTCATTTTAACCAAAATACATATACGAGTACAATTCAGCCTCTATACTCCCCGGTCTTCTCCTTCACAAGAAAGTTTCATCGAATCATGAACTGTTCAAGTTTTCTGTTATCTGTACACATTTACTTCTTATTTTTCACTCTAGTAAACAAAACCGATTTATCTCGGCTTGATATTAAATACTTTTTTTCAGTTGTTGCAATGTTTTTAATAATTTATATGGCATAAGTTTAATGGAAATTGATTTTTAAAAGTCTTTAATAAACTAGTAACCTTGATTTTCGAAAGAATTAGTTTAACAAGTAGGCCCAGTCTGAACTTTCATCACCATCTGCTCTTGGATATGCCTCTGATATTTGACCATTGACAGACAGACAAGATACAATGCAAGCAAAGAGCGCTGTCATTTGAGAGGTTTTAGTGAAAATCCTCTTGTTTTGCAACCAAGTGTATATACTTATATTTTAATACTGTCATTCGTTCTACATTTTCGTCCATCTATTTTAGGATCATGCATGTAGAGAAATGTCAGAAATTTAAGTTCATATGAACATTTTTTTGAGCGGAATATTCGCTTTATTACTCCAGTAAGATTTAAAATGATTTAACATTTAATTTTGTAAATTATACGTAAGCAGTGCCACCAACATGACGTGGTTTAAAACTTGTAAATTATTTAGAAATATTTAAGAATGTGTGGTCACGTGTTGTTTCGTTGTTATTTTTTATTAGTTTATATCATTCTTTCAACAATTCTACTGACGTCACATGAATATTAAAAGTTAAAATAGGGCGTCATAATTTGATATAGAATTTATGTAATCGAAATTTCCGCATATGTTCGTACAAATTACCAGTCTCTCTCCTTGACTAACACACTAACACTTTTCTATTCTTCTTGTTGTGTGTCCCTCCCTTTCCTTATGCATGGCCGAAAAACACTAAATTGACACAGTTTATGCGTTCATATGTGCCCACTGCCATCTGGTAATTCATATTTAGAAAACATACGTTCCTTCAGATCGCCTTTCCCACAATCAGCCACGCTGGTTGCATTAATGTAACAGATTTTATGAACCTACATATTATCGAAATTTCGAGGAAGCGAGCTTCATGATAACATTTAAAAAATTACAACAGAAAATAGAATTATATTGATTCAAGGCGCTGGCGATGTTAGGCGTGACAGTTAGACGGAAAATACACCCTCTAATGCATTCTGTGTTCTGCTGATGCTTCTTAGTTTCTTCTGGCTAAGGATTACAAGTGTGAAGTTTCATCCAATGTCAGGCCGCGCCATAGCTCAAGTGGTTAGTCACTGACTTCCAACCGCGGCGGCCCGGGTTCGATCCCGGTTCTGGTCAAGTGGGATTTGTGGTGGACAAAGTGACGCTGGGGCAGGTTTTCTCCGACTACTTCTGTTTCCCCTACCAATCTTCATTCCACCAATTGCTCCACAATCGCCTCACCTATCATCAGGGGCTGATACAATAGGCCAGAAGTGGCCGCAGTACAAGGGACTTAGTCCCACTCCACTAGCAATAAAAGAAAATTCATCCAATGTCGGTTAACACAACTTACCAATGGGGCAGTCTCTCTTCATTATGTTTCTTGTAATCTCTTTCAGTGAGCATTACATAAGTGTGAAATATGTTACGCTGTTTATGACCACAACGACCCTATAAGGCGTTCTGTGTTGTGCTGGCCTCTATTTTCTTCAGTAAATTCTATCAACATTCAATTTAATCCTTACAGGTTCTGTTTTTAAGACTTTGTCGACTACCATCAGCTTCTGTGCCAGTCCTTTAAAAATGTCTCTCTACACCTTTGTCATAATGTTTGTATTCAACGCTGTATAACATTGGTAACTGTTGCCAAACAAACCTCTTCAGTCGGTCCTGCTCTGTATTTAAATATGCGAAACACATTAACATTTTCACGAAACTCTGTGCTATTCCAGAGCACTAAATATCCACCAGTACCACCGAAAATAACCCACAATTGGAACTATCCTGGACCAATCTAATACAGGTCATATCTTTACCACCCTATTTCCCCTAAAATTCTTTTTAATATTATACCCGAGACCACATCTTCTTATCACTGTGAACGTTTACCTCCAAAATTTGTATGCGTGTATTTTCCTAGCCTCAGTTGTTGTGACCTTGTCTAGTTAAAGGATGTTTGGCGGAGTTGAATTAATAACGACAACGATGTCTGGGCAACAGGAAGCAAACATGTTGAGGCACAATATGGAGAGATATGCACTATCTTCTTATGTTGTTCAGGGGAAGCCAAGAGACTTAACAGTGCGGTAGAGAATAGGAGTTTGGAGACCGTAGGGGATTAGGAGAAACATTGCACAGGAGGTTACCCCCCTCCAGTGCAGAAGACAGGAAGATAAGAACCAAGTATTGAGCTATGTAGGAACAGAGATTTGAGGGGCGAGATTTTTTTAAAAGAGGTACATCTACGCAGAAGTCTGTATTAGGAGGATAGAAGGATGCATGAATGAAGAGAAATGGGAGAAAATAGGAATATACATGATTAAGTATAAAGAGAAGTTAAAGAGAGCTGTGAGAAAAGAGAAGAGTGGAGTAGAAACAAATTTATATTACTAGTAATTAGTAATTAAAATGTTCATGTACAATACATAAGGTATATACTGTATGTACTGTAAATGAAGCAGGTTGCTGAGCCAGAGATGCAAGGACTCACACAGTGTAAACTGTAGCGGGTTCGATTTTGTATTGTTGTGCCCATTTTTGTAAGCTTGCGAGACGGCTAACGCCTCGCATTCCTTGTCAGTCGATTGAGTTGTATTTAGAAAAGGCTGTTTACGCATCAGTGGAAAGACCCGGTCAAGTTTCGCTTCGCGCGACAGGAAATGTCCAAGTTTCAGACCTTAGGGATTTTGCGCGAGCAGCCTTTCGTGGCTTGAGAAAAAGTTGAGTTTTGGGAATTTGAAAAAAAAAAAAGCCATTTTGGGCATTCTGTTTCTAGCCGTTGCTCAGAAGAGACCGACTAAAGCAAAGTGGGCCTGTGGGAAGGAGTTGGGATGGCGCCATTTTTCTTCATTTTCATTATTTTCAGCACGAGTGAGTCCTTGCCCGTGGTCGGGTCACTGGTTGATTGTTAGATTGTTAGAACTTCTGATTCAGTGGTGTTTGAGAAAGATATACAAGGCGTTGGTTTGTGCCCTGTAAGGTTACTTAAATTGTAGGAAATGTAAAACAGGGGTATAGTCGAAGGTTGTGTATTTGATAGGTTGTTTGATGTAATAGTGTTTTGTTTTATTATATATTACTTTAGTGTTGTTGTTTTGCGTACTCGGGTTTTTGTTGGATCCCCTTATGCAAGCATGTTTTCCACCGTACAGGTTAAAAGATATCCACGGACGTCCCAGAAGGGTTGAGTACAGTCACTGACCCCTATCTGGGCACAACAGTACTCATTCATTAAGAAATAAATAGCAATAACTTTTCGGCTGATACAGCGGTGTTACGTAATTTACGAATTATAATATCTATAGCATTTAATGCTATATATTAGTAAATAATGATTAAATATAATTCCTATTGGAGCATTAATATGCATAATAATTTATATGATTTTATATTTATGTATTTTAGAATATGGTATTAATAACAAAGTTTAAACTCCGTAATTAGCAAACACTAATGTTGGACACTATCCTAAACCAACTAATTCTTAAAACTTATTTTTCCAATATTTACTCGTATTTTAATATTATTCCATCACGTTTGTCTTATTTCCAAAAGGTTTTTCTGCGCAAGTTAGGTGTCACCATCATGTTTGCATATCCCAGCTACGTGACTAGCCCATCGTAATTATTCTTACGTATCTATCAAGTCTATTTTCGAGGAAGTCCTTAAGATATGATAAGAAAATGTAAGTTAAGTTTAATACGAGGTCAGAAATTTTCTTTTGGGATTTTGTTTTCAGAATATTGCAAATTATACGGCAGTGCGGTGACAGAATCAAACAAAACATCTTACAACATGGCTGTTTTATATATAAAGACGTTGTAACGTATGTAATTAATAAATTTTTATTATGTTCCTTATTTTATATACTGCGTGTTGCGTTCTAGCATTATCCAGAAGGATATAAAATCATTAAAATCCACATTACTAAGCACTGGTTACAATTTTATATCGGTGTGTATGTGTGTTTAGGGATGTCTGACACTGTATTTCTCTTAGTGACAAGACACAAGCTTAATTAACTTCACACATAAATATTTTTATTCGGTTACGTGTAATTTTCAAAACATAGCCATTACTTTAATATGAAAGCTGTTCGTGCACTGATTCACAAAATAGCACACTGACAGGACCTCTCAAAGATTAGATGCTCATCCAGACGTCATAAATTCGTCAGAAGTAGAGGAACTCAGTCACTTTACGGTACTCCGACAAATTTCGAAAGTTGTATAAGTACTTTCGACATATATCACCAGCTCTCATACATGACAAATTTCTGGAGTCGAACAATTTCAAAATTATGAAGCGAATTATCACTGAGAAATGGGGGAGAGGAAAAATGCATTTTGGTGGGAAAGCCAGAAGGCAGGAAACCACTGAGAAGATCAAGGCGTAGGTGGGTGGACAATATTAAAATGGATCTCGGAGAGATAGGATTCGATGTTATTAATTGGATTGATCTGGCTCAAGATAGGGCTCTTGTGAACACGGTAATGAAACTTCGGGTTCCATAAAATGCTGGCAAGTTCGTGAGGAGCTACACAAGTGGCAGCTTCTCAAGAAGGGCTCAGCTCCAAGAGTGATGATTACCACTGGGACAGATTGACCATGCGTGGCTTCGAGTTACATATCCTGTGACATTAACATTTTGGACACGTGGTTACGAGAGTGAAAAAAATCATTTTACGGTGGATTCATGTCATTAAGGAAAAGCAGTATTAAGGTGCGGAACTTTATATTACGTGTTCTTTGTTGCGTAACGTCTCCGTAAGCGTTTGTGACATTGTTGTGATATCTCCAATGGAAGCGGCATCCACCGATGAAGACTTCGAACCAGGGGCCACAGTAAGTGGAGCTCCGCACAAAATGTATCGTTAAAACCAAAACATTGTCGCGTGGAACCTTTAGCAGTTGCGGACCCATCCGCAGGAGGATGGGCTGGGTACTTGCCCCAAGCTGGTCATGGTAATAACATAGCACCGTGCCAGGCAACTGGCGGTAGCCGCTTAGGTTAAGATCAAGTTGGCAACCCTGTGGAAATTATATTTTTTAATATTAGTTTATAAGGTATTGCCCTCCCACCCTCCCCGTTAGGTGCCCATGATAAGATTTCTGGTTAGGTGGTGCGAATTTGGGATTTGTGTGCAGTTACAAGGGTTTAGTTGTAAGCATTTATCTTTGTATCTTTATTTTATACCACAGGGTGTAACTTAGGGGGCACGCGGTAGCGTAGTTGGTTGAGGCACTACAAGCTGGAATGTCGCGGGTTTAAGTCCCGATTAGGTCAATTGGATATTTTTCAATTCACCTAATCCTTCCAGCCGCACTATGGCCCTGGGGTCGACTCAGCCTCTAACAGAAATGAGTACCAGGAATATTCTTAGAATGTTCTTGGGAGTAAAGGGCGGCCGGCGCGTAAGGCTGACAACCTTACTGCCATCTATGAGCCGATTGCCTAGAAAATGTGGGAACCTCAACATCTCACAACCCTACGGGCCTCCACGGCCTCGTACAGGGATACCTTTACTTTTACTTTTTGCAGGGTGTAACTTGACAGGGTTCGGTAGACACGACCGGACACGACAGTGAAATCAGTGCGAGAGGGAGAGAGATAAAGAGAACTCTAACGGTCTCTGCCTGTGGATAACTCACATTAGAGGGACAGATTCAAGAAAACAAACCTAATTTTGTAAGATTTGAGGTTTCCACGGCGATGACTATGAAGAAAGCAGTGTTCTGGAATGTGGCACCGTGTAGGTGTGGTGTTAACCGACGTTTCGGAGGAACGTATCGCCTCCATCTTCAGGGTAGAAGGGAAAGCGTACCGGTTCTCACGGTCTCTTTACTTGCGGATTTCTTATTTTTTCCTTCTACCCTGAAGATGGAGGCGATACGGTTAACACCACATCTACACGGTGCCACATCCCAGAAGACTGCTTTCTTCAAACCCTAATTTTGTTTCGATCCGTCTTTAAATTCATTCGTAAAAGTTAAGTGACAGAATCTTTGAACATCTAAAATAAATATTTAAATTTATAAAGTGACATGTCATGTTTGTTTCTGTGTATTGTGTTTTGAATTAAATTTGTAAAAATTATAGAGAGGAAACACCTGAAGTGAGTCAATAAAGTGTGTTCCAGCTTCAGCATCAGAGAAGGCATCCATTGTCGTTTTGAAGGAACGTATCAGGCCAGCCAATAATGTTACGTATTCGAGCCTTGTCTATTGTTTTTACTGAGAAGCACACGTGGCATATTTTGCGTATCACTAAAATACGCCGATTTCCGGCGGGGTTAGGATTTTACGTAAATAAAAGGGAAGTGATATAATAATTTCTGTTTGAACAAATGAATATGCCATAAGCACTCACTTCCATCTAGTGCCGACCTCAAGAATATTGGAGCTATTGGAGCTTGTACTTCCACTCCTCCATGCATCTCCATGTCATAGTGTTTCACTGATTAAGCACAGGGAGAGCTTTATGTCAATTCTTTTTCATCCAGGCACAAAATGAAAATCTTGACACAGAGTGCCCAAAATTGTAATGAATATTTTAATATACACCAATGGAAGTGAAATCAAACATTTGCTGTAAGTCATTGTACAAGCCGGTCAGCATATTGCTGCAAAGCTAAATCGCTTGTTACTTCTCCACATATTTGTGTGGGTAGGTCTAGGAATTTGAAATTAACAGTCACAGGAGCGTGCCGTGCTTTGGCCAAACAGGATAAACTTACTTATGTGATCATTTGTCGTAACCGAATTCCCTACCCAGGGCCTCGCCCGAGTTTACCGCATTTAACGGCTTAAGAAGTTCCCTGTGACAGAACCAGATGTCTCTTCAGTCACCAGTAAATCCCACCAAAGCAGCGTGCGGTATATTTAGCAACCTTAAATTAATTTCTGTTTAGCAAATGTCGCACGAATGGTGAAGAAGAGAAATGCATGTAGGATAGTGGTGGGAAAACCAGAAGGAAAGGGACCACTAGGAAGACCAAGACATAGGTAGGTGGACAATGTTAAAATGGATCTCAGATAGATAGGATGGGAAGTTATGGATTGGATTGATCTGGCTCAGTATATTGACCAGTAGAGGTCTCTTGTGAACACTGTAATGAACTTTCCGGTTCCAAAAGAAAATTCCGGGAAGTTCTCGAGTAGCTGCAAAATTGACGGCTTCTCAAGAAGGGCTCACGACAATGAAGTTAGTTAGTTAGTTAATTAGTTGGTTAGTAGCGCATGTCAGGAGTAGCCGATCACAGTGGCCGCGCGGTCTTTCGCTCGCTCGGACGCTGGGATCGTGGTTTCGAATCCCACTCGAGGCATGGTTGTCCGTGTGCGTTTATTCTGCGTTTGCGTTGTTCTGGGTGTAGGTAGCGGCCTTGCGACGGGCTGATCCCCCGTCCAAGGACTTCTACCCGACTGTGTATAGGATTAAGAAACTGAGAATCGGCCAAGGCCCAACAGAGTGATGTAGAGCCATAGATAGATAAACGTCAGGAGCTGGGATAGCTAAATCGGTAAGCAACGGGCTAAGCACTGAACGGCCACGTAATCGTGGTTCGATTCCCAGCAGGGGCAAAGAATTTGTCTCTTCTCTTCAGCGTTCTGGCTGGCTCTGTGGCCCACCCAGCCTAGTATGCAATGGGGACTGGTTTTCTTCCTCCGGGGGTAAAGCGGCCGGGTCCTGAAGCTGATCACATGCCTCAAACAAGTGCCGAGGTCAAGAATACTGGGATCTATATATCCACTTCCCTATACGTCTTCATGGAGTAGAGCTTAATTAGTTAAGCACAGGAACAACTGCACCTCTCCACCAGCTATGCTGAAACCAAGAACATACAATACTATAATTTTGCCTGTGGTTCTGTATGGATATGAAAAATTGTGTCTGACATTAAGGGAGGAACATAGACTGAGGGTGCTGAGGAGAATATTTGGACCGAAGAGAGATGAAGTGACAGGAGGCTGAAGAAGACTGCATAATGAGGAGCTTCATAACTTGTACTCTTCTCCAAGTATAATTAGAATAATTAACTCGAGGAAGATAAGATGGGCAGGGCATGTAGCGCCTATGGGGGAGAAGAGGAATACACATAAGATATTCGTGGGAAAGAGAGGCAAAGACGTGATTTGGTGGATAATATTAAAATGGATCTTAGAGAGATACGCGTAGTATAGGGTGGTATGGGCTGGGTCGATCTGGCTCAGGATATGGACCAATGGAGAGCTCTTGTGGACACGGTAATGAACTTTGGGATTCCATAAAATTTTGGGAATTTCATGAGTAGCTGCGTGACTGGCAGCTTCTCAAGAAGGGCTCAGCTCCATGAAGTTAGTTACTTTGAAACCAAAATATTTTTGCAGATATAGAATTAGGCTTCATTCTCACAACGTAATCCCGCAATATCAAGCAGAGTTGTGGTTTGAGAACATTTTTATCTCTAAAAATCCTCTAACATTAAAATTACAGGCATTTGCCCCTAACAAAAGCCATAGGTATAAAACTAAATAAGATTCAGTTAATGTTGTACAGTATGTAAAGGAGATTTCTGAACAAATGAAAACTGAAAAAGAAATACAAAAATTATTGTAACTGCCATTAGTGACAGTGTTCCGAGGCTTCAAACTCTCGGAATTCTTGGCCTAAAGCTGACAGGCAGAACCTCACAATAGGTGTCATGTCCAGTGTTCTGGTTTGTTTTGTTTGAGGATGTTTATACGGACAGCAGAATTCCGACTATATTTGTCACATGACTCAATACTCAGAAACTGGAATTTTTCCGACACAATATACGTATTTACCTGCTCGATACTGTGTAAGTGGATATCAATAATAAGATTTCGCAGTTTAGAATTTGATGATTTAGACATATCACCAGCAGCTGTGGAAAAGTGGGAGTTGAACACAGCCTGAAGTTACGTCATCACGATGAAATCGGAATTTATGTGACTTATAAAACATGGATATACAGGTACACGTATGTTATATTAACAGACTCTTGGGTTACTTATTGCAATTTTTTAACTACTTATATTACGTAGCGTGTAATGGTAGGATTTGCCGGTCACGGTAGCCGAGCGGTCTGAGGCATGCACTGTCTTTGCTCGCTCGGAAGCCGGGATCGTGGGTTCGAATTCTATTCAGGGCTTGGCTGTTTAGTGTTTGTTTGTGTGTGTGTGTGTGTCTGTGTGTGCGCGCGTTTTTCTATGTTTATGTACAGGTAGAAGCATTGTGACGAGCTGATCACCCGCCCAAGGAGTCCTACCGAATGTTTAAGATCTAGTAAACCGAAGTGAAACGGAGACTTTCATGGAGGTAGGCCATGGCCCAAATTGAGCCTGCAGCGCCAAAGGGGGAAAAATGGTAGGATTATTAGTGAATCACGAATTGGAAAGGATCTGATAGGAAATGGTTATGATGTGTTTTAAGGTACTATCGCAGTGCACGCCTGGAAGAGCCGATGACTTCAGTCACAATGTCCAATATGTGAGTTTCTACCCTGAAGAAGAAAGAAGCAAGTTTCCCCGAAACTCCCGTAAAGATCTGCCAATCTATAATGCAGCACTTACCATAAGACCGTAATCTTCATGCGGCTGGAGATTTGAACCCAGGATACACAAAATAAAATAGTAGTGCTATATTTCAGAGTATGTTCCGATCCGCCAGCGGGCGAGACGCTAACATCTGGTCTGGAGTGGAAAACTCAAGCCACATCCAACTGCGAGACAATAGAGGTAACTTGGGGATTGCACACATGAAAGGTACTGTAAAATCCCTACGTATTCAACCCAAAGTTAGACGCTCTGCAGACAGCTGGTATGACAATCTTCAGTGCCACGAAGTGATAGTAGTCGGTATAGCAACTGGCTACGGGCTGAACGACCGAGGGGTCGGAGTTCGAGTCCCGGTAAAGGAAAGAATTTTCTCTTCTCGTCATCCAGACTAGCTGTGGGGTCCACCCAACTTCTTATCCAATGGGTACTGGGGGCTCTTTCCCCGGTTGTAAAGCGGCCGGGGTGTGAAGCTGACCACTCACCTCTATCTAGTGCCGAGGTCAAGAAAATGTGGATCTATACAACCACTCCCCCATACGCCTTCATGGTTTAGTGCTGAATTAGTTATGCACAGGGACAACTTTGCCAACATTTACCCCTACACTTTCATCTCCAACACCAAGTACATTCGTTATACCAGCCATTAAAATGCTTATTTTCACTTTACTCTTATCGGGAGAGCCAGACAAAATTTTACTTGTGAATGTTTGAAATAGAGTGCTGGAAACCACGTAATGGGGAGCTTAATAACTTGTATTCTTCGCCAGATATTATTAGAATGATGACAACAAAGAAGATTCGATGGACATGGAATGTAGCACACATGGGAGAGAAGTGCAAAAAAAGTTCAGTTAGTAAAACCTGAAAGAAAGAGACCACTATGAAGACATAGGCATAGATGGGAGATAAAGGTAACGTTATGATCGTACTTGATTATGTAATTAAGCCATTTGCCATGAAGGCATATGAGGGAGTGGAGGTATAGCTTCAGCATTCTTGACCTCAGCGCTAGATGGAGGTGAGTGGTCAGTTTTACGCTCCCCGCTGCTTCACCACCCTTGATAGGAGCCGTAGTATCCTTTAGATAGGACGCTTGGTGGGCCCCAGAGCCGGCCTGGACTACTGAGAAGAGAAGAATCTCTAACCCCTGCCGGGAATCGAACCCCGATCATCCAGCCTGTAGCCTAGTCACTATACCGACTGAGCTATTCCGGCTCCTTAGGTGAGAGGCCATTGATGAAAAAGGAGCTTACAGAAGTAGGATGGATGTAGACTGGATTCATCTGGCTCACGATAGGGAAATTGATTGTAGTGCATTGTAAATGAAGAGCTTGCAGGGCAGGAAAGCGACGTTCGAAATGTTTTATGCGATCCCGCTGAAGGTCAAGTCCTACAGGCTGATGAACATTGATATCAACTGTCTTCTCTTGTCTAACGGCAACTCCCGGCGCGGCTCACAAGGGCTAAACCTCAGTCTAGCAGGAAATCGAGTTTGAATGCGTTCCCCTACCAACGTACATCTTGTAACGTATGATGTACGGTGATTTACGAAACATAGCCGAACTTTGACGAACACATGGACCTGTCAACAGAAGACATACGTCACCCTCGTAACCTTGTGTGTAAGAGTGGATGAAGGGACATAGTTCCAAGAGGGCAGTTTGTCGGTGATGTGAGTTTGCTGTAAAGCGATTAAATTTATTTCTTGTAGTAATTTAGTAATATAAAAACTGAAACAAATATAGGATATGCTTTGTGTAGCTGTAGACATGATGATAAGTTCGTTATGTACGGTTTAACCGTCACTCCAAGTGGACTGAAGACACTGACAACGGATGAAGGCGAGTTTTAAAAATGGTAAAATGGAATAAACAAATAGCAAGGTATTTTCGCTGTTTCACGAACATGAACTTGACGTTAGCAGAAAGACAGGCCAAGAATTTGCTCCCCCCCCCCGCACACCAGGATTTTCTGAAGGAAAAAAATCAATATTAAAAAAAGTGGAAATTACCATTACTGATATCAAAAATTAAAATTATTTTTAAAATATGTTCTCTCTTGTATGTGTTAAGCAGAAATGGCTTAAACATTAGCATATTTCTGGCACCTCCCACCACCTCATCTTTGTATTCAAATTAATATTTAAGTGCATCTTTCCTGCTCAAGTCTTCACTTGCTGACTTCTCCGTTATCGCACACTATCACATAAGATCTTCTAACCACGCGTTCGCGTCTTCTTCTCGCGACTGCTGCTATATTTCAACTGGCTTCAGCGGCTGCTACATTTTAACTGACTCCTTAGTCCAAGTCAAAGTCACATTGCGACTGACGGTCAGTCAGTCAGTCAGTCAGTAAGTCTTGGTGTCGAGCCCCGACTGGGGCTCATGACCAGATATTTATTAGTGTTTGGCATTTACTGTCTTCTTTTTGTGGGGCGCCCACTCTGACGAGAGGACGGGTCTGTCTTTTGTATATGCTGCTGGTCCTTGCCAGCGCAGTCTTACTCGGGTCCGAGTCCCTTGGGACTCGCGACCGTATTTTACTGTCTCAGATTGAGACTTCCCCTTTCGTCGCCTCCTACGACTCGCAGGGTCACGGTGGAGGTATTCGAGCCCGCCTCCACACGGGGTACTGACTCCTTAGGCTCCTTAGGCAGTGTAGTTCTCTTATAAACCCTCAGCCAGACAACTGGAAAACGCATCGCTTCCTTGTTGCTGGGCAACGCTGTCGAGAGTTGGTTACTGCTGCATGGCAACTGCGGCATCCCCCGCTACGTCACTTGTGTCCCCTGTCACGTCACATTGGGAAGCGCTGCCACGTCACCGCGGGGGAGGGGGTGGAGTACTGACTGGCCCGTCACCGTAACAGCGGCAGCGCCCGATGTTGTTACGTCACCTCTGGCGGGGGGAGGGGATGTCTTCCATAGCGTAATACGTCACAATATTATTTTAAGCAGCCGCTGTGCAGAAATGTCTTACAAATTTGAGGCAGTCTTTTCTTCTTAATTATTTAACTATGTTACTACGATACTTGGCAACGTAAATTGTATTGATCTCCACTAAAGTGTGATAACGTGTTCAGCCTGTTTAGATTTTTCTTCAACTTACACATCCCGTCCCTGAAGATGGAGGTTTATATTTACTCCGAAACGTCGTTTTCAGAACTCAATATTACGCGGTTTCGCAACCCGGAATACCAGCCTCTGAATACAGAATTCTATAAACATATTATTCGGATATTTTATAGAGAAAATTCTGTTGAAATTACCCACCTAAAACCGATAAAATTGGGTGTGTCACGTGCGATACAGTATGAATATTTTGCAACCAAAACAGAGACGTGGTTGCAATCTCCTCTCTTTGAGATTATGTGTCACCAGAAATGACGGTTATGAATGGTACGTTGGGAGAGAGTTAACTTGTAACGTTAATACATTTTCTGCGTGCCACTCAGTAGAGCAAGCCGAGATACGAATTGAAAACCTCCCAAGTACGAAAGAGAGCCGGCATCTGAAATATCATGTGATGCAGATAGCAATTTCTTATAATGAGATATTTGTGTTGTGAACCTAGTTCGGGTACGGAGTGTTTGTATTGTATGTTCTTAGATGGCAGCACATTTCATTTCTACTGCTAACTGGTGGAGCTACGGAGTACCAGATGGGCATTGCCTAAGCCTTTTTTGTATTTACAATTTTTTTCAGAATTAAAAAATACTTTGTGGATAACTTCGTTTACTAGTTTAAAGTTCTGTAATCCAAACGGAACAAATCTCGGACACGATTGTCCCCCCCCCCGGGCCAGTAATACAGATACCCTTTTGGCCTCTTGCAGACAAGCACGAATCCGATAAGCCATCAGCCTGCATGGTGTCCGAGAGTGTCTCGGGCTGCTCGCAGAAAGGTACTAATCCGACGGTCTACCTCGATTCTTAAGCACATGGAAATAAATATCTGCCTTCATTATCCCAAACCCTGGAAGGCTGACATACAGGAAGGTGTCGAAAGGCCCTTCAGAACTAGGTGGAAGCTCCACACCAATAAAAAGCCCCAGTCGGCTTTATTTTTTATTTACCAACGCTGGTGCACGCGGTAGCGTAGCTGGCCGGAAGTCGCGGATACAATTTCCGCTGAGATCATTAAATTTCTCAGTTGACCTAATCCTTCTAGCGCTGGGCTCGACTCAGCATCTCATAGAAATGAGTACCACTAATCTTCCGGTGGGGTAAAGGGCTGCCGGAGCGTAAGACTGACAACCTCACAGTCCTCTGTGAGCCGATTTCTAGAAAATGTGAGAACCTCCACTTCTCATAATCCTATGGGCCTCCACGGCTTGTTACACCGGTAGATTTGGTTTGTTTCATCCTGGTCCGTCACACTAATAATATTCTAAAAGTTTAATTAATTCTGTCCAGTGTGACTGGTGAACATTTTTCTCTTCTTAATCTTTTATCCTTTACATGCTTCTAATTGTATTGATATCCTTCTGAAGATGGTTCATAGAACCGAAACATATAAAGGATAAAAGATTAAAATAAAGAAAATTTCATCAGTCACATTTATCTGTGTTTGCTTTGTCCTATGTGTAGGTAGCGGCCTTACGACGGGCTGATCCCCCGAACAAGGGGTCCTGCCGACTGTATACACTATTACGAAACTGAAAAAGCGGCCGAGGCCCATCAGAGGGCTGCAGATTCTTTGACGAATGAATGAATGAATGAATTCACCGGCGCTGTCGATAACGAGTCTACACAGCGTCGATGAATGAACGTTAGTGAATGTGTGGCAGTTCGTGGGATGAGAATTGGCAGGGAAAACTAACTACTAGGAGAAAATATGTCCCTGTGACACTTTGTTCACAACAAACACCTCATGACCTGGAATCGAACCCGGGTCTTTGTGGTTGGAAGGCGGAAACTAGGCTGGACGAACGAGGAGCTCGTATAATAAAGGGAATTATTCGAATGTAGGCCCGTGAATTCGTTCCTGCGTGTATCAGTTGTAGCGTGTCGAGACCCTGGAAATGGCTTCCTCAGAGTGAAGCGTTTTGGGACCGAGTAAACGGCATCTGTTACTTGTTTCTGCCTCCACTCTCAGCCTTTGATGCAGCCCCCCGCCCCCCGCCGCGCCTCAGTCCGCGCGTGTCTCTGTGTTCCCCCNGCCGACATTCGGAGTTTTCTTGGCCCCCCCGATGGTCATTCCTGTTCGGCTGGATGTAATGAGTTTGCTTAGTGTAACCTGCAGTTTGGCTGCTAATAAAATAAGACACATTTTATTAAAAGTATCGCCTTTTATGAAGACCGAAGTTCCATTGCCTTAATGATAAGAGGCCGCCACTTTTCCATATCCTGAGATATACGAATCCGCTCAGCACCGCGACGCAAATTTCCAGGTATTCTTCCTTCAGGATTTCTAAGTACGCTTATGCATTTCTCATCTCCACCATGCTCGCTGCATACCCCGCCTATCTCATGATCTGTCGTGTCGTCATTGTAATAATAATAATAATAATACGTATATGTAAAAGTAAACAGTAAATGTATCCCTGTAAGAGGCCGTGGAGGTCAGTAGAGTTGTGAGATGTTGGGGTTCCCACATTTTTATAGACAATCGGTTCATAGATGGCGGAAAGGTTGTCAGCCTTACGCGCCGGCCGCCCTTTAGCCCCAGAACATTCCAAGAATATTCCTGGTACTCATTTCTGTTAGAGGCTGAGTCGACCCCAGGGCCATAGCGCGGCTGGAAGGATTAGGTCAATTGAAAAAAATTCAGTGACCTCATCAGGATTCGATCCCGCGACCTTCCGGCTTGTAGCATAGTGCCTCAACCAACTACGCTACCGCGTGGCCCCAGTAATATTCGTAGAGTAATAAAATTTAATAAATTCTTCATTATATATACTATGTCGAACTCCTGTCACCGTATGCCTCTCAGGTCCAAATATTTTCCTCACCGGCCTGTTCACCAACGACATTGGTCTGTGTTGCTCCCTTAGCGTTAGTTGCCAAGTCTCACACACGATATAAAACTTTGGAGTTCTGTTTAGTGTAATCCGACTGTAAAACTACGGCTCTGTTTTTCCCGGTACGAGAAGTCGTCAGTTAATAGGCTGGCGTGATGGTTGCGCTGTAGATTTGCCTTTGTGAAGTGCTCTGTTTGAAGCCCCCTCGGGCCACTGGTCATTGAGAGTTCTTTAACAGTTCCTATAGTCAGATGTGGGGAGGGCACCTCAAATAGGCCAAGGCCCTTCCTTTCAAATTATTTACGACTATCTATTTATCGATCAGCTTGCTATAATTCGTAGTCCCTCGTTAAATAACTCACAAAGAAGAAAATACATTACTCCCTCTTCCTCATTTTTAATATTATACTTGTAATAGTGCAGTAAACCCTGGCTAATTTGGAATAACTTGCAGGGGGGATTCGGATTAGTGGAGCAAATGGTTTTGCCAAAACTTATAACAAAAAATAAAGATATAAGCAGTGCTGATGAAAACAAAAAATATTACTGTTGAGCCTTTATTTAAAAACTATAAAAAGACAGTATATTTATTCATCGATAGAAAATTCAGAAGTTGTACTTGTTTTTGAACGCAATAATGCAGATTTGAAGAAACTCTTAAAAGTTCTGTCTGAACAGAAAAGTGACTCGTCTGCCTTCCTAAATGCCACGTGTCTTAAAGTATGTACTCAACTGTGAACAATTGCTTTTCCATGTTTCGATCCTCATTTACTTTAACTGAATTATCGAGGGTCTACTGTAGTTGTAAAACTTTATGACTGGATCCTTCGGAATTCTAAAATACACCGTAATCATGGTGGGTGATTTTAATAACTCCCTACATACTGTATATCGTCATACAGACTTCAAGATCCATGTTGGTATTTTGAATAATGACAGTTTACCAGGCTCTTCACATAGCCATATTGGTTCGTTCTATGACGTAACTTATGAAGTATGACGTCCTGGGATGAGCAGTGTCTCACTCGTAAACAGAACGGTATTACTAGTAAAAGCACCGATTTAAAAAAAAAAATGTTGGGACATAGGCTTCTAACACTCACAGGCGTTATGGAGCAAAATGTCAACTTGCTAACCTAAATTTAAGTTGCTTCTAGAGCCGATTTTAGGAGCAGAACATTTGGTCGATGTAGCTCAGTCGGTATAGCGACTAGGCTACTAGCTAGAAGACTGGGGTTCGATTTCCGGCAAGGGCAAGGTATTGTGACGTGGATGACGCAACAGGAAGTAGGGGTCACGTGAACTCTGCGTTCTCGCGAGTGACGTCGCATACCCCGACTCCTTCCATCAATACGCAACGCTAGGTAAACACCACTCCCCGCTTTGCTGTGACGTCACGCAACAGGCGAGTCCGTGCAACGAATATTGCTAGGCAATGCGTAGGTAGAAACACCTGACAACAATACATGATATCTGTTACCAAGCAGCAATGTGTTCTCTATGTTGTCCGTGCCGAGCTTAAATAAGGAGCGAACACTATTGACATCCCCGTGAGTCACCCGTGTGGAGGCGGGCACGAATACCTCCACCGTGACCCTGCGAGTCGTAGGAGGCGACAAAAAGGGAAGTCCCAAATCTGAGACAGTAAAATATGGTCGCGAGTCTCAAGGGACTCGGATCCGAGAAAGACTGCGCTGGCAAGGGCCAGCAGCATATATAAAAGACAGACCGGTCCTCCCGTCAGAGAGGGCGCCCCTCAGAAACAATACCGTAAACGTCAAACGGTAATAAATATCTGGTCATGAGCCCCAAATGGGGCTCGACACCAAGACTTACTGACTGACTGACCGACCGTCAGTCGCAATGTGACTTTGAGTTTGACTTGACATCCCCGTGTGGAGGCGGGGTGGAATACCTCCACCGTGACCCTGCGAGTCGTAGGAGGCGTCGAAAAGGGAAGTCTCAAGTCTGAGAGAGTAAAATATGGTCTCGAGTCCCAAGGGACTAAAACCCGAGAAAGACTGCACTGACAAGGGCCAGCAGCATATACAAAAGGCAGACCCGTCCTCTCGTCAGAGAGGACGCCCCACAAAAACAAGACCGTAAATGCAAAACAGTAATAAATATCTGGTCATGAGCCCCAGATGGGGCTCGATACCAAGACTTACTGACCGACTGACCGTCAGTTGCAACGTGACTTTGACTTGGAGGAGTAGTGAGTATTGAGCCAGTTACTAGTATTCAGTATGAATTGAAGTCCAGCAGCTACGAGTTGAATTGTATCGAGTGAATGGCAGTGACTACAGCGGGAGAAGTAATTGTGATACTGCAGATGGCAGTGATTGTGAAACTGTGAACTGTGTGATTGTAAGAGCGAATGTGAAATAAAATTCGCTATATCCAATACGGCGTGAAGTTATTTGTCGCGTTACATACCCAACACGTGACAGTATTTTTCTCTTCTCTATGAAGTCCAGACCTGCTCTGGGTACAGGGGTCTGCATCCCCACGGATAAAGCATCCAGAGCCTGAACCTGGCCACTGATCTCAACCTACTATAGTCGTTAAGAATGATGAAGCTATACTTCACTCCCCTATGTGTACGTGTAGTTAGGGAAGTAACTTTACGTTTACGATTTAGAATTATGCTCCCATCGGTTTCTCGTTCTTGATTTGTGTTGAATGGAACCATCCGCGGATATTTGTTTAACATCATCATCACTAACTGAGGCCAATGACAGTGGCCGCGCGGTATAAGACATGAACCGTGTTCGCCAGGTCTCGAACGCTGGGATCGTGAGTTCGAATTCCACTCGAGGCATGGATGTCTGTGTGTGTTTATTCTGTTTGTGTTGTCCTGTGTGCAGGTAGCGGTGTTGCGATAGGCTGATCCCCCGTCCAAGGAATTCTACCGACTGTGTAAAAGATCAAGAAACTGAAACAGCGGCCAAGGTCCTGTACAGTCATGGATGGATGGATGGATGGATGGATGGATGGATGGATGGATAGACCACTAATTGACAGTAATTTAAACATATCATGCAAAGTGTTTTATTGTAATTATGAAACCATAGACCGTATTGGTCACAGGGTCTGGAAATTTCATACTAAGTGCGAAGATATTTTGAGAAAGTTGATTTGAATTTTAACTGGTACAGTGAAAGTTTTTTATTCTCCTGGGCTGGCCTCTACTCTTGCAGCGACCCTGTCTCTTTCTGTTTTATTCCATTCGAAACGCATGGGAAGAATACATCGGTAGGATGTCTATTTCTTTCGTGGCTGAAATTGTTTCCTTGGTAACGTTTCTGTTCCGCTTGGTCTCGTACGAAAGACGCAGCCTTGAAGGTTTGCCATGTTTTCAACCTGAAGGTCCAGCTTATGCATGCTTACCCTGTCAGCGTCTATACGTGTCATCACATTCTGTCCTGTTTCTGACATTACATTTTTGTTCCTTCGAGTTCCTCCAGCCAGGTTAGAGGACATTCTTCAACACCGAACTGGAACCCAATCTGCTGTAAATCTGAAAAGCATAGACCGCTCTTCGTACCTTGACAATCTGAATGCTCCTAACTGCTATATTTCACTCTTCACTGCCCCTGCAACTCTTCTCCTCATGGCAACGGCGTTCAGACCGGCTCTGGGGCCCACCCAGCCTCCTATCCGCTGGGAACCGGATGCGATTTCCCCGGGGTTAAGCGGCCAGAGCGTCTCCGTCTAGTACCGAAGTCAAGAATGGTGGAGCTATACCTCCACTCCTGATGGCATAGTGCATAATAAATTAGGCACAGGGGCAACTTTACCTTACTACCATTACTGTGGTTGCTATGGTTACCGTGTGCTGATAAGGTTAATGCTTTGGGTCTAAAACTTGTTTGAAGTTGCGTCGCCATCCGATAGCGATAGATTTTCAAGTGCTTACTAGAAATATCAGAGATAGAGACTGTACATCACTCACTTACTCTTGGAGCTGAGTCCTTCTTGAAAAGCCGCCAATTGTGGAGCTACTCAAGGACTTCCCAGCACTTTATAGAAACCGAAGGTTCATTTCCGTGTTCACAAGAACACTCCACCTGACCCTATCCTGAGCCACATTAATCCAAACCATACCATCCCATTCTATCTCTCTAACATCCATTTTAATTTGTCCACCCACCTACACCTTGGTCTTCTCAGTGGTGTCTTTCCTTCTGGCTTTCCCACCAGTATCTTATATGAATTCCTCTTCTTCCTCATTCGTCCTACATGTCCTACCCAACACATTGTCCTTGACTTTATCATTTTAATTATACTTGGAGAAGAGTACAAGTTATGAAGATCCTCATTATGCAGTTTAGAGACTGTACATTGCTTCGGAAATTCGGGAGAACTCTTACCACACTATACGGCGACATATCCAGGATGATATTCATCATCACAGTCATTGCCGTGACAAATTCAAAACCAACTTTAATATATTTGTTTCTATGATTATTAACAAACTTGTGTAACTCTGAGAATTTCATGGGAATCCCGTCATTCGTTATGTTAAATTCCCCCCTTCCTTCCGAATTCCCTTCAGTCCTACAAGTTATCGAATGATACGTCGAGGCCGATGCTTAACTCAATGTCTCACTAATAACACGCACAAATATTCCATCGTAAACTTTCTTCTTTATATAGTATTCCGTATTGAGGGGGTGGGTTTCCCCATGCTCTTAGACCGGTTACTGGTCCATTGTGCGTCCCCCTTTAATTTCTACTGTCTCCATACCCTACCGGTACTGGTGCTTCCTATCAGCCCCTTTCTGCCAGCGAGGTTCCAACCTCTTACTGGCAGTGGTATCTAATAATTAGTCCCTTTCTGTCAGTGAGGTCGTCCCTCATCAGGCAGGGGTTCCTAGTCCCTTTCTGCCAGCAAGGTTTCTACCCTCTACTTGGCAGTGGTATCTAATACTTTTAGTCCCTTTCTGCCAGAGAGGTCCCCCCTCCTCTGGCAGTGGTACCTGATACTTCCCCCATCTATCGGAGGAATTGGAAACTAGTTGGGCGGGAAACTTGGCCTAATTTTGCTCAGAGGTCTCCTAGAGACATGAGGTTCTTTTACGTGCCGTAAATCTACGACATGGGACCCACGGCTTAAAGTCCCTCCCGGAGGACTTGTTCCCTGAATTTTTCCGCCCTTAAAAACTCCACGACCTCCGCCGGGTTTTTGAACCCGCGTACCTTGAGTCATGAGGTGGGAACGTTACCCCTAGACTACGGAGGCCGCTCTTTATATAGTATACACTACACATTACATATCGACGTCACAATATTGTCATTATTCACAGAATAGACACGATAATCCGAAACAAAATACAGCTTTCTTGTTCGTGATGTATTGCGTAGCTTATATTCATTCAGCTTGTTGACGTTGGACAATTCAACACTGTGGCAAAATCTATCTATGACTGTATAGCGCTTTGTTGGGCCTTGGCCGATTTTTCAGTTTCTTCATATTTTTACACAGTCAGTAGGACTCCTTGGACGGGGGATCAGCCCATCACAAGGTCACTACCTGCAGACAGAACAACACAAACAAAGAATAAACTCAGACAGACTTCGATACCTGAAGCGGGGTTCGAACCCACGATCAGTGTTTGAGCTTCATGCCTTAGACCGCGTGGCCACTGTGGTCGTCATGGTAACCTCAGATTGCATAATTACATATATTTTATGTCAGTTACATTAATTTTTTATGAGTGGAAGATGTGATAAATTTTTTTCTAAATTTATAAAAGTTGACTGGTCGCCCTGTGTAAGTACTAATATATCCACGGAATACAATCCATTGTGACTGTCTACTGCACCACCTGAGTCTTTGTACTTCCACTGAGCAGAGCCTCCTTGAGAAGCCGCCAGTTGTGCAGCTACCTAAGAATTTCCCAACATTTTATGGAACCAGAATGTTCATTGCCGTGTTCACAAAGGCCCTATCTGAGTCTTTATAGAGATCATAAATTCAGAACAACCCCACACAAATTCTTACGTCTATTTCGGGACACATTTCATACAAAGCGAAAAGCACTTCTATTATAAGATGTTACATTTCAGCAGCGCTAAATCCTGCATTTCATGGGCCTCACAATGCGGAAGCAAGGAAGGGAAGAGAATAACGACAGAGCGGACAGAGTAAAAAGGATTGGAAGGGAACAAGTACAAAGGCGGGAGGAGGTAAAGGAAGGAAATGAAGGAATTGGGTGAAAGATGAAAATAAGAAGTAAATTATTTTTCCTTGGAATCTAAATATATGCATACGCTAAAGTTCAACACTATCCTCTGCGGGGGATCAGCATGTATTATTTTGGTCTGACCTTGTTGCTGCCGTTCAAAAGGAAGTGCTGTGATCGAAGTCTGATTAAATTTCTGAACTATAAAAAGAAAGTTGTAAGGACAACTGTAGGATCTTCTGTTGAATTTTGAAACGATAATTACACCCACCGTTCTTTCTAGACCTGGTCATTCTCGACAGATTGTGCGGCCTACTGACCCAGACAAAGGCTGCACTGTCTTAATACGCCCTCATTTAAGAGAGTTTGACCCTTCCTGCCACTGTGTATCTCCGCATACCGAAGAAGGGAAAGGTATCCCTGTAACAAGCCGTGGAGACCCATAGGGTTGTGAGACGTCGATGTTCCCACATCTTAAACAGTCGGCTTACAGATGGCGGTGAGGTTGTCGGTCTTACGCTCCGGCGTCGCTTCACCTCCAGGAAGATTCCTGGTACTCATTTCTGTTAGAGGCTGAGTCGACCCCAGGGCCATAGTGCGGCTAGAAAGATTAGGCCAATTAAAACATTCAATGGCCTCATCGGGAAACGACCCCGCGACCTTCCGGCTTGTAACAGTGCCTCTCCATTTTTAAGTGGTTACATAAAATGCTGTCATTAAGACTATGTGGCGTCGGATGATCAGTCGGTATAGTGACGGGCTACTTGATGGACAGCCAGGGTTCGATTTGCGGTAGGAGCAAGCATTTAGTCCTCTCAACTGCGTCCAGGCTGGCTCTGGGGCCCTCCCAGTCTTCTGTCCAATAGGCACCTGTGGTGATTTCCATCTAGTGCCGAGGTCAAGAATTGTGGAAATATACCTTCTCTCCCCCATACGCCTTCATGGCATAGAGATTCATTATTTAATAACAGAGACAACTTTGGGGGCACGCAATAGTGTAGTTGGTTGAGGGACTATGCTACAAGCCGGAAGGTCGAGGGTTTGAATCCCAATGAGGTGGATCTTTTTCAGTTTACTTTATCCTTCCAGCTGCACTACGGCTCTAGGGTCGACTCAACCTCTAACAGAAGTACGTACCAGGAATGTTCCTAGGGTAAAACGCGGCCGGCGAGTAAGGCTGACAACCTTACCACCTTCTTTGAGCCGATTGTCTAGAGAAAATATGGGAGTCTCGATGTCTCATAACCAGGCCCCGGATTTTGATGACCTGAAAATATTAAAAAAATGACTTAAAAATGACCTATAAAATAGCCGAAAAAAATTCAGAAAAATGACCTAAAGGAGAAAAGAAAGAACACTTC
This sequence comes from Cryptotermes secundus, assembly GCF_002891405.2. Lineage (NCBI taxonomy): Eukaryota > Metazoa > Arthropoda > Insecta > Blattodea > Kalotermitidae > Cryptotermes > Cryptotermes secundus. The sequence continues at coordinate 641,894 of NW_019740660.1, forward strand.
GCTTCCATGTTATTCACATTTCAGAAAACATATGAAAAAATTCCCTAAAATGGCCAAAAATGACAAGAAATACCCTTAAAAGTCCAAAAATGTACCAAAAAATTACCCCCAAAATGAAAAAATGACCTTAAACCTAAAAATGTCAAAAAATTACAAAATATTACCTATAACATTTACATTTCTGTAACCAGCAGCTCATATCCGAGATTTATATATTTAAGAGCATCGCATAGGATACAAGGAAGAAAAGATGACATGTCATCAATATCCAGGGCCTGCTCATAACCATATGGGCCTCCACGGCCTGTTACAGGAATACCCTTACTTTTTTTTCTTTCGGGGGCAACTTTACCTTTTTATACAGCGTTGGGTGATAAGAGAATTACTCGGAAAATACTCGACCCGGTGCCACTTTGTACACCGTAAGCCCCACTACTTGTTGCCTCACTTCTCCTCACTTCTCCTCATGCGCATGCCAGTCCGAGAGTCAGGCCTATACTCATGTCAAAATAAATATCGCAATTTAATGCAGGCATACCGGGGAATCCCAAACGTAGAGGTAAGCACAGTGTTCTGTTATCTTCGTTCTCGAGTCTGTGGTGTTGTCAGCCAATATTTCATCATCAGAAGGTCAACTTTTAGTCCCCAATTTATTTACGTGTCAAAATAAACAAAATTCCTCCGAACCCCCGTTTAATTGGAGATAGTTTTGGGCCGTTATCAAGAACAGCACATTTCTCGCTACTAAAACTATCTGTAATGTTTATTATTTTTAGTCTACAAAGGCTGACTTGACTGCATTTCGTGTTGAAGCTGAAATAAATCGCAACACCGAAGCTTATTCGCTGCTATTTGAAAGACTCAATTGTAACAGGTGCTGAATGTTATTCAGTCGACTTTAACGACAATTTAGCCCGTGATTCAACAAATTCTTAGTTGAAATGAATGATTCAAATGACCTTTGCTATGGTCTAACATTGGTAAAGCTAATATTATCTTAAGGCGGTCTCAGCAAGGAGCACAACTTGTAGTGACATTCACTTTTCATCTTGGAAGCTGGGATCGCAGGTGCGAATACACTTGTACCTTGGATTTAACATCTTACTGCGTTAACGAAAACGAGTCATAAGTAAAACCGCCGTAAATTTAGTTCATTATAGCATTGGAATCATAGGGTTACGTTCCTGGAGCCCAATTCTATTTCTAGTCTATTTTCCTTATTTGGCGGGTGAAAGAAAAAGAAGGCTTACGAGATCACCTTGCTGTCTGTGTCCTATATATATATTTTTTTTTTATTTTCTGTTCAGCCCGTGTCGAATCAAAGGAAAGTAGGCGAAGAGTTCTTCCCAGAACTTCTTGTTCAATATTATAACACCGACTTGCCCTCTCACCCCTCCCTTCATTCTTGAGGTTTATGATATTGCCTTGCTATCTGTGTATCCCCTTATCGTTACTACGCAACGGGCCGTCTGTGTGTGTGTGTGTGTATCCCCAACTTTTCGTTTTCTGTGCTGTCCATATCATACTAAAGGAAAGTAGGAGATTAATTCTTCCCAGAACTTCTTGTTCCATTTTTAACCACTGTTATATTATAATTCTATTGTTCTCTCGTACAAAATAAAAATGGGCATCACTGAGCGTTTAATCCGTTCATAATATTAAAAATAAGTTAATTAGTGTTTATCGTGGATCGTTAGATGTTACTATTCGACATATCCCAGAAATGTTGGCACAAATGCGAAAATTCGAATTTCGAGACGTAAGTCTGAAAATTCTGAAACTTGGTTTAATTGGATTTACTTTAGTGGATCACAAATTCAGAAATTCTTTTAAGTCAGGAAGTTGTAGATTCAAGTACGATACTACTGCTCGATGCCTGCGGCTTAGTCCGTCTTGTCCGTGCCGTGTTGCCCTGTGTAGGCAGTGACCTTCTTCCATGGGCCGAACTACCATCCAAGATATCAGATCGAAAATATTGTGACGTGCCGCCAGGAAGGCCGGACGATAAGACGTCCATCACTGGTCAACGGCTAGCAATTCCTATGCAACGCAATATAAGCAGCCCGTTGCCTAGGAAATCACTGAAACAACACGAAAGCTAACAATGAGATTTCCACTGTTACAAAGAGGCTAGCAATGCCTAAGTAACGAATTGTTTGATTCAGTAAACATGTATTCCCGTTGCAACGAGAGAGTAGCGAAACTGAACGTTTACAGTTCAGAGGACAAGCCAGTTTTGATCCAACGAGCGGTCGGAGAAGAACGAAGACGCTCCACCGAGAACAGGGGTGAAACAGTGTATAACAGTTAAAGAGGAAAGGTCTGAAGGCGATATAAGGCCCGAGTGATTGCATTTGTGAGTGTAAAAAGTGATTGTCCACTAAACATACTCGTCTAATCCGAGACCCACATAATTTCTTGCCGCATTACCTAGGAAGCATGCGACAATATTATTTTCAGAACTGACTAAGGCTTTGTTAGACTGACAAGGCAGATACAGTAGCTGAGATCGCCCATTTGTTGTACTGATTAGGCCACGAGCTGGACGACAGAAATCGGGGGTTGATTCTCTCAAGTTCAAGAGACTTTTCTCCATAGCGCCCAGACCCGCTCTGGGGCTCACCCAGATTCCTAACCAGTGGGTAAAATGGAAAGTATCACCAGAAGCAGAGCGACCGGGGTGTGAGGCTGACAGCCCATCTTCATCAGGGGCCGAGTTTAAGAACTCTTGGAGCTATACATCCACCCTCCATACGTCTTCATAGCCTGATCCTTAATGAAGAATAGGCATGACGTTAAGATCATGGCAAATTTTGCTTTACATTCTTCGCGAAGAGGATACTGGGTTTAAGTGAGAAGGAAGAGGAAGTTTTATACCGAAGATTAATTCTGAGAGTAAAAGTTAAAAGTGCATAATTACTTATACTACAAGCAGGGAGGTCGCGGTTTCGATTCCCCATGAGTTTATTGGATTCTTCAATTGATCTAATCCTTCCAGCCGCACTATGACCATGGGGTCGACTCAGCCTCTAACGTTCCAAGAATCTTCCTGGTGGTTAAAGGGCGGCCGGCACATAAGGCTGACAGCCTCACCGCCATCAGTCAGCCAGTTGTCTAGAGAAACTGTGGGAGCCTCGACGTCTCACAACCCTATGGTTCTCCACGGCTCGTTACAATGATAGTTGTACCTTAACTTTACTGAGGGCCCGCTTTCGAATCTCGGTTGGAACACCGTACAGACTGGCCAGTGTTTCGTGGGTGTGCTTACCCCAGGGACATTATCTTCTTCAAGAGGCTTCCTGACTCTTCATTAACCATCCTATTCTGATAAGTTACTGACAAGATTGTGTTCGTGTGCGGCATTTTACGGCGCGGTTAGTATCTCAACCTCTGTATTGTCGAGTGGTATATTCTTAACTCACTCACGGAACTTAGCCCTTCTTGAGAAACAGCCAGTTTTGCAGCTACTCAAGAACTTCCCAATATTTTAAGGAACCCAAAGATTCATTACCGTGTTCACAAGAGCCTACCACTGGTACTCATCCAAAGCCTGATCAATACAGTCCATACCACCCCATCTTATCTCTCTAAGACACGTTTAATATTATTATTTCACTTACGTTAGGTCTTCCTATACGGGCGAATAATGAATTGGGTTAAAATTGGAAGGAAATAGTCATAGCTGATTGCGTTTCCAGTCTGGTATTTTTCTGGAGCGACTCAGTAAAACGAGGAAAGTTTTACTGATTCTAGGCAGTGTGCTAGCGAAGATTCGAACCGAGTATCTCTAATATAAGTCTAAAGTATTGTGCTATACCGGTTCACTAGATCACAGCGTCATTAAATAAACAATAAATAAGTCAGGATTGATATGAGGGCTACAGGAACTAGAGTTTTATGTGACTATTGCTGCTTGGCGAGGACATGCGAACCGTGGACCACGGGCTGAATATCACCCTGATATCGATGTTACGAGTGAGGCTGGCGGGCTGCATCATCCCCTGCCTCTGCTGTCCACGTGTAACCATTGATCGGGACCAAACTCCGGTGCAAAGACTGCGTGCATTCTTCTCAAGGGAAAGAAAACTTCCACGACTTTAGACACGCACAGCTTTGTATTCAGGGACCAGGAGCAATTCCAAGCCTGGCGCAGATGCGGAAGGCAAATTGCGCTTTGCAGTGCGGCAGAGGGTTGGATGTCGTTCTGCCAGTAATCAGGTCTTACGTGTAACATAACTCGACCTCTCTTGTTCACCCGCGTTTCTTGCTATAGGTAAAGTAATGAAATGTACGCTGACTGATGTACCTTCGTGGAGCTGAGGTCTTCTTGAGAAGTTAAAGTTGGCTCAACCACGCATGAAATTCCCCGCATTATGCAACCCGGAGTTTCATTACCATGTTAACAGCCCGCCACTAGTCCTTATTCTGAGCCATATCAATCCACGCACTCCAATCCTATTTCTTTAAGATCCATTTTAATATTATGCTAGCCTATACGTCTAAGTCTACGTGTCGGTTTATTTCCGTTAGGCTTTCATACATAATTCTGTATTGAATCCTACTTCTTTCCCGTGCGTGCTACGTGCCGTGCCCAATCCAAACTCACTGACGTGACCATTACAATATTATTCGACGGAAAGCTAAAATTATGAAGATATTCATTACCCAATGTTCTCCATCCGCCACTGAGGTCCAGATGCTTCCTTGGCCACCCCTCGAATCCCTCCCCCCCTAGATTACGTCACGACCGCTTCCAACAATCATCTCAATGCATTAATCAGAATCAGAGTTATTTTATGACTGACGGCTTACCGCCAATCAGTTCATCTTGGTGAAAAACCCCTTGAGACTCACGACCAATAATTTTATTTTCCAACTGAACACTTGCGGTTATAGTCCTTATGTAACATCCTCTCTGATGAGAGGATATGTCTGTCGTTTACAATTGCTGCTGGGCCTCGGCAGCTCAGTCATTCTCAGGCCCGACTCCAGCTGACCTCGTGACCACATTTTACTGTCTCAGATTCGAGATTCCACATTCTGAACGGCCAGGTCCCCCAGGACAAGGTGGCCCAGTTATAAGACCAGGCACTGGTTTCCTTTTTCGACGCCTCCTACGGCCCCCCAACTTCGCACGAAAGCTCTCAGTACAGAAAAGCTATGTAGTCTGAAATGTTGTTAAATAAACCACAAAAATAAGTGTAATACGTCTGGTTTGTATAGTGTAACCCCCCCCCCTTTCCTTACACGTATAGGAAGGAACGAAATAAAGGGGACATATTGATTGGTTTGGGGACATTCGACGGAGGCCGTCGTGTCAGGTACCGACCGTCGTCAGGTTAATGAACTCTTTTGGAAACCGCTCACCAAGGAATCCGGATTATTGACCTGTGGCCTACTTGCAAGGGACTTAGCAGAGCCTGTAGCTGGCAGTGCCACTACATCTAAGGAGGCGCGTACTCAGTTGGGTCCGATAGAAAGAGCTAAGTTTTAGTGACAGGTGCTCATGAGGGGATAAATTTGTATGCAGGAGCAGTAACGGAACTTGTAGGACGTCTGCCACATTCCACAAATTACTTTGTTTTGTGAAGCCAGAAAACGTCCTGTAAATATTCCATTCTGAAAGTAAGAGTGAAGTTATGCATGTGCTTAAATAATTCGTTAATTAATTAAGCACCGTTCCTTGAAGACGTATGAAAGCCGGGTTAGCTCAGTCGGTATAGCGACTGGCTACTCCCTGGAAGACCGAGATGTACGAGTTCGAGTCCCAGTAGGGTCAAGAATTTTCTCTTCTCCACGACGCCCTTACCGGCTCTGGGGTCCACCCAGCCTCCTATCCAATGGGTACCGGGGACTCTTTCCCCTAGGGTAAAGCGGCAGTGGCGTGAAACTGACCACTCACCTCCAACTAGTGCCGAGGTAAAAAGAAATGTGGATGTATCCATCAACTCCCCCATACACCTTAATGCATAGTGCTTAATTAGTTGAGCACGGGGACAACTTTAGTTTCTTTTTTTACGCCACGAAGACGTATAGAAAAGTGGAGGTGCAGCTTCACCATTGTAAACCTAGGCATTAGAAAAGGTTGAATGATCAATTTCAAGCCACTCTACCCCTGGAGGGAACTTCACACACTACGCCCTGGATAGGAGGAGAAATAGGCAGCAGTAGCCGTCTGGACGCTGTGGAGATGATAAATGTATCTTTTCTCCGCCAGGAATCGAACCCCCATTCTCCGGTTGACCAGCTATACCGACTGAGCTATCCCGATGCTTATAAGCTTAAAGTGGTTGTATTACTCGTATGTTCCTATCGCCCTGAGGATGTTTTCTGTGCAATGGAGGTCATTGACTTGGCCGATGTTGCTAGGTCTGAACTTTCACTATTTTGAAGGGAGTTCCTCCCCCGCCGGTACTGCTATTCTCGCCAAAGGAAGACCTGCTCGTGTCTAGTATGAACCCTACTTAATGCTATACTTGCAAGAGTGACTTACGTCTCTGCAGGTTGAAGGCACGGCGCTTGAGTTCGTGCTAATCTACCTGGTATTGCCCGGCTGTAGAGCACGTGTATAATTAGAAAGTATAATATAAGGCCGCGCCATAGCTCAAGCGGTTAGTCTCTGGCTTTCCACCGCGGCGGCCCGGGTTCGATCCCAGGTCTGGTCAAGTGGGATTAGTGGTGGTTTTCTCCGAGTACTTCGGTCTCCCCTGTCAATCTTCATTCCACCAATTGCTCACAATCACCCTCACCTATCATCTGGGGCTGGTACAATAGGCTAGAAGTGACCGCAGTACAAGGAACTTGGTCCCAGCCCACTAGCAATAAGAAAAATACTGAATAGTAGTATTATAAGACTTCGTGGTGGGAGAAGGCGGCCGGCACGTGAACCTGACAACTTCAATGTCATCTGTGAGCTGATGGTCTAGAAAATGTGGGAGCCTCAACGTTTCACAATTCTATGGACCTCCATGGCCTATTACAGGGATAATTAAGTAAAGTAAGTAAAGGTATTCCTGTAACAGGCCTTGGAGGCCCATAGGGTTGTGAGATGTTGAGGTTCTCACATTTTCTAGACAATCGGCTCATAGATGGCAGCAAGGTTGTCAGCCCTACGCGCCGCTCGCGTCATTTCTGTAAGAGGCTGAGTCGACTCCAGGGCCATAGTGCGGCTGGAAGGATTAGGTCAATTGAAGAAACTCAATGACCTCATCGGGACTTGAACCCGCGACCTTCCGGCTTGTAGCATAGTGCCTCAAGCAACTACGCTACCGCGTGCCCCCGTTACAGGGATAGCTTTACAATTTTTTAGGACTGTAAGGAAATTAACTAGTTATTTACGAATTTAAATCGCATACTGGAAATTTTGTATTTCGAAACTACAACAGGTTGACGTAAATAATAAGACATTATTTTTTTTGTTTTGTTTTTCGAAGCCCTATCGGAAACAGATTTGTACGTCAGTACGCTAGGACGAATGGTTCTCGAGCAATAAGAATCCTCTTTTAATGCGACTTTCACTAACGTCAGGATAAGTAAAACTAAAGATCATGGGGTCTTGAAATGCCTATAATCATCCCCAGGAAGGTAGTTTAACTACCATGCCAAATTTGGTTGAAATAGGGACAACAGTGTGGAGATGGAGTAAAAGCAGACGACATAACAAAATGTTGTGTTCCGACTGGGATTCTCAATAAGCACATGTATCGTTGTTGCAGGCAGCCTCCCCCCCCCCCAAAAAGCCTGCNTGCACTTCACTACTTAGCGGGATGCCAGCCACGAGATTGAACGCTGTATCGCGTGCACGAGCATTGGACACGTGTCAGAATCCAAAATTGCGGCCGCATTGCTAAATATAGACCCATGCCCTCCTTTATATGGAAATATTTCATTTTACGTGTATTTGCCCCCTCCACTACCTGAGTTCCAAGTTGAGAAAAGAACTGTTTAATCGCGTTGGGTTTAGGTTTCTCTCAGCCGTCTCAGGAGGCATTGTTCATTGCTTTTTGTGGGGCACTGTACAAACCTACCTGTACTTGAACTACATATAGCCGAGTGATGGGATTGGGAAGGAAACGCATGTGCCCTGATCGACGTACTTGTAAGCGTATTTCTGGAGGGACTGAGGAAATCCATGAAAAATTGATCAGGATAACCCGTGTCACAGCCAAGATTTGAATAGAGCAAATCTCATTGGTGGCTCCATATATTCCGGCAGTAGTTGCTTGACGTTTCGGAATTATATAAGTATATAATTCACCGTTAATTCAGAAAATCAAAATTTCTTGCTCTGCTTCTATCTGTCTATCTATCTATCTATCTATCCATCCATCTATCTCTATGGTTCTACAGCCCTTGAGGATCTTGGCAGTTTTCTTTTTTTTTCATTTTCTTAATCCTATACACAATCGGTAGGACTCCTTGGACGGGGGATCAGTCCGTCGCAAGGCCGCTACCTACACACAGACAAAGACAAACATAGAATAAAAGCACACAGACATCCATTACACGAGCACAGCTTTCGGACAGGAGAAGACGGTTCATGCCTTAGACCGTGCGGTCACTGTGATCGGCTCGCTCTTTCGTCTAGCCATAAAAAAGAAAGATTTCCAACGCTTTATCTTTTTCGCGTAAGAGCGCTTTACCTTCTCTCTAAAATACGTGCGCAGATGGAAGCGTAGGAAGTTTGGAACCCCGAAATTCTCCCCCTCCCCTTAAAATGTGCTCCTTCTCACCACTCCCCTCCCCTTTTTTTTTCTTCTATCATCGTGTGTCAGTAGGTAGAGAGAATTTTATTGGAATTGTTGTTACTGATACATGTTTGCATGAAATTAAATATAAGAAAATAGAGATATTCGGGGGCACGCGGTAGCGTAGTTGGTTGAGGCACTTTGCTACAAGCCGAAAGGTCGATGGTTCGATTCCTGGTGAAGTTATTACATTCTTCAGTTGACCTAATCCTTTCAGCCACACTATGGACCTGGGGTCGACTCACCCTCTAACAGAAATGAGCACCAGGAATCTTGCTGTGGTTAAAAGGCGGCCGGCTGACAACCTAACTGCCATCTGTGAACCGATTGTCTGAAAGTGTGGGAGCCTCGACGTCTCACAATCCAATGGGCCACCACGGCTTCTTACAGGATAGCTTTACTTTTTACCTAGTCAGAGACGTCATTTACCGCTAGACATGCCTCGTCTTCCTGTAAAACTCCTAAATCACAGAAATATGTCCATTTTCTTGCACGGATATGCCTACTGTATGCATTGTTAACACAAAGAAGAATAAATTGGAATTCAAAAGAAAGAGAGACAACTTTTTTGTTCTTTAAGCATCGATTATTGGGAATTCTCTTTTCCATTGTTTGACTTTTTTCGGTTCGCTTGGCCAGTTCCGCACAGGCTCTTACATTCTCCTATCAGTGCCTTCTGCGGCCTGAGCCCGCATGGAAAGATCACGCAGTTCTCTGAACTGGTGCTTCACTGCCTGTTAACTGTATAGGCGCAGTGATTTCCACCTCGCTAGGCTCCTGCCTTGTGTGCCTACCGCGGTCTCACCGAACCAGACTACTTTATACTTGTGCAGGAAACTTTACGAAGGAAAATTCCTGTCTGTCTGAATTTCCCACCGGTGCGTGAATAACGTAAATATGCAGAAAATGCAATCCAGTGAGTTTGTAATGATACTGTAATGGCATATGTCCGTAACTGCCCATGAACTGTCCATGGCCCCATAGCAGATGGAGTAGATACTCGTATTTTCTTCTGTCACCATACCAAAATATTACAGAACATAGACACAGGATTATGCATCCTAACGAAATAGGATTGCAAGAGATCGACTGGATTCAACTGGCTCAGGATAGCGACCAGTGGCCATCTCTTGTGAACAATTTAATGAATCGTCGTCTTGGACAATAAGGTGGGAAAATTTTTCAGGAGCTGAGCAACAATTGGGGCAGGCGGGATCGAGTCCCGATCGATTAGGTGGATTTCTTCAATTGACCTAATCCTTCCAGCCGCGTCATGGCCCTGGTGTCGACTCAGCATCTAACATAAATGAGTACCAGGAATCTTCCTGGGAGATAAAGGGCGGCCTTCGCTTGAGGCTGACAAACTTACAGCCATCTGTGAGTCGACTGTCTAGAGAAAATGTGGGAACCTCGACGTCTCACAACCCTGTGGGCCTCCACGGCCTGTTACAAGGATAGCTTTACCTTTTCTTCATCTTTTAGCCGAGCAATTATAAGATTCTGAAGGACTATGATTAATTGCATTATTTAATACATGCGTTTTTGTAGCTGGCTTTATGAAATTGTCGGCAGATATACTGTAATGTGAGTATGATGAGAGATGAATAAGTCATTGGAAAGGATCTGGAAGGAAACGGTCTAATTAGCGTACACTGCTGACATTTGGCTGAAGGGAGCGACGAAAGTCATGGAAGACCTCAGACAGGATAGCAGGTGTTCCGGCTCAGAACCAACCCACGCTCCCCTGTGACGTCAGTCAATACGCTGGGTGTGAAAGAAAATGAGTAACAGCGCTAAGCTGCCGCAGCGGTCCACGAAACGCTTTTCATAATAGGCCTGAAATATTAGTAATAAAGGTAAAAATTAAAATACGTAAAGTTATCTCAGTAACTGGCCGCAGAAAGCGGCCTCCGTAGTCTAGGGGTAACGTTCCCACCTCATGACTCAAGGCACGCGGGTTCAAACCCGGCGGAGGTCGTGGAATTTTTAAGGGCGGAAAAATTTAGGGAACAAGTCCTCCGGGAGGGACTTTAAGCCGTGGATCCCGTGTCGTAGATTTACGGCACGTAAAAGATCCTCATGTCTCTAGGAGACCTCTGAGCAAAAGTAATTAGGCAAGTAGTTTCCAACGCCTCTGGTAGATGGGGGAAATATCAGGTACCGACGGCCGACCTCGTTGGCTGAACGGGGCTGATAGCACGCACCAGTACCGGTAGGGTATGGGGACAGTAGAAATTAAAAGGGGACGCACAATGGACCAATAACTGGTCTAAGTGCATGGGGAAACCCACCCCCTCAATAATAATAATAATAATAAACAGGCCGTAGAGGCCCACAGGGTTGTGAGACGTCGAGGTTCCCACATTCCCTAGACCAGTGTTCCGCAATCGGTGTGCGGTCACAAGGTGAAAGGTGTGACGCGAACTTTTACCTATTATAAGAAATTAATTGTCGAATATTATTCGTTTTATTTTATCCCAGTTACGGTGTTTCATATGCTTGTATTCTCAGCCACTGATTAAATAAGATGATGCTTGTTTATTCTTTATTACATACCGTGATTTTTTATGTACAGTAATGTTGTATTCTAAGAACTTAAACGTAAATTATTTGCTCACAGTTGTTGTTATATCATAATTTTCATTATTGATTTATTTTTATTTTTCTCGCATCTACGCATCTTCTTTGATATGCTTGCCGCATGTTCTGTGTACGTGCTTTTCCCTAAAACTGCAGGGATTAGCAAGGGTTTCCCTGTCTTTTATAACGTTGCTTTGGTATTTTACCCTGTTTATTAGAAGTTAGAGCTTCTTCAACTTTATGACTTTCTTCCTGTAACGATGCACCCACCGATTGTGGACTTCATTTAAAATTGTAAATATTTCAGAAATAAGTCGGTATAGTGTCACTTCTTCCGTTTGAAGAGTAGAGGTTCCGCGGCTTAAATTGTTTCAGTTCTATCACAGCTGTGCTCTGAAGTAGTTCGCAAATTGCGGTTGCTAGTTAGTCTTGCTATTTTCTATTACTATTAGACTACTTTATTTTTTCAAGATGAATAAATTCCTCATACGGAGTTTTCCGTCCACGGGTGCAAGTAGTGAAAGCATTGAGCCCGAAAAAAAGAAACAAAAATTAGTACACCGGCAGTATAGTGATAATTACTTACCTTACTTTTTTTTTGTGTGGTGATAAAACGTGCCGAGTGTATCGTTTGTGGTGAAAAACTCAGTAATGCTGCTGTGGTTCCCAGTAAATTGAAACGATATTTGTCAATAAAACATTCCTCTCTAGCAAGCAAAGGTGTCATTTATTTTCGTCGTTTGTTGGAACAAAACAAAAAACAAAGAACGTTAAAGACTGCGACAATACGTTTTTCAGAAAAAGTACAGGAAGCAAGTTATAAGGTAGCCGAAATTATCGTAAAGGCCAAAAAACCACACACAATGGCTGAAACGTTGTTAATGCCTGCTTGTAAAGAGATTGTGAAAATAGTCCTGGGTTCAGAAGCTGCTAGTGAAATTTCAACAATTCCTCTCTCTGCTGACACAATCAGTCGCCGAGTTATTAACATGTTCAGTGACAATGAAGCCATTATGAAGGAGAAAATCAACAGCAGTCAGAAGTTCTCGCTTTAGATCGATGAGCCCACCGATATTAGCGGCCACGCACAACTTCTTGCTTACATTCGATACATCGATGGAGATGTAATTGCAACAAATTTCTTTTTTTGCAAAGAACTTCCCGAGCGAGTCACCGGTGAAGGAGTATTTCGTGTCACCAATGAATATGTGTTATATAATGAATTAAAATGTAGGGATTGCGTTAGTGTTTTACGCTTCTATGACAGGCCGTGTTAAAGGATTTGTAGCTGAAGTACGCAAAGTAAATCCTAACATACGATGCGATCATTGTCTCATTCACCGCGAAGCCATTGTTGCTAAGTCTTTACCATCTTCTCTGAAAGTTGTGCTGGACGAAGTAGTAAAAGTCGTGAACCTCATCAAATTTCGGCCCCTAAATTCGCGGCTTTTTTTTTTTTTGTTTTGTGTCAGGAAATGGAACCAGAACACACTACACTCCTACTACACGTACATACAGAAGTAAGATGGTTATCACGAGGAAAAGTATTAACGAGAATGAGGAGGTACGTGCATTTTTTACTGTTGAGGGGCATGAATACATGGATTTATTTGCAGATGATGAATGGGTATGTAAGTTGAATTATCTTTCCGATATTTTCTTACATTTCAATGAGCTGAACAGAGAGATGCAAGGTAGGAACGAAAGTATTCTAATATGGATAAGGTACAAGGATTTGTAAATTAGCTGCACTTGTGGATACAGAGAATTACAAATGGGTCGTTTGAGGTGTTCCCGACTGTATGGTCACTTGCTGACGGCAATAAAGTGGTGATGGACACAATTAAAGAACATTTAGAAATGCTGCAGCAGAAATTCAGTAAGTATTTTGGAGACTGGGTTCGTGACCCATTCGTTGCGAATACAGAATATCTTCCGATTAGTATACAAGAGGAACTCGCAGATTTAAAAGCAGACAGAACATTGGAACTAAAACTTCTCGAAGAGCCTTTGGATACGTTTTGGTTGGCAATAAGGAGTGAATACCCGGCTATCTCCGAGATGGCAGTTAATGTGTTATTACCATTTTCAACTACATATTTGTGTGAACTGGGCTTCTCGACGTTAACTTGTAACCGCTCACTTCCTTGGGTTCTGTTACGTTGTGCGCCACGCTGTTGCCGTCCTCCTTGATCCTACGTTGTGCTCCACTTATCACCTTCCTCCCTCTTCTCGTAGATGTCGAGAAGTTAGATGGAAAGGGAGAAGAATTGTGGTTGCTGGAGCTATTACGCGAGAGCAGGTAAAGACGGGAGTAACTGGGTTCTGTTCAGTAATCTGTAGAGCTGAGTTCCTATCCCGGGTCTTATAAGGGTCTGGCTCGGACAGGGCAGGAAGAACCCTTCACTACAATTACACACCTCTTTAGACCGTTGCACTTAGTAGTCCTTTAATCCCTTCCAGCTTTCTGAATACAACTGAGATTTATTAATACACTTAATATTACAACCGCACACGGCTGTCACTTCTCGCAACCGCTGCTCACCACTTCTCGTGACCGTTGCCTATCTATCTTTATGTTTATTTATTTGTTTGCCCGCTTCGGTAGAACACTTTTGACTCTTCTCAGGGTTGTGCCACGGTAATAACTGGGGCAACGCGGAGACTGCACATTTAAAACTAGTCCACTGATACAAATAAATACTCTATTTCTGCTTAATCACAGATTGTTTAATTCCGAAGTAAACACTATATATTAATTGGCAAGTAGGGAGTAATGTGCTAAAGATTAATCGAGCCAAACAAATACTGTTAAATTTGGATAAACTTGGAGAGAGCAGGTAAATGACGTCTGCCTCTGGTGAATTCTAAGTGCCAAGTCCGATACGTCTGTCTCTGATGAATTCTGAACCCCAAGTGCCTCTCCCACTCAATTCTGCGGGAGCGTCACTTCATCACCGTATAGGATTTGAACCGACGGCCTTTCTCCCAGACAAGAATAGTTTCTAATGGCTGAATTTAACTGCCAATTCATGATACCATCAGTACAAGACAATCACATTACTAACTTTTAGAATGAAGAGATCCAAAGATATTGAACCCGGGACCCTATATGTGAAAGCACTTATGTCTTAGTTTAGGGCAGACAACAAACATATCCTTTTCATAATTGCCTCGACCCTCTAACGGTCACCCAAGGTCCAGGTAACAAAATAAGTTGTTCCTGTCTAAATGCGAAAAGCATGTCAACTTCTTAATGGATGGGTCTCCCTAATAAATCAGTCACTCTATTGAAATGACTAACGTGGAACACAGTGTCCATTAAAGAATATTAAAAGGTTTGGACGGTTACAATATGACTTTACTTATACTACTTTATGGAAGGGCCGTAGTTGTAGATTTTGAGTCCGACTTTTCCGAAAGTTGTATCAAGACCCCTCGAGGTGGAATGCCCTCTCTCTGAATCCTCAGGTCCACGAACCCCAGACTCCAAGAGAAATCCACTCCTCCACTTCTGCCATTGGTTAAGTTTTCAAACTAGGAGGTTCCCTAAATTTTGAATTCCCAATCATGTTGCTCTGCTATGTGATTCTGGCAGATGCTGACCTGACGCTAAGGTTGACAGCCCCTTGATGCATTACGATCAGGGTGTGAGGCTCCGGCCGTCCCACTTCTAAGTTATCGCTGTCCCAAGCTGTCAGCTCTCAAATTCTCAAAGACTTTCCTCCTTTGCTAAAACTGCCAGAATTCCAGGAAATTACCAGATGTTGCTTCCTGTCCACATAGCAAAACTTGAACTATGTCCCTTCCGCGTGTAAGAGCTGGCTATCTGCCGGATCTCTTTGTTTGTAATTTTGTAATCTTAACTTAATACATATTTAATTAATGCACAACAGTCCTCCAATCAAATGAACGGTTACAAACTGAAATTAAGACATCAAAGAGGGAGCGGCTCAAATCCATCGATGAAGAAATGAGACTTGCGTTGTCAACGATTCCACCACGGATCAGTCGCCTGTGTGCAGCTACGCAGGCGCAAGTATCACATTGAAGGCATGAGTAGAATTACTGTATTTACTTTAATAGCAATAGAAGTGTATTTTCTACAATCTACAGTGAATTAAAGTTCATCAATTGTTAATAAACGCACGAGTCGACTTCTGTTTAATGATAATAATATAACAATATAATAATATTATAGGAATAAGTTGATCACGTTACGTATTTACATTAATTGTCTGATAGAATGCGTTTTTGAGGGGAATAATATTTTGTTCTGCCGTGTTCAGTCATGGATATTTCATGGTGTGCCGCGAGTAGAAGAAGGCTGCGGAACACTGCTGTAGACAATCGGATCACAGATGATGGTGCGGTTTTCAGTCTTACACACCAACCGCCCTTTACCCCACAAGAAGATTCCTGGTACTCATTTCTGTTAGAGGCTGAGTCCAACCCAGGGCCATAGTGCGGCTGGAAGGATTACGTCAATTGAAAAATCCTATGACCTCATCGGGAATCGAATCCGCGACCTTCCGGCTTGTAGCAGAGTGCCTCAACCACGTGCCTCCGCAATATTAGAAATAGTACAAATAATACGTCTCTGAATATTCTAAGCAGGGCGTTGCCGTCCGTATTACACGTAGACGTTCACACGGGAATCAGTTGCAAACGAAAGTTACCTAACGCGACACGAGATTTAAAGTTTCCGTGGCGCTGGGTATCAAGATAATTGTTTTCTGGGATATGACATCGCCGTGTAATCTGGTAGATTTTAATTACTTTTCAGTAGAAAAAATGGAGACTACCTCCACATATGAAGCCTAACTGCAAACGTTTTGAATAAGCAGTCGCGGACAGCCGACAAAGGGTGGTCCTCGAGCTTGGGGCTAACAACTCTTCACCGTAAATAAGCTTGTTGTGAAATGTCACCTGGACGGATATTTTGTATAAACGAACTAAGCTAAAGATAATAGGCATGAGTCAAGGAGGATAAAATGGGCTGGGCATGTAGCATGAATGAGGGAGAAGAGAAATTCATATAGGATATTTGTGGGACACCAGAAAGAAAGAGACCACTAGGAATACCAAGACATAGATGAGTGAATAATATTAAAATGGATCTTAGAGTGATAGAATGGGGTGGTACGAACTGGATTGATCTGGCTCAGGTTGAAGATCAGTGGAGGGCTCTCGTGTACACGGTACTGAACCTTCGGGACCATACAATTCCGGGAAGTTCTTGAGTAACTGCAAAACTGGCTCAGCTCTATGAAGTTAGTTCAGTGGAGAGAACTGTTGCATCTTCGCGATGAAAGGTAACCCCTAAAATCAAACGGCAACCAGACCAGGCTGGACAGGTTTGATCCCCGGTACCAGCATAGCATTTTCCGCTTCAGAGCATCCAACCTCCAATACAGTGGGTGCCGGGAACTCTTACCCCATGGGTACAGCCTCCGTAACCTCAAATTAATCACATACCTGCATGAATGTATGGAACTATACCTTCACTGCTCCATACGTTTTCCTGGCTCTTAGTGTGGGCTATATGCTCACTCACTCACTCATGGAGCTGGATCCTTCTTGAAAAGCCTCCAATTGTGCGGCTACTCAAGAACTTCACAATATTTTATAGAACGAGAAGGTTCATTACCGTATTCACAAGAACTTTCCACTGGTCCCTATCCTGAGCCAGATCAATCCACCCATACCACCCTATTCTACCTCTCTCTGAGCAGTTTTAATATTATCCACCCACCTACGTCTTGATCTTCCTAGTGACTCCCTTCCTTCTGAATTTCCCATTAATATTCCTTTGTGTATCTCTCTTCTCCCCCGTTCGTGCTACATGCCTTGCCCAACACATTCTCCTTGACTTGATCATTCTAACTGTACTTGGAAAAGAGTACAAGTTATGAAGATCCTCATTATGCAGTTTTCTCCAACCTCGTATCACTTCATCCCTCTTCGGCCCAAATATTCTCCTCAGCACCCTCAGTCTAGGTTCCTCAGGTTATGTGCTAGAAGAATTAACATTCGTTGTTTGTTTCTGGCCGGAGCAAAAGATTTTTCTCTTCTTCACAGCTTCGAGACCGTGTCGGGCGCTCATCCGGTGTCCTGTACAAGGGACGGCTAGCTCTTTCCGCGGAAAGATAAATCTGACCCCTTATCACCATCTTGTGGTCAGTTAAGAAAGCTTGAAGCTGTACCTTCACTTCCCCTAAGTCTTCATGGCATGGCGCTTAATTAAACAGATCCATAACTTTATTACAAATATAGAAATTATTGCAGGTTGCGGAAATTCTACTCCTCACTGTACATTCCTTTCTTTCCCGAGGAGCAGCGGGGGTTGTGCCGAAGATCAATGGTAGAGGGGGAGTGAGAGGCCAGACCCAACAGGTTGCTTGGTTGAACACAACTGCGTCTGTACTGGAAGTAGTTGTGTGATACTTTCGATGTTTCTGACGTGTTGTTTGCTGCGTGACAAGTGACAAGTCTTGTTCCCTCATCCTGCGTCTAAGAACATCAGAAGTTGAAGCTTACAGGTAGGACATTTCACCACGATTCCATGCAAAGGTTACTCTCTTCTGGGGTGCGATGCTGTGTAATTTGATTGCTTGTTTTGGTTTACTTTTTATTCCTGAAGATGGCAACAGTACGTCCCCCCTAAACGGAGATGGATTTTGTGGGATTACACTACGTCACATCCTACAAAAATAGTATTCTTGATGATCATTGTCTGTAAACTTTTACATTAGTATGTAGGCCTACATGAACTGTAAGGAAGCTGGCACTCCTCTGTCATTTAGTAGTTAGGTGCAAACGTTTCGGCAGATAAGAACTCTTGGTGTTACGCTTTCTCTCGCCCACCCATCTTATGTTCTGATCCTTAATTAAGTACACGGGAAACTTTGGAAGTAAACGTAAAATTTTCCTTCTGATTAATTAAGCGCAGCGCCACGAGGACATAGAAGGACTGGAGGTAGGAACAAACATTATTAGTCTCGGCAACGGACTGAGTGGTCAGCTTCACGTCCGGACAGCTTTGCACTATACTAAAGGTACCTCAGTATCCGTAAGTCCTTTAGCTTCTATTTTAGAAGTTTCTTCTATTTAATACATAAATAGGAAGTTCGTGCTTCACAGGAAACACAAACCTTCTCCTCTACAAGGCCCAACCGGTTAATGCTCTTTAGGGAAATAGTCGCTGTTTATTGTGAGAACCATACGGAACACATAAATTCAGTGAGAGAGACGGAGAGAGAGAGAAGAAGAAGAAGTGGTGGTGGTAGTGAGAGACACTACATTGACGGGGGGGGGGGGTTTGTAAGAAAATATATCTCCAATTTCGAAGGTTCCCAGGCAGTGCCCGCTTGTCCTTCTGGTAAAGATAAAGTGTATGAACGGATTTTTTGTTCTATTTATTAATTTTTTTCTGCTAACTTTGGGAGGGCTATATTAGGGCGAAATTTTGATGTTAACAATGGGAGGGCTGCATGTGAGGCATGCAGTGCAACGTGGAATTTGGGTACCAACTCAGCATTTGCTCTAGGACCGAGGAAAACCACGGAAAACCTTGGTCGAGCTGGCCGGTCTCAGGACCTTCCAGATGCAAACTGACTTCTAGCCAGCAGTCCGGCTTACATACGCGAACCCTAACATTAGACCCAGTCTGTGCTGTTGCTTTATTTTAAAAGTTTACATGTGTTTCTACATTTTTTTTTGCATAATTTGGATGAGCATCAAACATTTGTGTATCACATTTTCAAAGAGTTGTAACTGTTCAAGTATTGATACACTGCGTGGGCAGAATGCAGAGTTCAGTTCGTACCTCACAGGAAACACATTAAGTCTCCACTACAAAGCCCAACCGGTTAATACTGTTAAGGAAATAATCGCTGTTTACTGTGAGAACCATACGGAACACATAAATGCGCTGTGTGGGCAGAATGCAGAGTTCAATCCGTACCTCACAGGAAACATATTACGTCTCCGCTACAAAGCCCAACCGGTTATTCAATATATTCGCAACTCTGCTACTCGTACAAACCGGAAGGTAGCGGTTTCGATTCCCGATGAGGTCACTGAATTTTTCAATTGACCTAATCATTCCAGCTGCATTATGACCCTGGGGTCGGCTCAGTCCCTGACAGAAGTAAGTACCAGGAATCTTCCTGAGAATAAAGGGCGGCAAGCCAGCGCGTAAGGCTGACAACCTAACCGCCATCTTTGAGTCGATTGTTTAGAAAACTTGGGAGAAAAATCATTCAGTAATGGAAAAGTATGTGAAAGAATGCATTCGTGGCCTAGTTTGAGATACTATCCTAGCATTTTCTTCGAAGTTAACTAACTAACTAACCAACAAACCAACCAACCTCCAATGCAGTGTCATAGCTCAAGCGATTAGTCGCCGGCTTCCCGCCGCGGCGGGCCGAGTTCTAGCCCGGGTCAAGTCATATGGGATTTGTGGTAGACATAGTGGCACTCGGGATGATACTCTCCGAGTGCTTCAGTTTCTCCTGCCATTTCGCATTCCACTGATTGCTCCACATTCATATTCATCTATATTCTGCCGCTGGTTAAATAAGGCAAACAGTGGCCGCAGTACCAAGTGGACTCAGTCTCATCCAACGAAAAAATAAAAAGAATTAACCTCCAATTTCAGGGTCGAGGAGTAAATCACTGAAGCTTCTACCAGACTATACTGCGTCACATATTCTAAACGATAAGAGTCTTCATAGCCACCGCTCTACCTGCTCATGGAGCTGATCCCTTCTTTAGAATCCGCCAATTGTGCAGCTACTCAAGAACTTCCCAGGATTTTATGGAACCCGTTTGTTCATTGCCGTGTTCACAAGAGCGTTTCACTGGTTCCTATCCTGAGCCAGCTCAAACGAATTCATCCCATCCCATCCTGTCCCTCTAAGATCCATTTTAACATTGAACACCTACCTACGTCTTGGTTTTCCTATTGGTCTCTTTCCTTCTGGCTTTCCCACCAATATTTTATATACATTCCTCTTCTCCCCCATTCGTGCTACATTCCATGCTCATCTAGCCACCTCTGCAAGCATCTCAAATTTCTAATACATTATCACGGAGAAATTGGCGCAATTATAAGGGCCTGTGTTTAAAGGAAAAGTTGTAAAATAAACTAAGAAAGGGTAGAAAGAAAATATGGGCTTAGAACTGCAGATAAAGCAACGAGAGTTTGAGTACCTTCTTGTTAGGGCATAACGGAAAAGATAAATAGTTTGTAGACACGAATTCAGCCAACTCTCGCGTGGGGTCAACTAGGGAAGTGAGCTTCGCCGGGCGTTCTGGGCCCAGAAGAGAGAGGAGACGTAAGGATTACAGGTGCGCATGTCTCACAGGGCTCGAACCGTGCCCACTGGTTGGTCGGGCAGGCCGCTTGCCCGGGCGACGGCGGTGATAGGGCTCTCTCTTTAGTCTGGTCTCCGACTCTCGGGGATATCGGTGTGATTCAGAGTTTACGCTCGTGAAGTTACGATTTCATGTGAATCCAGGAAGCGCGTGTACACAGGATAATGAAGAGCGTAGCGTGTGGGCTAGAGATTAAAGAGTTTGCGACAAGACCAAAGTGATTTGAGAAGCAGTAACCAGACATTTCATAACAAGTAAATACGTGTTTTAATTAGTTCGATAAGTCTGTCTCTATCTGATTTGAGACTCCAATGGAGATAACTATGAAGATTACTGTCTTCTCCAATTTGATTCCGTGTAGACTGGTAGATGTTAACCAGACAGCTTTTATTTTACACCGTCTCGTTTATCAGAAGGTATTAAGATGTTCATGCGACTTGATTTATAAATTTTATATCAATTTTTATATTCTTTTGAGAGCGTCATTACTTATTTCACAAAATGTACAAAGAATTTCCATTTAATGTATTATGAAATTTGAAGTTTTTTTAATGCTAGTGGGGTGCGACTAAGTCCCTTGTTCTGCGGCCACTTCTGGCCTATTATACCAGCCTCATATGATAGGTGAGGGTGATTGTGGAGCAATTGGTGGAATGAAGATTGGCAGGGGAAACCGAAGTACTCGGAGAAAACCTGCCCCAGCGCCATTTTGTCCACCACAAATCCCACTTGACCATACCCGGGATCGAACCCGAGCCGCCGCAGTGGAAAGCGAATAACCGCTTGAGCTATGGCGCGGCTAAATTTGAAGTTAAGTATTAAGATTGAAATCTTGTCGGCTGCGATGCCATAGAACTTGGCAGATAAGTAGCAACGTTCATCTGAAACATTGGTATCAGTGTACCAAACTACACGGCGTCACATCCAGAAATACTATAATTTTAATACTTATATATGTGATTTTTACATATTTTGTTGCTTTATATTTGGGTATCGCATGCATACTTGATATAATATGTTACATATGGCACGCCGTTTCTTGTCGAAATCATTCCGTAAATTATAGAGAAATAGAAACAGACGAACACCACTGTTCTTAAAGTAATCATATCTTGGAGGGGACTACTTGGAAGGGTTCATTTTAAAAGAGGGGGGATTTACACTGAACCTGAACGACGAGGGAATTTAATATCTATATTGGAGCATTGTCTTTATAGCAAATTGTAAGTTACACGGAGAAACGGCTCACTATGACTTAAACTAACCCCGTGTCCACATTTCCCCAGTAAAGACCGTAAAGACTGTCCCTTAAGTAGGGCCTCCCTCCCTCACCCCTCGTTCTCTGCTATCACGCCACGGCGGTCATCACTCGAAACTTAAGTTTGTTATTTGACTAACCTGCCAGTGTCGAGACTACATAGCCTCGAGGATAGGAGGATTAATGAACACGGAGCTGTTGGTGTAAGGAAAATTGGCAGGGGAAACCGACGTGCTCTGCGATTTTAATCACCAGAAATCCCATATGACATTACTTTGCATCGAACACGGGGCCCTCAGCTTCCACTTCAGAACTACATACGTTTTTACTCGCTTGAATTTATGAAGTTATTAAGATAATGTTAAATTCGGGAAATGTTCGCACTAACTCAGTTAAGAATCACTTTGTCTTCTCGTCTGCTATGCAAAAATAGAAAAATTACAATGTTGCCCCTAGTTTTATATGAGTGTGAAACTTGGTCTTCCACATTAAAGGAAGAACATAGACTAAGGGTCTTAATAATAGACATCTTTAACTGTTACACGTCTCAGTTAATAAATACGTTTTAGGAATCCTTGAAGTGTAATTAGTTTAATAAGGGTTAAGTAATAGTTTTGATTTTACAAGTTTTGGCTCTCATTGGCCATTATCAGAAAATTTAGTCAGCGCCATAAAGGAACTACTTTGCATATTGTGGTATGTAGACCCGTTGCTAGGCAACGACCGAGAAAAGTTCGTTACTAGGCAGCGGCTCATAAACAGCAACAGAGAAAATGTGCTTTCTGTGCGATTCGTGTTGAGATACAATCAAGGCCAGTTAGATGTTGTAGTCAGTCAGTAAGTTAGTCAGAAAGCTGCTCAGTTTAGTCGTTGTGAGTTGTTACTGTGACAAGCTGGTAGCAGAGGTCGGAGATAGTGCGGGAACCTAGAGGAAGGGGAATGTCCGCCGTTGAACGCCGCTACCAGCCAACGGCTACTGGAGACCCTAACAGACTGAGAACACTAGTCTGTGTATGACAGTGATTTTTAAAGTGTTGTTACACGTTGTAAGAGTACAATAAATCCGATCACCAATCCAAACCCCTTCTATAGCCACACTGTTTCGTGAAAGTACTTTGTTTGAGCACAGGTTGTTGTAGCATCGCCAAGGGACTTGCAGTAGGGTAAAGGTAAAGTCCCTGTGCTTAACTAATTCAGCACTATACCATGAAGGCGTACTGGGGAGTGGATGTATAGATCCACATTTTCTTGACCTCGACACTAGGTGGAAGTGAGTGGTTAGCTTCACGCCCCTGCCTCTTTACCCCAGGGTACCCGCTGGATAGGAGACTGGATGGGCCGCAGGTTCGGTCTGGATGACATGCAGAAGTGAACATTCTTGACCCTACCGGGACTCGAACTTCGACCCCTCGGTCGTCCAAGCCCTTAATCAGTCGCTATACTGGCTATGCTATCCCAGCTCCCATTGATTTGCAGTAGAAATTAAGAAAAATATAAGGCTGTAAATACATACTTCCATTTACTCAAGAAGGCGTTTTAACTTACTTTAACCGATTTTAACAAATTCATGTACAACACAACTAATTAGCGCAGTTGGCATAGCGACTGTCTGCGGGCTGGACGACAGAAGGGTCGGAGTTCTGGTCCCGATAGGGTGAAGAATTTTCTCCTCTCCACGTCGTCCAGACCGGCTCTGGGGCCCATCCAACCTTCTCCTAATCGGTACCACCAGGGGCTAATTCCCCGGGGCGTGAAGCTGACCACTCACCTCCAACTAATGGAGATGTCAAGAAAACGTGGATTTATACATCCATTCCCCCATACGTCTTCATGGATTAGTGCTTAATTAGTTAAGCACAGGGAAATCTTCACACAACTTATTTTAATCCTATATATTTTAGTCTACATTTCTGCAACCACTGCAAGTACCTTCATGGTACCATTACAACAACCTTTGCTCAAACAGCAGCAGATGTACAGTGCTGACCATGCCTTCAGATGATAGCAGAGACACGTAAAGGCAACATTTGTACTTACTCCCATTAAAATAGTTATACTTGATGGACATAAGGTACGTATTTCGGTATACACTGAGGGTGTTTAGGAACGGCGTGCTGAGGAGAATATTTGGACCTGGCAAACAGGAAGTAACAGGAGACTAAAGAAAATTGCATGATAAACAAATTCATAATTCGTACTCCTCACTACGTGTTATTGGTAGGGCATGTAGCACGCATGTTAAAGAAGAGCGATGTATATAATGCTTCAGAATGAAAACGTACAGGAACGATACTACTTGGAAGATCTAGACCTAGATGGAAAGATAATAGTAAAATGAATTTTAAAGAAGTACAGTGAGAGGTTGTAGAGTGGATTCATCTCTCTCAGGACTGGGGTCAATGGCGAGCTGCTACATAATCGAAAAAGACGTGAACTTTTTTGCAGCATGGCACCAAACTGAAGTGTAGAGAGCTGTTGCCGGTAAACACCATCAGCTGTGAGAATGAAGTTGCGTCATCCCCTGTCAGTGACGTAGGCCATTACGTCATTACTAGAATGTTACTAGAATTTATTTTCAACACATTTTCCATGTGTATGCGCCGGCGGCAAATTCAAACACACTTCTCAGCCCGCAACTTCAGTTAGGTTGCCTACGTAGGCTATGACGTAACGCACTCCTACAAGTAGGTAGACTTTAGCAGGTCGTATCTCATTTGTAGTTGATGTGGACTACTGCGAAAATAATGGTGATTTGTGATGTGTAAATCGGTGAGTTCCTTGCTGAAAGGCCAACCCTTGATATTCTCTTGTTATGCATGACTGTTGGAGCACTATGCTACAAGCCGGAATTTTATTATAAATCTTATTTTACACTCTTACTCGTATGTGCAACTATTTAATTTTAAGTTTAAAACTTAAAAATTGTAAACTTTTAAGTTAATAAATAAGGTTTACAATAAAATGGAAAAGTGCAACAGGATGCTACAATACAGTATTACAAGCCGGAAGGTCGCCGTTTCGATTCCCAGTGAGGTCATTGGATTTTTTCAATTGATCCACTCCTTCCAGTCGCACTATGGCCCTGGGGTTGACTTAGCCTCTAACAGACTCGAGTACCAGGAATTCTCCTGAGGACAAAAGGCGGCCGGCGCGTAAAGCTGACAACCTCAGCGCCATCTCTGAGCCGACTGCCTAGGAAACGTGGAAGCTTCGACGTCTCACAACCCTATGGGCCTCCACGGCCTGTTACAGGGATAGCTTTTTGAAGATGTCTCATAAATCTATATCAGATTTAAATAAATACAAATTTTGTACATAGTATGGATGTCGGCCCTCTCATTTCATGCCTCTATTGAGATCCTTATCTGAAGCCATGTAAATACAAAAAGATAAATCACTTTGCTGGACCCCTGCAACGCATTTACGGCTGGTGACATTAACTAGTCTGGTAGGATTTCCCCGAAGTTTTGAACCAACGCACTGATTCCATGATAGGATCCAAGACGGCAAGCGTAGTCAAAGGAGTTTACCAAGGTTTCGTAGGAATATACTGCCTCATTCAGCAGGGTCAAATAGGCCAAGAAGTCAGAGAGTAGAACCATATTATTTTATAGACATTTCTGAAGATCATACTGCCTCCTTGTTCAGGGTCCGAAAGTAAACCGAGGAAAAGAAAAGCAAGCACAGGCATAAAGGTTTACCGATGTTTCGTAATAATTAACGGCCTCCGTCTTCAAGATTCAGGAGTAAGCCCAGTAATGGAAAAGCAAACACAGACAAAGTTTTATCGACGTTTCGGGAATATTCATTTCCCCCGTCTTTAGGGTCGAACAGTAAGGTAGGTAATCAACTAACAGCGAACAGACCCATAGAAATTTTCAGACGTTTCGGAGGAACGTACTTCTTCAAGGGTCGATGAATAGCCGATGGATCAACCACTAAGATGCAAGCAGGTGTGTCCTTCGACCCTGTTCCTTCATCCGAATGGTAATGATCTTTGTAATTGTACCCTCATTAAGCCAGAATTGTTTCCTTCCGAATCCCTTCTAATTCACCGCATCATTCAGGGCTATACAGTATAGCTACTGTAGCATCGTAAAACTTATCCGAGAGGTTGGTAAATATCTACCAGGCCATACGGCGTCACACTTGAATAGATAGTGCTCTTCATATTCTCCACCAGAGCCTCAAATGCAGCCGGTTCAATTCTGTTCTTTGCAGAGCGGCGATGGGTTTAGCGTGGGTTGTGTGCTGCAGTTGCTGGAGTTATGTTAGGGACTAGACGTGTGGTTATGAAGTGAACCTGACCTCTGTTCACCATGCCATACCCTGCAAGCTGCATACACACTGACACCATTTGAACTCATCATCTGACAATAAGGTATGTATCCGCATGCTGACACTTGTCGCGTCAAGACAGCTACAGCGTCAAGAAATTTTGCAAGTTCATTACAGTGGTATAGCAAGTGTCACGTAACTTCGAACAAGGCCAAGAGTAACCTTCAATGCGCAGAAGAAAAATTTCAGACAAGGGCGGGAGGGTGTGAGAAGTGACAGGCGGCCAGTGGAAGAGCGAGGGTTAAGAAACTCCTCCCACCACAAGCTATGCGCGGTATTTGACTAGGAATGATGGCCCTTGTTCGAAGTTACGTATCACTGTCTATAAGTCTTCTTGCTTCAATTCGGGATATTTTCGGTTAGAATCTCGACCTGGACGCCCTCTGTCTAAATGAGGTTTTCCGTTACTTATCACCGTACCATCAGGCAAATGGCACCTTTATATTTGTGTTATATTCTTAAGGTAGGCCAATTATAGTAGCCGCGTGTGGAAGGCATAAACCCTCTTCACCCATTCGAACACTGAAATCGTGGTTTCGAATCCCACTCAAGGCATAGATGTCTACGTGCGTTTATTCTGCGTTTGTGTTGTTCTGTGTGTAGGTAGCAGCACTGCGACGGGCTGATCCCCCGTCCAAGGAGTCCTACCGACTGTGTAAAAGATCAAGAAACTGAAAAAGCGGCCAAGGTCCAACAAAAGGACTGTAGAGTCATAAATAGGTCGGTAGGTAGATTAGATAGATACATAGATCCCTAACGTGGGGATGAGACACAGTCCCGTAGTATTCTGGCATATAGACACGTGGCTAGGCAACAGCTGTGAGATAAGCAGTTATACAACAGCGATTGCTAAGTAATGGTTCTGTAAATAACGGCCGTTGATAGGCAGTGGTTGAGTAGCGATCACACATGGGCATCCCAACAGATGCGTACGCAACAATTCATTATCCGTGCCGAGATGTTATAAGCAAGACAGTTGGAGCAACGAATTAATGTAAGAGAGAATAAATATCTTGCCCATGGATCTCAAAGAGCCTGAAGCCAGGAATTATTGTGCTGGCGAAGGCCAGCATCAATTTAACTGATCGACCGAATGAGTTAGTTGTGGGACAACACAGCAGATTGAGAAGACTTAGTGTGTGCTGTAGTTAACAGCAGAGTGAGTGAATTTGCAACAAGACTATAGGTACTTGTAGTTATGTTCTGTAATTGTTGAATAAATCCAGTTACCAATCCAAACCCCGTCTATAGTCACTCATACACGTGACAGTACTCAGATCTTTAAGTAGTCCGTTGTAATAACTTTGGATGACATATAAGAGATGTGTACCATTTTTTTGAATACAAATTGGTAGGGGAAATCGCAATACTTGGAGGAAAGCTGCCCCAGTACTAATTTTTAACCATAAGTCCCTCATTATTTGGCCTGGGATTGACCTCGGAACGCCGCGGTGAGAAACCGTGTAGTACAACATTAAACTGAAACTCAACAGTTTCCTTCTGAATCCATTCCGATTCATTATTCACTATCCCAACATTCGAAGCTTTGTTGTTCGTGATTCTGAAAGAGCCGTTAATTAAACTGCAAGATAAAATTTTTATACCTCAGGCGGTCGTCAGTTTTCCATAACGGTGGCCCGGGATCGTTCCCAGGTCAGTCATGTGGGATTTGTAGTACACAAATTGACACTGGACTAGACTGCTAGTAGGGGCACACGGTAGCATAGTTGGTTGAGGCGCTATACTACAAGTTCGCGGGTTCAAATCCCGATGAGGTCATTGGATTTTTTTAAATTGACCTAATCCTTCCTGCCCCACTATGGCCCTGGGGTCGACTCAGCCTCTAACAGAAATGTGTACCAAGAATATTTTTCGAATATTCTTGGGAGTAAAGGGAGGACGGCGCGTCAGAATGACAAACTTGCAGCCAACTATGAGCCGATTATCTAGAAAATGCGGGGACTTTACCATCTCACAACCCTATGGGCCTCAGGGCCTGGTACAGGGATAGCTTTACTTTTTTTTTTTTTATTCATGCAGTTTTAATGATGGCGCCACTTCAAGTCAGACCGGAAAACTCGCCAGAAGGCGATTAGTTATTGTAACCACCCAGATACAGAGCTTTTTTTCCCGGCCCAAGGTCGGATACTTTTTGGACAGAGTAATATTTACCACCATCTATAACATACCAGGACTTTGCATCCTGACCACAAAGTGTATGTGTGTGTTCCGTATGGGTCTCACAATAAACAGCGATTATTTCCCTAAACAGCATTAACCGGCTGGCTTTGTAGCGGAGACGTAATGTGTTCCCTGTGAGGTACGGACTGAACTATGCATTCTGCCCGCACAGTGTATTTATGTGTTCCGTATGGTTCTCACAATAAACAGCGATTATTTCCCTAAACAGCATTAACCGGTTGGGCTTTGTGGCGGAGACGTAATGTGTTTCCTGTGAGGTACGGACTGAACTCTGCATTCTGCCCGCACAGTGTATTTACAGCGATAAACAGCGATTATTTCCCTGAACAGCATTAACCGGCTGGCTTTGTAGCGGAGACGTAATGTGTTCCCTGTGAGGTACGGACTGAACTATGCATTCTGCCCGCACAGTGTATTTATGTGTTCCGTATGGTTCTCACAATAAACAGCGATTATTTCCCTAAACAGCATTAACCGGTTGGGCTTTGTGGCGGAGACGTAATGTGTTTCCTGTGAGGTACGGACTGAACTCTGCATTCTGCCCGCACAGTGTATTTA
>NW_019740660.1:676644-682004 GCF_002891405.2 Cryptotermes secundus
TCTCTCTCTCTCACTCACAGTAAACATCGATTATTTCCCTAAACAGCATTAACCGGTTGGGCTTTGTAGCTGAGACGTAATGTGCTTCCTGTGAGGTACGGATTGAACTCTGCATTCTGCATACACAGTGTATTTATGCGTTCCGTATGGTTGTCACAATAAACAGGGATTATTTTCTTAAACAACATTAACCGGTTGGGCTTTGTAACGGAGACGTGATGTTTCATGTGAGGTACAAACTGCATTTTTATATGCTGTTTAGAAGAAATTTAGTCTTGTCCGTGTGGATGCGAGGTCGAATACCTCCACCATATCCCTGCGAAACGTGGGAGGTGAAGAAAAGGGAACTCACTGCCTGGGGTTATAGCTGGACCACCCTGTTCCTAAGGGATATAAATAAGGGGACCTGGCCCTACAGGTTGGGGGAGTCTCGAGTCTGAGGCAGTAAAATTTTGTCCATTAGATCCGCAGGACTCAGACCCTAGAATGACTGTTCCGGCGATGGGCAGCAACAATTGTAAACAAAATCCCCCATCTTCCCATCAGAGAGGATGTTGCATAAGTGTTTAGTTGAAAACATACTGGTCGTGGGTATCAAGGGGCTTCTCGCCAAGACGAACTGATTGACGGTAAACCGTCAGTCTTAATGTAACTGCGATTCTGTCTCAGTCTGTAAATGGTTACTGTGCCTGCGATATACGAACCCCGAACTTGGATCGAAGAATTTTATTGCTCTTCCAAGCGTAGAGACGGAGCCAGGCTCACTGCGAAAGTAGATGAGAGCTTGCAAGTTTATCACAAGACAGTATGTGACTACCGGTCAGTGGTGTGTAGAGGCACACAGCTCTGACGTCACTCTCCGACAATGCTGCGTCGAGGTGACCAGAACTGAGGCCTCATACGAGAAGAAATCAGAACTAGCTTATTTTTGGATCTTAAAAATGAATTGGACGAACTTACATTTAGTGTTTTGAATCATGGACGAGAGATAGAGGAGGTGGTGAGGGGGGGGGTAATGTGAAGTACGACATCACAGGTTGATGGAGGGGGACAGCAATACAATATCTAGCTTTGATGGTAAAGATAGGCTGGATAGAAAGTAAAGTGTTGAGAATTTGGTATGTTTAGATTATGAGCGGTGGAGAGAAGGGGCACACGGTACAGTAGTTGGTTGAGGCACAAGCCGGAAGGTCGCGGGTTCGATTCTCAATGAGGTCATTGAACTTTTCAGTTGACCTAATCCTTCCAGCCGCACTATGGCCCTAGGTTCGACTCAGCCTCTAACAAAAAAAATGGCAGGAATCTTCCTCAGGGTAAAGGCTGACAATCTCACCGACATCTGTGAGCCGATTATAAAGAAAATGAAGGAGGCTTGACGTCTCACAACCCTATGGGCCTCTGAGGCAATTAAGCAGGATATGAATTATGAATTTTATGGAATTGTTCGATTCATAACTTACAGAATACTTATGATAAAATATAAAGATAAACCGCTGTGTCTTATTTAGGGCAGTGATGCTCCACTGGTGGGAAGCGTCCCATTGGTGGAACTTGACGGGACGTCATGTCTCAAAAATAATCGTAAATTTAGTCACACGGAAACTCCCTCGATAATGCCACTCATTCATCAGTAATCTGTCAGACGACAGGTCCACAGTCTCTTCCAAAACGGTTCCTCCACTTAATGCGATCTAGAGCTTTCTCCTTCAAATGACAATATCCTCTTCTGTCCCCAAGGTCATTCAGCATCTTCTTACGTCTTCTTCCTTGTCTTCTGGTCACTTCTATCCGTCCGTCTATCTTTCCTTCAATAACAAGGCAGTTAACTGCGTAACATAATGCCACTGGCTGTACTACATTCGACAGCTAAAACACTGAAATCTAAGGCTCGAATTCCAATCAGGACATGTACATAAGTCCATATTTTTTGTCTTTATTTTCCTTTGTAGATAGGGCTTTGGGATGGGCTGATCCCTCGTCCAGGGAGTACTGCCAGTTGTCTGTAAGACCCAGACTTTAGAAATTAATTGCGAATTGGAAGAGAACGGGGAAGAGGGAAGTATGTGTGTATGTATGTGTGTATATATATATATATAAAGGCTGATAAATAAGTAAAACTTCCTGAATTGTACTGGAACACCTGTACCGTCCTATTACGTAAATCTCCGCAGACAGGCGTCTATTATGCTCCTATAGCAGAGGTTGCTACTAACAGATTGTTTTTGTTTGGGCTATACGCGATACCATAGGGCAATTGGCTTGTTCAGTCCAACCGTGTTGTTTCGAGGAATTCTCTGATGTTCTGATCTGTGTACAGTGATACTAGTGAATTATAATGGATCTTTGATCGCCGATTCTAGTTTATTATTGTTACCAGTTCCATCGGTTTGTTTCTCTTGAGCAACTGAACTTGGACACTCGCATAAGAAACGATTAATTGTATTTATGGTGTTTAAAAACATCAAAAATTTGCCCTTTAAACAAACCATTCCTTTAATGTCAGATCAACCAAACAAGATGAGCTCAGTGTAACAGTGTCTCATTGTCCTTTAATTTTAACAGCAGCTACATTTCCATGCCTTGAAGTTGTGCAATGTTCAGGGTCGAGACGCAGTTCTGGCCGTGAAATATACATCTCAAGTTCCCCATTTTCATTGGTTCGACCAAACATTTACTTCACATCCCACGCCTCTGCTCAGCCTGTTGTCTTGGGTCTATAAGCCAGTCACATCCTAGTCTTACTCACTTCGACACTGAAGATGGCAACACAAGTTTCAGCCGAATCTTTAGTGTCCACCTACGAGGCTACATGGTGTCAGAACTCGGAAGACAGTCTCAACTCTCATCGACTTGAAAACGTCCATTCCGGTTAGTACATAAACAGTTGTCTCGAAATCTATGTAAATAAAAATGTAAATGTTCGTTTGTCTCTACTCGAAGATCTCCGAAAGTTCTTCACCGATTGCTTTGAAATTTTGACACAACGTTGCATTCGAACACGCGCATGTTTTTATATACCTATTATATAGATGTGACGCCCGTGACAGGTAAAAACAGGTAAAAAACGTGTTATACGTCGTCCATCGAATACAAACAGATCGTTGCCTGGGAATAACCTGGCAACGGACTGTTGAAACAGCGGATCGTTGCCTAGGAACGTAAATGTGTTTTTATATGCCTATTATGTAGATGTCACACCCTTGACAGGTAAAAACAGGTAAAAGTATTAATTGTATTCAATATTAATATACTGTAACGTGTTATACGTCGTCCATCGAATACCACCGTGGCAACGAACTGTTGAAACAGCGGTCGTTGCCTAGGAATAACCGTGGCAACGAACATTCTCAGGTGCAAATCCTACGGGGACCATATTTACTACCTCAGATTCGAAACTCCCCCAACCTGGAGGGCCAGGCACACTTATTTATATCCCCCAGGAACAGGGTGTCTCGGTTATATCCCCAGGTACTAGGTTCTTTTTTCGCCGCCTTCTACGACTCGTAGGGCCACGGTGGAAGTTCTCGTCGGCCCCGTCTCTACACGGAAGTGTGTCGGCATAATATTTTGAAGGTCTAATATATACAAATTTATTCCATACTTTACAGGAAACATATTACGTCACCATAACAACGAGAAACCAGTTATTACACTTCAGGGAAATAATCGCTGTTTATTGTGAGAACCATACGGAATACACAAATACACTGTGTGGGCAGAATGCAGAGTTCAGTTCGTACCTCACAGGAAACACATCACGTCTCCACTACAGAGCCCAACCGGTTAATGCTCTTTAGGGAAAATAATCGCTGTTTATTGTGAGAACCATACGGAACACATAAATACACTGTGTGGGCAGAATGCAGAGTTCATTTCGTACCTCACAGGAAACACATCACGTCTCCACTACAGAGCCCAACCGGTTAATGCTGTTTAGGGAAATAATCGCTGTTTA
Source organism: Cryptotermes secundus (assembly GCF_002891405.2). Taxonomy (NCBI): domain Eukaryota; kingdom Metazoa; phylum Arthropoda; class Insecta; order Blattodea; family Kalotermitidae; genus Cryptotermes; species Cryptotermes secundus. Next base: position 680,600 of record NW_019740660.1, read on the forward strand.
CTGTGAGAACCATACGGAACACATAAATACACTGCGTGGGCAGAATGCAGAGTTCAGTTCGTACCTCACAGGAAACACATTACGTCTCCGCTACAAAGACCAACCGGTTAAAGCTGCTAAGGAAATAATGGCTGTTTATTGTGAGAACCATACGGAACACACAAATACACTCTGTGTGGGCAGAATGCAGAGTTTTTTTATGTTAAAGCTTGTGCTAAATAATGTTCCATTGTGTTTTAGGGGTTAAATTTGGTATCAGTTTTTTATTGCGAATTGTGCTTCGGGTTTTACTATGCAGGTTGCGCGCTGTACCCCTATGTAACGTACGAGGGAGCAGTCCGAGAGACACTTGTGATCCACAGATGCTTAATTCTTTTATATTATCGGTAACGTCTAACGTTATGGATGTGAAACTTGATTGCTCTCATATAAGCGAGCAACAGGTTGCCATGAAGCACGCTTGGATCCAAGCGTAGGAATTAAGACGAAGTCCCAGAATAATACGTAATAAGATCCCTCATAATTTGCACTCCCCCCCAGATGTTACTAGCATGATAAAATCACGGGAAATGAGATAGGCACTCCATGTAACACTCATGAGAAAATTCAGACCTGCGTACAAAAATATTAGTCAAATACGTCTCATTGAAGACTACGTTTAGACTGCATAATAATAATAATAATAAACGAACCTTAAGGATAAGCGCAAGGATGTAGATCGGATTAATCTGGCTCAAGATAGGGAAAAGTGGTGGAATCTTATGAACACCTTAATGAACCCTCGGGTTAAGCACAAGGCATGGATATTCTTACTGAGCGACTATAAAGTTTTGTAGAAGGGCTCAGTTTCATAGTGTTACATGGGCAGAATTGCAGTTCACGTGGGGGTTGCCACTGTCTGGTTGCTGTCTACGTGTTGCAGTCCCAACGCAGATTTACGACAGTAGCATGAAGGCTTTATCGCCAGCTGAACCCTATATCTTATCCGCACCGTCACGTGGAGGCCGTTGTCGCTATAAACAGCGTCAAGCCCTTCACTGTGTTTGCATGTCCGTGGGAGAACAGAAAATATGGGCCAGGCCACAAAACGCATCTGTTTGAGCTCACCCACCTGCCAAATGTGAACTGGGTTCTCTGCCCGCGCGCATGCAATGGACTCTGCATGAATCTGACCACCCACCACTGTGACCAAGCGTTACCATATCAACCACCTGCTTTACATGCAATAACATTGCATTTTGTCTGCATGTTGTATCTATGCGTTCCGTATGGCTCTCACAATAAACAGCGATTATTTCCCTAAACAGCATTAACCGGTTGGGCTTTGTAGCGGAGACGTAATGTGTTTCCTGTGAGGTACGGGCTGAACTCTGCATTCTGCCCACACAGTGTATTTATGTGTTCC
>NW_019740660.1:682154-702505 GCF_002891405.2 Cryptotermes secundus
AGATCTTACACATTCGGTAGGACTCCTTGAGCGGGTGATCAGTTCATCGCAAGGCCTCTACCTGTACACAAACACAGAAAAACGCGCACACACAAACTAAACATCCATGCCCTGAGTGGGATTCGAGTCCACGATCCCAGTTTCCAAGCGAGCGAAGACATTACATGCCATAGACCGCTCGGCTACCGTGACCGGCTTTGTAGCGTTTAGCCTTCTTTTTTTAAAAAATGAAACTATGCTAAAATTTATCTTAGAGGAGTAGGATGGTTGGTACGAACTGGATTGATCTGGCTCAGGATTGGGACCAGTAGAGGGCTTTTGCAAACACTGTAATTACTCTTCGGGTTCCATAAAGTGTTGGGGAGTTTCTTGAGTAGCTGAGCGACTGGCGGCGTCTCAAGAAGGACTCTGCTCCATGGAGTTTGTTAATTATTTTATTCGTGTGTTTCTTGTCTCGCACAATAAACGACGATTATTTCGGTAAACAGAATTAACCTGTTGGTTTCCGTAGCGCACGATGCAGAACTTTCTCTGTTAGAGCAGGTGGTAAATGGGCCAGAGGATTGGTTGAATGCATCAGGAGAACCTAACGCGTACCGATACGAGTTGGCCAAGTCACGGGTCCCACAGAGGCGACGCGAGACCTTGTTGTACGATAACGCTGATCAATCGTGGCGGTTTGTTCACCCCACACGTGCACGACGTAAGATACGGCGGGCGGGCTGTAGCGATCGATACGGGGGCCCTTCGGATGCTGCAAGTGGTCTGGCTCTCCCGTCCCAGTGTGATGTCTCCTGTCGGCTGAAATGGAAGTGTGAACTGGCATAGACACAGGGCTACGGGCTGACAATTCATGATCCAGGATCCCATTCGCAAAAGTGGCAGGATGTTTGTCTCTTCTGCACAGTGACTAGATCGACCCCGGGGGCACCCAGTCCCCTATATAGTGGCTACAGGAAAGCAGGTGTTTCCCCCTGGGTAAAGTGACAAGAACATATAACTATCCACTCGCTTCCGTGAAGAGAAATATTACATTTTCACCATTGTTAATTAAGCACTACGACATAAAGACGGATGGGGGAGTTGAAGCATAGCTCCACGCATCTTTAACCTCGGTATTAGATGGAGGTGAGTGGCCAGCTTCACTCCCGGACTGTCTTAACTAAGAAGAAAGAGCCCTAGGTACCCACTGGAGGTCCCCCGAATCCAGTTTGGACGCTGTAAGGAAGAAAGCTAAAATTATTCCTGTGCTTAATTAAATAAACTCTACGCCATGAAGGTGTATGTGGGATTGAAGATATAGCTGTAACATTCTTGACCTCGGCATTAGATAGAGGTGAGTGGTCAGCTTCATGTTCCGAACGCTTAATCACCCTGGAAACAGACCCTGGTACCCATTGGAGAGGTGGGTGGAAGGGTGGCAGTGGCGGTCTGGACGCTGTGGAATAGAGAAATGTCTTACCCCTGCCGGGACTTGAACAACAGCAATCCAGCCTATAGGTCGTCGCTATACAGACTAAGCTATCCAGACTCGTTTTAAAACGGAGGAATCGTGCTTAGATTCCCGTCAGATGCAAGAGTTTTTCTTCTTTTTAGACGTTGTAAAAAAGAGAAACAATTTCCTCTATCTGGAATCGAAGCATGATTTATCGGTCTTCCAACTCGTAGCCTAGTCACTGTACTGACTGAGCTATCCTGGCTTCCATCTCAATCAGGCACCGACGTTAAGAATGCGTGGACTTTACCTTCACTTCCCTACGCGTCTTCATAGTACGATTGTACAAAAGAAATACTGACTAGAAAGAAATGGTTGCTGTGTGACGTATTGGCGTATTGGCTCTATGTGTTGAGCCACAGGGGTCTCGGAGAAGGCGCGCAGTGTGAGAGTTGCGGATTGTATCGGCGCGTTGCTAGGCGACAACTCAGTGAACGCTTGGATTGCGCAACAGGAAGTGCGAGTGACGTCATATATCCCACTCATCCCGTAACTACGCAACGCTCGGTAAACACCCCTCCTTGCTAGCCTGTGACGTCGTGCAACAGGGGAGTCCGTGCAGAGACTGTTGCTAGGCAATCGGTAAACACGACATCACGCAACAGTGGTAGCTATTACATAACTTTTTTCTGTGTTGTCAGTGCGGAAGCTACATAACGGGGAATATTCGTCAGTGTTGAACCAGAGAGAGAGAGAGAGTTACTAGCATTCAGTACGAGTTGAAGTCCAGCAGCTACGAGTTGAGGTGACTACAGCAGGAGAAGTATTTTTGATACGGCCGATGGTAGCAATTGTGAAGTGTAAGAGCGAGTGAACAATAAATTCGCTAAGATCAAAAACGGCGTGAAGTTATTTGTCGCGTTACATACCCAACACCTGACAATATACTGACTACATAGGGCTGGGCTCCTCTTGAGAAGCTGATAGTCGCTCACGTTCTCGAGATTCTTGCAGCTTTTTATTAAAACCGAAGTCTCTTTAAGAAAGTTTAGAAATTCCAGCTACTGCTTCGTATCCTGAGCCACATCAATCCAATTCAATGCATCCCACCTTATAGTTGGTAGCATCCAGTTTAATATTAAATTCACATCTACGGCTTGGTCTTGAAAATAGCCTCCCTTCATATATATCACCCTCTAGTCCTATCTTCTACGAGTATGTCTATGACTAGTTCACCATAATATCTGTTGAAAAGTGCAGTTTACTCCAGGCCCCTTAGTGTCATATATCCTCAACGCTACGTTCTCAAACACCTTCAGTGTAAGTTATTCATTTAATGTGAGAGACCAGGTTTCCTACTCAAGCAAAACAGTCACATTTGTATTGTCACAGTTTAGATGTGTGACTGCAGACGCTTTGCTACAAGCCGGAAGGTCACCGATTCAAATCCCGATGAGGTCATTGGATTGTTTCAATTGACCTAATCTTTCCAGCCGCACTATGGCCCTGGGGTCGACTCAACCTCTAACAGAAATGAGTACCAGGGATATTCTTGAAATATTTTTGAAGGTAAAGGGCGGCCGGCGCCTAGGGCTGACAACCTTGCCGCCATCAGTGAGCCGATTGTCTAGAAAATGTAGGAACCTCAACATTTCACAAACCTATGGGCCTCGGGGCCTGTTACAGGGATATTTTTGCTTTACTTACTTACTGACTGTAGACGGTATTTGGATTTGTGAATATATTTATTGGTCACTTATTCACACCTCTCGGAACTACAAGTAATTACAGCATTATCGCTAATCTCCACACTTTATACATCACCATATCACCTGCTAAGCCTTTTCCAGCCTGTTGTCTTAACCAGCCGTTCCCTTGCAACAGCTTCTGACAGTTGGGATTCTTCAGCTTCACGCTCTCGGGTTCTCTTGTCATAGCCGCCATTGCAGAACACTTAACTCAAGTATAGCGCCATCTCTTCTCAGCCTCCCTTGCAGAGCTCAACTGAACTGCCAACCCTCAACTAACTGGATCGCCCAATTATTTTCTTATAACCACTTTTCATGAACCGAGCAGAAAACACCGTTTCCAACAATCATTCTAGTGTAGACGCGTGTTTGCAGATCCGTTGCCTAGAAACGGGTTGCATCACCGTTGTCCTATTATTGCGTGCTTGTATGTGGCGGTCGTTACCTAGCAACAGCTGTTGTTTACAGAGTTACCGCTTAGCGACAGGTCTATACGCCACAATATAATGAAAGTGAAGTTGTCCCACTTCTTTGGTTTTAATTAACTACAGGACAGTGTTACACTTCACAGATTTTTTGATGTGGAGTCGCTGTTTGCATTTTCCGGCCATGACTAATATTCGTCTTCCAGCGAAACATCTCTGTCTGTGACGCTCGAAGTTAATTGAATTCTCTGGGCCGTGTGATAACGAGATGATTTTGTGGTAAAATCCATCCCCTTGTAATCCAGTAAAACAAGATAAGGCTAAGTGCATTACGGATGTTATCAGACGGTATGGACAACCTGCAAAGCCATCTGAGCCCTAGCAGCTGACAGAGCAGAAAATTGGCATTTCCGATTTGTATGGAGTTGGGGAGCTGGTTTTATGATCCTGTCAATATGTAAACTACTGAGGGAGGAAGAATAGCTCAGTCGGTGCAGCGACTGACTACGTGCTCGACGACCGAGTGGTCGGAGTTCGAATCCCGGTAGTGTCAAGAATATTCTCCACATTGTCGTGACCGGATCTGGAGCTGTCGTACGCTACTTGATTATTGTCGTTTAAACCTGACATTTCTAGGTGCGGGTTTGCGTCTCACCTGATCTCATGCCTTCACCTTATTGCACCAGAATATTATGTTCTGACATCTTCCATGCGTGCTACATGCCTTTTCCTTCTCATCCTCCTCCTTATTATTAACCTAATAATATTTGATTAAGTTAACTGATGATTATGTAACGTTCTGGTCATGCCATAGCTCAGGAGGTTAGTAGCGCCTTCCCATCACGGAAGCCCTAGTTCAATTCCAGGCCAGTTCAAGTGGGACTTGAGATGGACAGAGTGTCACTGGGACGGGGTTTCTTTCAAAACTTCGGTTAACTTTGCCAATTCTCATTCCACTCCTCACTCACTAATCACACTATCATGATCGCGATGTGGTTATACCGACTTCAGTTTGCAACTTGGGTAGCTCAGTCGTTGAAGTGGTGGGCTACAGGCTGGACGGCCGAGAAATCGGGGTTTGATGTTTGGCACTTGCAAGATATTTTTTTCTTTTCCGCGGCGTTCATTGCCCCACTAAGCGTAGTATCCAATGGGCTGGAAGTCTCTTTTACTGTGGGTTAAAGCGGCCGGGTTGTAAAGCCTCCATCTGAATGCTGAATATACAGACGTTATTTCCACTTCTCCGTACGTCGTCATTGCGTGTAGCATAATTAATCATACCGTAAGTTTAGTTGACTTTACCGTATTGAATTGAAACATGGGCATACCAACAGGGGTGAAGAACCCCCGGGCCGCTTGCTGCAGACTTTTCTATTTAACCGTGGAGGATTTTCCTTAAAAAATAACTTAATTCGCTTGAAGTTAGTCGTTTACATTATGAATTGTTCCTGCCCCTAATTAACCCTTTAAAATTCTACATATTGCCCACACAGTGTATTTGTGTGTTTCATATGATTCTCACATCAAACAGCGATTATTTCCCTAAACAGCATTAACCGGTTGGGCTTTGTAGCGGAGACGTGGCGTGTCTCCTGTGAGGTACGAACTGAACTCTGCATTCTGCCCACACAGTGTATTTATGTGTTCCGTATGGTTCTCACAGTAAACAGCGATTATTTCCCTAAACAGCATTAACCGGTTGGTCTGTGTAGTGGAGACGTAATGTGTTTTCTGCGAAGTACGCACTGGATTATGTATATATTACGCAGAAGAAATTCAGCCTTTAAGGGTTTAAGCACCACTTCAGAAGGACATTTGCTGAGAGGGGAGGTATGATTCCACGCAGTTTTAATCTGGGCACAAGATGTCGGCCAGTCGGCCGCTGAGTAAGTGGCTGTCTGGGTCCTAGCTATGGGAAACAGGAAATTGTATGACCCTGCTGGAAACCGTACTCTCAGTTCAGCAGATAACGGAGATGTTGCCTTAAATTGTACCACGACAGACTTTCCACATGCTCTCCACTTAATTGATCACTGTCATGAATTATTGGGTGCCACATAGAGATGAAGTTATTGACAGCGTTGTCGAATAAACTACAGTTACATGGTGTTATATTCAGGCTGGAAATTATAGATGCTGGTAGAGTACTCCTTTTTCAGGAAGTCACTTCCTGTGCCTTGTCATGCCATAACTACGTGTTCCCAAGATCGATTCATGTACGAACAAATCCACGAGACTATGTTCCAATAATGACCCTATAATATTTGTTGGCCTTTCCGCTGTCTCTTCTCGCTGTTCTGAAGCGTCGACATTACTCCGAAAAGCCATTTCCAGCCCTGGTTATATCTTGCGAGAGGAACTCGAATCCCGTAAGATGCACTCCTACATCGCCTTGACTGGAAGTCATGTTGCGATCTTATTGAAATTGGGATCATATACATCCACTCTTAGAATGAGTTTGAGTCATTGTCAATCAGTGACTTAGACCGTTATGCCATTCTTAGAAAGAAAACTACATCCTACTATCGCACACCTGTGGGAAATTCATACACAGGACTCACGCTAAACGCAAGTTTGCCTACACGCGTTGTAACGTACTCGAGTTGGTAAAGAGAATGGATTTTAGGTATATATAGAGTATATAGATTAATACATGTACTTAGTTGCGATGCGTCACCCTTCCTCCCTCTCACAGCCACAACCTCTGCCTGGTACTTCTTTCCATATTTCTCCATCCAGAGACCGTACCTAAGGCATGACCTATACGTCACTGTGTCATAACCCAGAAGCCTGGAGCATGAACTTTCGCCATCGAGTAAACCTCACATCTGATTTGAACTGTTTGTTTCAGGGCCGCCAGCTTGGTGGTCCGCGGGCCCGTCCCTGATGCCGGCCAGAAAGGGACTACTGGCTCCGCAGAACACCTTCCTCGACACGATAGCCACCCGCTTCGATGGGACCCGTGAGTAGATCCAACTGTTATGCTGTCTCAAATATTTTCGAGTCTGCCTCGTCCTCAGATAATCATGCACACCGTTACGTCATCAGTACAGAGTTACTAGAACATTAATTTCCACACACGGTAACAAGGAAAACCGCCGTATCGCAGTGGCACGAACTGTCTTCGTCCGCTAGAATGCTGGGATCGTGGGTTCGAATTCCGCTCGAGGCATGGATGCCTGTATTGTGGACGTTTATTCTGTGTTTGTGCTGTCCCATATGTAGGCAGCGACTTTACCACGTGCTGATCCCTCATACAAGGAGTCCTACCTAATGTGTATAGGTTTACAAAACCGAAGAACAGGCCAGGACGCAACAAAGGGCTTTAGAGGCATTGATGGTTTTTTCTCATACATTTATTACGCATAATCTGCAGAGTCTGCAATAAATGCATATGTTCAATAAGTACTGGCTCGTGAATGAGTTGTGTCCAGTGGTGTAACTCATATACTTCTTCTTTGTTCACCTAAGCATCATTTTAATTCCTGTATTGGCGTTTTACTCAGACCTGCCTGGTAAAGTCAGGACGGTGTATCTTTTCAATCTATGTGTTGTTTCGCTATTGCGTAGTGCGTTCACTTCTGGTGTATTAGTGTGGTTTTCTCATTTTCTTAAGTATTTGGTATTCCACCTTTTTACCATTAGTGAATGAATGAATGAATGAATGAATGAATGAATATCTTATTTCTTGCATTGCTTTTCTTCCATAAGATTGCTTGCTCAAGGTATTACGTAGCCTCACAGATACTTCATCTGAATCATAACATAAATGCCATAGAAGTTTCATCAAAGTTGAACTTCATATTACAATTTCTTTGAATGTGCGTTATGCAATTGGAGATTTCTGCGAAAGCAGCTCCCCCTGCAGAGCTTAACAGATTAACTAGGCGCGCTAATCGAAACTCCTATCGAGATATACGGTCTGAATATTGAGCGACACATTTGATTGAAGCACTATCGACTTGTACGTATATTTCAACCCATTTATTGCTATCATATTATGCTTCAATTGTTTTTTTTTTTATTTCTTGGGGTGGTGTGAGACTGAGTCCACTTGGTACGTTGATCACTATATGGCAGGGGCGTAGGGTACATGGATGTGGTGGAAGCATTGCTTCCCTATAGAAAAGCAACCAAGAACATTTCTGGCAATTTTTCAATTTCAAAAAATATTTCATACTTCAAAATATTAATTAATCTGAGAACATATATTACATATAATGAGAATATTGCAAGTTTTAATGTCTTACATAAACAATTTATCAGGATAGATCAGTTATTTTCTTCCAAAATGCAGGGAAATTTAAACTGCAACACGCGCGGAAGCAGCAGGTCTTTCGCTTCCACCCTCCCCTGGGTTAACTGGCTGACTCAATGTCAATGTTGTCTGTAAGTGAGCTATGCGTTATGGTATGCTACCAGCTTCGTGCTTCCAGCAATGTTGCCAGATGTAAGGCACAGTTTGCAGTAGAATAATCTGTGACCTTGCAGTTAAGCGTGCTTACTAGAAATTCGCAGAACCAGGATAGGTTGTCATCACTGGCTTTGATGAACATTGAAAAGTCCTTCCTAAACAAACTGCAGTCCAAACCCAGCTTTCTAGATGAGGTTATTGATCTGTTTGCCAAGAAAAACAGAAGAATCGAGCTGAATTATAAACAATAAATTAAGCATTAATTATATTCCAGGTTCACAGCCCTGTCATTTGATGGCTATAAAATTGTGTTGATAATTATGTGTTATTTTAATATATTAGCTTAAATATAGAATACATATTAAACTGTTAGCTATTTTCTTTTAAATACAAGATAGAAACTATAGGGTATGTAGAAAAAATTTATATACACGTATATAAAGTTGCTTCCCTGCTTTCGGTAGTCATGCTACGCCACTGCTATATGGCCTACTGTACCAGCCGCTAATGATAGATTATTATGGAGAATTTGGTGGAATGAGAATTGACAAGTGAAACCGAAGTACACGGAGAAAACCTGCACCAGCGACACTTTGTCCAGCACAAATCCCACATAACCTGCCCTGGTATTGAACTTGGACCGCCGCGGTGGGTAACCGGCAACTAACCGCCTGAGCTGTGGCACAATCCTCTTCTGTTGGCAACTACCACGATCTGTGTTGCCGCCAGACATGACAGCCGTTAGCGACAGAATAGCAGAGCGTGAGACTTTTAAATACATATGAATTAAGGACAGAGATAACAGGAACGTAGCACGCACGTATCTGTTTGTCCTCGCATTATTTTGTGCGGTAAATAGTTAATGAATTACGCTTGAGAGAAGCACAGAAACGCATGTTCATCTTCGTGCAACTCATCATTTAATTTTGTTAGATTTCTACTTAAATCGCATTGCGCCGACGAATTTAATATAGCTACTTAGTACAATATTAAGGGAGAACATGGATAGCATAGACGGTATGGCGACTGGCTACGGGCTGGATGACCGAGGGTTCGGAGTTCGAGTCTCGGTAGTGTCAAGAATTTTCTCTTCTCCAAGTCGTCCAGACCGGCGCTGGGGCCCACCCAGCCTCCTATCAAGTGAGTACCGCTGGCTCTTTCCCCGGGGGTAAAGCGGCTAGTGCCGAGGTCAAGAAAATGCGGATCTGTACATCAGCTCCCCCATACGCCTTTATGGCGTAGTGCTTAATTACTTAAGCGCAGGGAGAATTTTACCTTACTTTTATTTTACTTAATATCAAGATTCGTGAACAACTCTTAATTGGTTGTCTATTTGATACATACGTACAGACGGACAGAAGGAGCGATATTATGGTGTTTCACAGGGGTACGAATGTACCAATGATGCTTACGGCAAACACAATGTAAGCTAATTAAAGATTTGCCAAAAAATTTACCTTATTTATAAAAGAGCTCAGAGAACCTCCGGTGTGCGACTCCGTATATTGTGGTGAAGACAACAATTTTGAAGGACCGTAATGCCTTCATCTTCAGTTTGAAGAGCAGGCCAAATATGCAATCCAGCGAGAAGCAAGAAGCAAACAGATTGAGACTCTGCGTGCATCTAGCTGGTTGCATGCTTCGACCTGAAGATGGAGGCAGTGTGTTCCTTTGGAATATCAGTAAACTGTTATGCCTCTGCTTACTCATTGCTTTTTATTTTTTTTTATTGCTAGTGAGGTGGAACTAAGTCCCGTGTACTGCGGTCAATTCTGGCCTATTGTACCAGCCTCAGATGATAGGTGAGGGTGATTGTGGAGCAATTGGTGGAATAAACATTGGCAGGGGAAACCGAAGTACTTGGAGAAAACCTGCCCCATCGCCACTTTGTCCACCACAAATTCCACTTGACCAGACCCGGGATCGAGCCCGGGATGCCGCGATGGAAAGCCAGCGACTAACCGCTTGAGCTATGGCGCGGCCACATTGCTTGTTTAACATACTATTCAGACTTCAAGATGCACCCTGCACCCTCTCGGAACCGTCTGCACAGCGGCACGTAACAAAACCAGAACCATGAATGTGAAGTCGATGTGTACTGCAGACCAGCGAAGGGATTTACTGCGAGGCCAAATTGAACAAAAAATGGGATGTTAAGTTTACAAGTTATTACGTGTAATATTATACGGCCCTGTACTCTGAAAACAGCACTGCTGCATACGAGGTATATTGTTACACGCTCCAGAACAGGGGTTCCTATTACCATTAATATTTCAGCGAGCGCAAGAAGGGTTGAGTTCTCTGTACAGGTCATTAAAGTGTGTCAGAAACATCTTTAAGCTTGCGTCATCAAGAGATGGCGACATATCCCCTTTATTGTCACTAGAAAATCACTAGATTCCGTGTTAAACGTACGATTGGAACCAAGATCACTGTATAGCAGACATAATTGAACACACGGAGACTTTCCTTCCGTAAGGTTGCCTACTCAATGAGCCGACACTTCTTACAGGAAAGCGCGGAATGATCTGAACCCTTAGTTTTTTGGTAAGTAGCGAAGCTCAATGTAGGGTAATCTTGAGAAACTGACAGCCACATAATAAATCCCTCCTTCTTAGGAAACCCTAAATTTCATTACCCTATTCACAACATCCAACCACTGGACCCTATCCTGAGCCAGTTGAATCCTGTCCACACCATAACAATGTTTCTATAGTTTTCATCACAATATTATGCTCGTTTTACGGAAGCCAGATGTTTTTACCGTGTTTACAACAGCACGACGCAGGACTGTATCGTGAGTCAGCTGAATCCATTCCACACCATACACATTGTTCTCTCATGTATGCATAGGTATTCCAAGATGTTGCCAATCACATGTCGCGGGGTTCGATTCCCGATTAGGTCATTTGATTTTTCAGTTGGTCTAATCCTTCCAGCCGCACTATGGCCCTGGAGTCAACTCAGCTTCTAACAGAAATGAGTACCAAGAAATTTCCTGGGGGTAAAGGGAGGCCGGAGGGTAAGGCTGACAGCCTCACCCCCATCTATCAGCCGATTGCCTAGAAAATGTGGGAGCCTCGATGTCTCACAACCCTATGGGCCTCCACGGCCTGTTACAGGGATAGTTTTACTTTTTACCTTTACCCATATCTCTTAACCATGTTCTTGCTACGTACTCCGGAATATATCAGCTGTGTAGTACTATGGTCTTCATAAGTTACTGTAATTTGATCAAAATCTTCAGAGCCGTTTCCGAGAAAACTGTCATTTTGCTTTTTGGGGCTCATGTCCAGGGTCCATATTTCTGGAGCTGGAACGCTTACGTCTACGGGGCGCCCACTTATAGTGGATAAAGCGTTCAGTACCAAAGGGCGGGGAGGTGGGGGGGGGACGTATAGTTGCACGAAATTGAGCCTCTGCTGTTGACTGAAATTAGAGGTCAGTTTCACGTCCCAGGAAGACAAGCTAGGTAGGCTCCAGACTGGATGTGGAGCCCGTGGAGAAGGAAAGTAGCACTTTCCCCTCGTAGGAATCGAACTACATCTTATTAGATCTCGCAGCCTATACACTGTAATGACTGAGCTACCTCGCTAAATATTTTCCTAACATAATTGTGATGTATTTATAGTAATATTTTCCACATGTGTCACCCGCTGAGATGTAACAGATCAATAGTCTCGCTGACAGAAACTGACGTGCAGTACATCATGTTAACAAACATGGCGGGGCCATATGGCCGAATAGCGCGATGGCATTTGGGCTTATATCCCGCAGCTGATATCATTAGCTCAGACCATTAGTCGTCGGCTTTTTATTTAGCGGTGCGGGTTCATTCCCAGGTACTTCATGTGGGATTTGCGGTGGACATAGGCCATGAAAACTTGGATCTATACATGCATTCCCCCATATCCCTTCATGGCGTTGTGTTTAATTAGTTAAGCACAAGGACTTTGTCTTTGGAGTCGGGATAGCTCATTCGGTTCGATTCCCGGCGGGGGTAACATATTTTTCTCGCCTCGACAACTTCCATACCGGGCCCACTCTGCCTGATATCCAGTGGGTACCTAGGGTAAAGCGGCCGGCACTTGAAGCTGACAACTCACCTCCATCTAGTGCCGGTCTCAAGAATGATGGAACCCTACCTCCATCACCCCACATGTCTTCATGATCTATTGCTTAATTATTTAAGGAAAGTGACAACTTTACGTTTACCTTAATGACACTGATGTGGGCTTCTCCGTGTACTTCGGCTTCTCCTGTCAATCAACATTTCCGTCATCCGCCAGTTTCCCTCATGCCACATCGCGACTGGTACAGTGGTCTGTTAGGTGCCAGACAGTGGCAACGGAGTCAGCCTCAAGCCACCCTGACAGGAAGTGTCTCCGTGACTCTGTGTCTTGTAGGGTGACCAAATGGGTGGCAATTAAGCAGATCTCTGTCTTCTGGGATATAACGCCGTTTAGTCCGTTGAAAGTGAAAAGACGTTTCGGAGGAACATGTCGCCTCTATTTTCATGGTAGAAGAATAAGCTTAGAAAGAAAACAGATGGCTAGCGGAGGCTCTGCTAATCTCAGGAGACAGAACAGATACAGATAACCTCAGTTCCTAGACGGCACACCGATTAGACCTCGAAAATTAGTTTCGAAATTCTTTTCCAACTCATGACTCCTGAATGGCCCTGCCATTCGACGGTATATTGTGTGTGATACAGCGTCTTAAAATGACCCACAAATTAAGAATGGCCCATCCTCTTGATATAATTTGGCTAAGAGTGTAAAAAAAATGAAGGTCCTCATTTTGCATATCTCTCCAGGCTCTTGTTTTCGTGGTTGTTTATTTAATGACGTTGTCAATACCCAGATTGTATAAAAAAACGGTGATTTTAGTCCGCACGCGAACTATACCGACCGAGCGACCGCCGCTTGTCGGCGAAGTTAGTGCCAAATTTGCTGATAGAGGGTGTCACGTAGCCAGCGCAACGGATCTCCACGGACGTTAATCTCGGGTTTCTAGACCGGAGCCGCTATTTCCTTGAAATACCTCCTCAGTTATCCTCACGAGGCTGAGTGAGCATCCTGTATAACGTAGCAATATTTATTAATACTGACTTAGGCCAGAACAGTTTTCGTGGCATGATCTAATTAGTATCTCAACACTTTCTGGAGAGACTGATGGAGACCACGAAGCACCACTCAGTATAACAGGTGTTCGGGGCGAGGTTCGAACCGAGCACCTTCAGAATACGAGTCTAGAGCGATACTGCCAATCCAAATCGCTGTGCAGCCTCTTGTTGCTTAATCCAGTGTCGTTAAATAAACCGATAAGACGGTATCGGCTTACGTTACGTTATTATCCGTTGAGGGTTGCATTGTGGGCGACGGATAATCACGGCAATCAATAGTCTGCATTTCTCTGTGGCAGCACCGTACTGTAGGAGGACCGGCTTCGGTCCCCAGGCAGATCCCGTCACACATCGGTGAACGCAAAGTGAGACGCAGACGCAGACGCAAATTCTGTACGCAGTTCTCATCTCTCTCCTGAGTGTCCCCTCCACCTCATCTGCCCTTCGAAATGGCGACGTTTCGGGCTGCACAAATACAGGGCCCTTCTCGACAGGCTAATGTTTGCCCAGATAATCAAGAAATTCTCAGTATTTTACGAAACCGAAAATTTGGCACCTTCTTCACAAGAGCACAACCACTGGTCGCTATCCTAAGCCAGACGAATCCACTCTACACATTCACTTCCTTCTTCAATACGACTCTGTTCACAGTTTATGCTTAATTTTAAATAACATTAAATCACAATCACTGCTTTAACATAACATTATAATGACAATCACTGTTTTAACATAGCATTATAATGACAATCACTGCTTTAACACAGCATTATAATCACAATCACTGCTTTAACATAGCATTGTAATGACAATCACTGCTTTAACATAGCATTATAATGACAATCACTGCTTTAACATAGCATTATAATCTCAATCACTGCTTTAACATAGCATTATAATCTCTATCATTGCGACTAACTAGAGACTGTGAACAAAGTTGCATTAAAGAATAAAGTGAATTTATAAAGCGATACATCAGTGCAACAGGATACTGAAATACAATGACATGCATTCAGTCAACAAATGCCTACACTACATCTTTTGTAGATATATTTTCATATTATCTTCCGACGTACGCCTAGATCTTCTTAGTAAAGCCTTGGTTTCTAAGTTCCTTAACTTGTGTCCTTTTTCGAGGTGAGGTTTCAGCCTCACGCCCAACTCCCAACGCGGAGGACTAAAGACTGATTTTCATCTGAACCTACCTTTCGATCTGTGTAGAATGGATGGCGCTACCAAGAGCTTACGTCCCCGCTAGCATAGCTCTTTATCTGATCAGTGACCGCAGAACTTCCCAGCACCTAACGGTAGTAGTCCAAGGGAAAGGCACTAAGCTAGTTACTTATTAAAAAATGTTTCACTAAAAAGAGCTGTCACTTTCAGATAACACGAAGTCATGTACCTTACTCCGTACCGACAGACTGACGCAATGAACAGCCGAAATACTCATTAAGCATTTTATAATTATTAATAATTCATTTCCTACCTCAGAGGAAACGCAGAACTGTTTGTGTTGAGAAACCTTCTTGAAGACTGTAGATAGAAAGCGGTGGGATTGAAAGTTTCCCTCCAGGTTTGAAGATGAAGTAAAGCGTGGGAAAGTGAAGAAATGAAAAGGTTAGGACGTGGAACGGCATTTGAGAAAGCAGTAGAAAGCACAGTAGAAGAGTGGATGGAAATCGACAGACAATTCGCTCTGGGGAGGGAGAAAACATAGTTTTGTCAGAAAGTTCTTAGGATTCGCCCGTTCGTTGTGATGAAAACAGCGTGGAAATGAAGACTTTGGGATCATTAGAAGTAGTGGGTTGAGATAGGGGCGCGCGGGATTTTGGTTTTCTGAAAATATGTCGACTGTATAATTTTCTTTGGGGGGGATTAGTGCTTTAGCAGCAGTGGAGCTTAAATTTGATTCGTTTAAGTCATGAAGATTTCAAATAACATTTAAGAAATCTGTTCCTATCTCACAGTAAACGTATATTTGTTTGAGGAACAGTGTTCTAAATGGTAACTAAGAAAGCAGATCTGTATATTTAGAACAAACTTTATTAGTTTAAACCCCCACACAAAACGCTGATTTGTTCAGTTCGTTGTTGTCATAGAGACACATAGTAGGGTGACTCTAGATGGGGTTTGGATTGGTAATCGAATATACTGAACATTTACAGAACGTAACTACAAATAATCACGTCAGTCTCACTGAGTTACACACTCTAAAAATTACTGTAACTAGAGGACACATAAAATCTTTTCAGTCTTCTCTAACCGTTGCTTGGTAGCGGCTTCCACCGGCGGAGGACGTTCCTCTTTCTTTGGGTTTCCGAATTGTCCCCGACCTCAGCTAGCAGATTCTAACAACTGCAACTCTCCATTGACTCAAGTCAGACTCAGACTTACCTTAAGACTGACGGTTAAGACTGGCGATAAGTCCCTTGATACTCACGACCAGTATTCTTTTCCAACCGAACACTTGCTCTTATAGTCTTTATGTAACATCCTCTCTGACTAGAGGATGGGTCTGTCTTTTAGAATTGCTGCTGGCTCTGACCAGCGCAGTCATTCTCAGGTTCGAGTCCCGCGGGACTCATGACCACATTTTACACTCTCAGATTCGAGACTCCCCCAACATGGAGGGCCAGGTCCCAGTATTTATATCCCCATGGAACACTGTGGACCGGTTATAACCCTCAGGCACTGGGTTCCCTTTTTGTCGCCTCCTACAACTCGCAGGGCTACGGTGGAGGTATTCGACCCCGCCTCCACACGGGATCAATTGACTCAGTCAAGTCAAAGTCACATTGCGACTGACGGTCAGTCAGTCAGTCAATCAATCAGTCAGTCAGTCAGTCAGTCAGTCAGTAAGTCTTGGTGTCGAGCCCCATCTGAGGCTCATGATCAGATATTAATTATTACCGTTTGACAGTTACGGTCTTATTCTTGTGTCTAGTCTCGTTATATCGCTCCGTCTCGGACCGCACAGAAGACGTTTATCCCATTATTGCATACTCTCTCGTTGCCGGGGAAACGTGCCCACAGAGCTGTTTCATAGGAACTGCTCTTATACTGTGGCCTATATACACAGCTGTTACTTGACAGTGGGTCTGATTCGGTATGGAAAGGGAAGTTTCATTCATGGACTACTTTAACGTAGAGACGGCAGTTAACATAAATTTCGCCGCTGCGGAGGGGCTGAGAGGCGTACAGCCTCATGAGAGTTGTAGGGGCGAGCCAGGTAGTAGCAGCAACCGACAGACACCTGTTGAAGGTTCGCCTCTAAGCGTGGCTACAGTTCCTGTCCCAGTGATAGCCATTTATTTCTGCATACTTTTGCTTCTTTTTTCTTTTATACTTTATTTAATGGCACTGTTGCAACGTCGGCCTATGGACATTAAAGCAAACTGGATAAGTCTGCAGTGAAGTGAACTTAATATTCAGAATCGGTAACGCTGAAGTGCCGCATTTGACGACATTTTGGTTCACTTCAGTGAGAATTATACCAATAAAACTGCTTGTTGGCGGTCAGTTTCAGTACCATCCTCCAGTTTACTTCTGTGTTGCCAAAGTTATCAATTTCATGACAGATTTGCCGGCAAATTTCTTTCGTGTCTGTTGTTGTATTGCGTCAAAAGAAGTGACAGTAAGTTTTTTTTCCTTCATATTTGTTATTTATCGGCGCCTTCAGTGTCGAGACTACGCAGCTTCGATTATAGGATGATTATAGAATAGGGAGCAGTTTGTGGAATGAGAATTGGCAGGGGAAAATGAAGGGCTCGGAAAATACCTGCAAAAGTACCACTTTTGTCCACTGATCCCATATGGCCTGCCCTGGGACGTTTAGCCAATAATGAATTGGAAAACCTGGAAGGAAACTCTCATGGCCTATATTTGCCGGAAAGGACTGAGGATAACCACTATTGCAGGTTTCCCGGATAAGCTATGAATCCCAAAACTACCGATAATTAAACGTAAATGTTACAGCAAATTCTGTTTTCTAATATCGTTAAAGATGTACCAATTCAATTGTAGTCAGAAGAATGGTTTCCTCTGCCACATTCAGTTACTTTTGTCGCAATTAAACAATGTCTGAAATATCTTTGAAATTGCGTCATCATGAGATAGTGATGTAGATTGTTGCGTCATAATTAGATAGTTAATATATTCTGTTTTCGACACAACTGGAGAGAGCACGTGGTACTGTAGTTGGTGTAGGCACTTTGCTACAAGCCGGGAGGTCGCCCGTTCGATTCCCATGTGGTTTATTGTATTTTTCATTTTATTTAATCCTTTCAGCCGCATTTGTCCCTGTGGTAGACTCATCCTCTAACAGAAATGAGTACCAGGAATCTTCCTGTGAGTAAAGGGCGGCAGGCGCGTAATTCTGACAACCCCATCACCATCTGTGAGCCGATTGTCTATAAAATGTGCTAGCCTCGACGTCTCACAACCCTATGGACTTCCGCGGGTTGTTGCAGGTAGCTTTACCTTTTTTATGTCTTCATATCCAGGTACGAATTTGTACGACGTAAATTTATGTAAATAATGAACCAAGGCTTTTGGGTTGAGTTATCCACCTACACCTCATTATTTTTGGTGGAGGTTACCAACTGCGTGAATTCTGAATTAAGTTTTTGCAATATGCATCTAAGGCAAGTCGAACGCAAATTGGGAATCCGAAGCCAATGGAAAGCTTTCAGTTTCTTAGCATGTCTGTGCAGGATGACTCATTAAAGATGGAGCAAACGGGTGGGGGTATTTGAGAACACCGATATAAGGAGAATATTTATATCTCAGAGGAATGAACTAACAGGAGGCTTAATGATGGGCATCATAATTTGTACCCGTCACCTAATGTTAGTAAGATGACCCAATCAAAGAATATGAGATGGGCTGGAGTGTAGATCGTATAGGAGAAAACAGAAATGCGTACAAAGTTATCTGTAGGAAAATCTCAATGAAAGAGAACGTTTGGAAGACCTAGACGTACATGGATCGATTTAGATCAGAACAGAGACGAGTGGCGGGCTGTTGTGAACACGGTAATGAACTTTCCTCTTCTATAAAGGGTGGATAATTTCTTGACTAGTTACTATAGGATTCTGACGATGGTGTATAACACATAGAGATATTGGGTTTTCGGACTTTATCCATCGTCCTGGTTTTAAGATAACTAAGAAAAACACGATGTTTCGGAAACTGGATCTGTTTCCGCCCTCAGGTGAGTGAGGGAAGACCTACTCAGTCGAGCCCTTTAGAAGGTCCACTGATTTAGGTTAACCCTTTCTAAGGGACCCAACAGAATAGGTGTTTTTCCTCACTCACTTGAAGGCGGAAACAGATCCAGTTTCTGAAACGTCATGTTTTCTGTTTTCTAGAATACGGACAATGGAAAAAACCCCAAAACCAAGAAGGACTGTTTCATTTACTTGATTTTCAGTGTTATTAATTTTGTAAGAATAGCTGTGTGCCTTTTCAAGTAAAAAAGACCAGTGATTTTCATGGCTTCCAAGTTACTGGTGTACTTAACATGTTTCGTAAAACAAGACGTAAAATCACAATCCAAGGATGTATAATTTATATTCTCGTGATGATTAGACACTATTTTATTTCATTTCATCAGTAATCTGTCATACGACAGGTCCACAGTCTCTTCCAAAACAGTTCCACCACTTAATGCGGTATAGAGCTTTCTCCTTCAGATAGCTCTATCTCGGTGCAACTCGTGTGAGGACATGGCGTGTTGCTCGTCTGTACAGCGTTCAGTGTACTGTATAGTGAAATAGCTCTATCTCGGTGCAACTCGTGTGAGGACATGGCGTGTTGCTCGTCTGTACAGTGTACAGTGTACTGTACAGTGAAATACGTAGCTCCATCTCGGAAACCGTTCGGAACAGGACACATGTACACGTACACTTTTCTGCTTAGAATGACCAATACTATGACCTCCCGGAATACTGACCTTCCATCCTGGGACACTCGGTATAGTCTGTGTACTGACAGGCGTATAACAAGCTAGAGTAAAGATACGAAATACGTGCCAGAGTTAGTAACGGCAGGGAAATAGTTATGTAGAGATAACTTGAAACATGATACCGTTCCAGATAACGAGATAATCTTGTTTGCTGAGATATGCATGAAAAAATTGTGATTGCAACGTGATTTCGAGGAAGAACGAATTATTGCTACGGACTAAAGTAATTAGTGGTAATGGAAGTGTCTCTTTAAATTGAAGCTAATTCCTCATAAACTGCAGGGGATAGCCGCCTAATTCATCTCGTAGGGTTGTGACGTCATTTGTATGGTATTCCTATTAAGTCGTGGCCTTTTTCGTGCGGTCTTCTGTCACCAGCAGCCATTTTGATAAGCGGAAGTAATCCTATGAAAGCCCTCCACTGATTGCAGTCTTAGCCTCCAGCCTTTTCTTTTGTGCAAGATTTTTTTCTTCAGGAAATTGTCACTAAATTTATTACTATTTGGGCTCGAACTTGGACGGATTCTTTCGATCGGCCTGTGGACCGGAAAATGAACATAAGATCTGGAACTTGGATTGTACGAATTCTCTCTAGGACAGGTTCTTTGAAAACAGCAGCTTCTGAGAAAGAATTGCAAGCTGTGAACTCCGAGAGACAGCGCGAATATTCCACAGTTTAGCTGCAGTTGTCAGTGCAACAGCCAAAAGGCATCAATACTGGGTCAATCATAAATAGATTATCGTGGATTTTTTCCAATCAGAATGTGTGATTACCATTAAGTATTTGTAAAATTCAGAATCAAAGTCAAAGTTATGTTACAGCCTGCGGTCAGTCGGTAAGTGTGTCTTGGTGTCAGGCACCCATCTGGGGCACAAGACCAGATTTTTGTTACTGTTAGACAGTTGCAGGTTTGTTGATATGGGGCGCCTTCTCTGATGAGAGGACGGGTCTGTCGTTTTCAGTTGCTGCTGGTCCTCGCCAATTCAGTCATTCTCGGGCCCGAGTCCCACGGGATGTGAGACTCCTCCAACCTGGATCTCCTGGTCCCGTATTTATATTCCCCCTGAAACAGGGTGGCCCAGTTATACCCCCAGGCACTGGGTTCCCTTTTCGTCTCCTCCTGCGCCTCGCAGGGCTACGGTGGAGGTATTCGAACCTGCCTGCACGCGAGAAGAGGAGGAAGAAGAAGAAGTGGGGGCGGTAGTGAGAGAGACTACATTGGGGGGGGCAAGAAAATATAT
>NW_019740660.1:702517-718745 GCF_002891405.2 Cryptotermes secundus
AAGGTTCCCAGGCAGTGCCCGCCTGTTCTTCTTGTAAAGATAAAGCATATAATCGTTTGTTTTTTTTTTGCTAACTTTGGGAGGGCTATATTAGGGCGAAATTTTGATGTTAACAATAGGAGGGCTGCATGTGAGGCATGCAGAGCAACGTGGAATTTGGGTACCAACTCAGCATTTGCTCTAGGACTGAGAAACGCGAGTTCGTCTAAACAATTTATAAGCGTTCAGTTCGTACCTCACAGGAGACACATTACATATCTGCTACAAATCCCAACCGGTTAATGCTGTTTAGGGAAATAATCGCTGTTTCTTGTGAGAATCATATTGAACACATGAACAGACTGTGACGGTAAAATGTATTAAAGTTAAAAAAATATATGTATATAGTTACCAGCCCTCTACAACTGAGTTGGATAAAAATATCTCAAGTTACTCTGAGATGGGATGGGATAAACATTGGATGATCTGTTTATAATTTCTTAGTGTATCAGTCAGCCTTTCGTCGTAAGAGAAAAGTGTTCTAGACACACTGCAACAGAAGGTGTATTGTTTCCAGCTGCTTTCAGGAGGTCGACATAGACCGAGTTTCGTTGGATGTAGCGTACATAACAAATCAGTTCTTTCACAGCTTGGCGCGTTGTCAAATACACCGCGAAAAATATGTCCGTTAGCTTCCCTATACCTGCCTGTCCTTCCGTATACACGTGACAGCTCGACAAATTATGAACGGATTTTAAGAACTGTTTTACTGGTGAGCTTTACTAGGAAGGCTGTGCATATGAGCCATCTTTGATAGAAGTGAATTCCTATAAAATTGAAGCTCTCTATAATTTGACATGCTTGGGAGAGAGGTGAAATGCAAAAGTGATATTAGCACCGAGATAAAAGAAACGTTTCCTCTCTCCAAGTTGATATTTTTATGGACTTACGAAACGTCTAAAATGAAAACTGGTCTCGAGAAGAACTAAATTGTTGATGCACATGATGCTTGTGAGACCATTATTAACCTGGGAGCTATCCAAGGCAGATGAAAGGTCATTAGGTCTATTTGAAAGGAAAGTTCTCAGATGCATTTTTGGAGCATGGGGGAAAGATAGAAGCATGAACTTTATAAGTTATTAATCGGCCACATATTAATAAATATATAAAAATAAACAGATTAATCTGGGCTAAACTTATTATACTGTGACGTGATGTCTGAAAGCCGGAATAGAGGAGCCAGGGCCAGGGCCAGAAGTCCGCTGCTGAGTAACGGACGGAAATCGCTTTCCCTTTACAACGTACAGTAGCGAAGGAGTCGATACCAAGTAACAAGCTGCTAAACACAAGATTCTCATGACAACCAACAGACAACAGAGGAAAATTAATTGTGTTACGTGGTGTCTTATATGCGGGCCGCCAAGCAGTTATAAAAGGCGGTAGATTCGTGACCAAAGGAGTAGTATAGCCCAGTCCGAGATTAGTGAGAGATTTGCAAGGAGGACGTCATTCAGAAGGAGTTCAATGTGTGAGCCATTATAATTGACTATAATTGTAAAGAAGTGCCATTATACCCAATCATCATATCCAGAACACATTATTATTAGTCACGCTAAACCCCGGACACGTGATAATGCGTAGGGATAATAGTAGGACATTCAAGAAATTATTTAATACCAGACCTGAAAATTGGAAGACCCAAAGGAAGGTGGGAGAACCGTGAGATCGGAACATCAGGCAGGGCCCTGGGAGCTAGGAATTTGGATGTTGTGACTAGGAATAGAGAACACTGGATGAAGCCTCTGAAGAAGCCAGAGCCCACACAGGTCCGTCGAGTCCATGATGATGACGATGATGATGATGGTGATGATTAGTTTTACAAGGATAATGTGACAGNATCCATGATGATGAAGATGATGATGATGATGATGATGAAGATGATGTTGATGATGATGATGATGATGATGGTGATGATTAGTTTTACAAGGATAATGTGACAGATTGGGCCATTTTTAGAAGACGAATACATAAACATGTTCCAACCAAAGAGCATATAACAATGTAGGGCGTCCGGTGCTAGGCAATGTATGGGTAGACACCCCTGACAACAATACATGATATCCGTTGCTAAGCAGCGATGTGTTTTCTGTGGGTGGTCCGTGCCGAACCTATATAGGGAGCAGTAAACACTTTTCAAGGGGATTCGACAGGAAGACGTCGTTCAAAGCAGCTCAGCAGTTGATATGAGTTAAGGCAGTTGAGAGACTAGCGACTTCTACACGGTTCAAGAGAAAATTGTTAAGAGTAGCGAAGATAACGGACGGACAGACAGAATCCAACAGCAGAGTCCCGGAGGCTACGAACGAAGATTAGAATTGAAGTGTGAAGACTTTGCTTTATGTGTCATTGTTTTAGCAATAATTTGGAGTGTTATAATCCTCTGCGGGGTATACGCGGTAGCGTAGTGGTTAAGGTACTATGCTACAAGCCGGAAGTCCCGATGAGGTCATTGGATTTTTTCAATTGACCTAATCCTTCAGGCTGCACTAGGCCCTGGGGTTTACTCAGCCTCTAACAGAAATGAGTACCAGGAATTAATTAAATAATTTTCCTGGGGAGTGAAGGCTGACAACCTTACCGCCATCTTTGAGCCGATTGTCAAGGTAATGTGGGACCCTTAACGTCTCCCAACCCTATGGGCCTTCACGGCCTGTTACAGGGATAGCTTTACTTTTTTAATAATTCTACAACTTGAACTTATCCAATAAAATAGCTCCGTCAAATCCGTAATCAATTAATTACGCCACAAATAACTTCACGTGGGTCTCGGATTTAGGGAATCTTTATTGAACACTCACACTTGTACGCTATACAATTATTACCACTTGTAGTATCACTTGGTTTTTGGCCCAATATCCCAACTGTCTTCGGCGACGGCTATCCCAATACCGTCTCGGCGAATGCATTATCTTGTTATGTATCCTCGGCCGTTGCTACGCAGTGAACCTTCTGTTGTCTATCACCGGGGAAACGCTGCTTCGTTGCTTCTGCAATTCCTACCCAACGGCCCACTGTTACTGCGTTACCATCTAAGTATCTACTCCAAACACGTTACAATATGTTGGATCTGCTGTTGTCATAGCGGTGCCAGTGGAGTTTACTATCTTCTGGAATGCAACGCAATCTATTCCGTTAGAATTTCACCGACGTTTCGGAAGAACATATTGTTTTCATATTTTACATGCAAGGTATGCGAATGAAACAATGGGAAAGAATCAGGAAGCATACTGAGATAATCTCTGCTTTAGAGACATATACCCTGAAGATGTAGGCAGTACGTTTCTCCGAAACGTCTTCGAACTTCTCACAGCGTCATGTCTCTGAAGGCAGTCCTTTCCAGGCAGTATCCAGCTTAGAGCAGCTCTGTCTAGATGAAACCAATTCCATTTACTTGACTACAATTTGCGATCAGTTGCTAATGTGATGCAGGTTCCAGGTTTGCCAATGTAAGTGTTTCAGTAGTCCAGGAAAATGTCAGGCTTTTACACTGAGATCATTACATAGAGATAAGTACATCCACTGGGAAGCTTCTACGTACGGAGTAATATGGCCCTCCTACCCCGTTCCGCACCCCTAATGGGGACGCTAGATATCACCCCCTACCCCATCATAAAAGCGCTTTTATGTTAAAGAAATATATGCTGACATTAAGTTACTCTGAAACCGGTCACGTCCTTAACAAAATTAACCGAAGTTCTGATCATAGAGACATGTTCTCATGCATTTACATGTCAGGAAGACCGTGCCATAGCTCAGGCGGTTAGTCGCCGGCTTCCCATCTCAGCGGCTCAGGTTCGAGCCCCGGTGATGTCATCTGGTATTTGTGGTGGAGAAAATGGCGCTTACGCAGGTTTACTCCGAGTACTTCGGTTTCCCCTGCAAATTCTCATTCCACCGACTGCTCCACATTCATTATGATCATCCGGGGCTGGTACAATAGGCCGCTCAGTGGCCGACGTACCAAATGGACTCAGCCTCACCCCAACCCAAGAAACTAAAAGAAAAAACTACATATAAGGACGAAAGAGAAGAACCGGGTAACGTAGTCTGTACACCGACTGTCTACGGGCTGGACGATTGAGGGGTCGGGGTTATAGTTCCCGTTGGGGAAGTATAGCGCACGCAGTCACAGGAGCAAGACACAACACAGAGCACAATACACACATGAAGGTAGGAAGAGTGCTCCCACAGAGGATTGTCGTGATTCGCGTATTGAGATACGACGTAAGGATGACGAATCCTGAAAAGTTTTAATATTTAAAATCTATTATTATACATGACGAATATATATTTTAGTCATTTTAGTATGAAGACATCAGGGCATGCAATGCAGTAGTTAGACGTGCATAGAGAAAAGGCACCGATGGCACATTAGTGCTGAAACATGTAGTGCAAAAGAGAAGAGTAAGGTGCACTATAAGACGGTTAGCATAAATCATGGACAAGAATTTTCACTTCTCCATGTCGTCCAGATCGACTCTGGGGCCCACCCAGCCTCCTATCCAATGGGTACAAGGGGAACTTTCCCCGGGGGTAAAGCGGCCGGGGAGTGAAGCTGACAGCTCACCTCCAACTAGAGCCGAGGTCAAGAAAATGTGGATCTATGCATCTACTTCTCCACACAACTTCATGGCGTGATGTTTAAGTGGTTAAGCACAGGGACAATTTTACCTTTACCACGACGAAAGGGCATTTAGAGTTGAGTTGCTAGTGAGGTACTTTACAAAGTTTCCGGCACTTAGACTGCAAAGCGAGGAGTGGTAGGATGCTGATGAATTGGAAGGGATCTGGAATGAAACGCCCATGGTCCAGTAGCAGTATTGTCCCAGCATTTTCGTGGAGAGACTAAGGAAAACCGCGAAGATCCTCACGATAGCTGAGTTTCGAATGCAGCACTTGCCGAACAGTGCGCTCAAGTTCCGTTTCTCTGCTCCTCTGCATGCTCTGTGTGAAAGCAGACACTGGGCACCTCAGACTCTAGGGCACTTGTGGGATAAAGAAGCAGGGTGAAGGATGGTTGGACCCTCAAAGGGATGAAGGGACGGAGCCAGAGTACGGCATCCGCTCAGCACGTATCGGTCAATGCTGCTGCGACTTCCCGCATTCCTCACAACTCTCGAGCGTAGTCTTATGCTGGAGCTGCCTTGGAGAGTATGAGACAGACAGTAGCAGAGCTACTCTGTAGATATGTAGTGCTACAGATCTGTTGTTGGAAAGAGACCTCTGGGAAAAACAAGACGTGAGTGGTCGATAATGTTAAACTGATGTTAGAGAAATAGGTTGTGGTGGTATGGACTGGACTGATCTGGCTCAGGATATTGACCAGCGGAGGGCTCTTCTGAACACGGTAATGAACCTTCGGGCTCCACAAAATGCCGGAGCACAACTGGCGGCTTCTCAAGAAGGGCTCAGCACCATGAAGTTAGTTACAATGTATGTGCTGCAGTAAGGTGCAAGGTACATCTACTCCTCGTGTTCTTAATCTTGACACTGTATGGAGGTTAGCGGTCAACTTCACATCCCGGCCGTTTTACCTCCCTTGAAAATAATCCTCCAATACCTATCGGACAGGAGGCACTCAGATAACGGTGAGGTCAACCTTACGCGCCGGCCGCCTTTTGCCCCCAGGAAGATTCCTGGTGTTCATTTCTATTAGAGGCTGAGTCGACCCCAGGGCCATAGTGCGGCTGGAAGGATTAGGTCAGTTGAAAAATCCAGTGACCTCATCTGGAGTTGAACCCGCGACCTTCCGGCTTGTATAATGCCACAACCAACTACGGTACCGCGTGCCCCAGCGAGTGAAATAGTTAAATAAGCTATAAAATAAATTTCTCACCCCATTCCCAAACACTTATTCAAGTGTGGAGGGGATGTCCCAAGAAACTTTGTGAACCAGAACTGAAGCCTGAAACCTGAACGGTCTATGAGCCTTACAATGTCATAACGTTTCTAAGATCTTCATAAATGTCGGATTTGTAGTTCTCGTGGCTATAATTACCGGTCACGGTAGCCCAGCGGTCTAAGGCATGTACTGTCTGCGCTCATTCTGAAGCCGGGATCGTGGGTTCGAATCCCACACAAGGCATGGATGTTTGGTATGTGTATGTGTTTGTTCCGTGTTTGTGTTCTCCTGTGTTTCGGTAGAGGCCTTGCGACGAGCTGATCACTCATCTAAGGAGTTCTACCGTCTGTAAAATGATCAAAATGAAAAGACAACCTTGACACCGTAAGACACAGCGGAACGGATTAAGCAAAGTAAGTGGATGTATGTACGAGGAGTGCAGCTTTCTGGGTTGTGACCAAGCTTAGTAGGACGAACTTACTGCCTCTATTTCAGTGTCGAAAAATATTTCAAGCAATAAACCACCAGAAGCCGACTGCAAGCTGAGCTTGTTTGGCATAATCCTCGACTCTGAAGATGGAGACGATATATTCCTCCGAAACGCAGGTATATCTAAGAGGAACACGTCGTTTCTACACAAAACAGTATTGTTGATAAATAATTATTGAGAAAAACAAAAAATAATAATTTTAAAAATGGAAAAGCTGTTATTTATACACGCATAGAAGGAGTGGGGGGGAAGGGACGATGAAATGGTTGCGAGGCTGAAGAGGCGCCATTTTGTAAAGTTCTGAAACCACTGGCTTAAACACCATTCTTGCTGACAGAGGGAATATATAGCATTTGTTTATGCATGTTATGCTGTAGGGACACATTATGTTATATTTATAGAAACGGTAGGTTATGGAACGAGACAAAGGGGAACCAGAAACAGAGTTTACTTCTCCTGAGTCACAGCTGCTCGCGTTCATTGCTGTAACGTGGCAAGTTCCGGGTCAGAGCCCACGAGAATGTGATAATTTGCTGCGTGATTATGGCTATTGAATTCCCCAGGGAGCTCTGATGTTTATGGACCAACAAGTATTGGCTCTTGCATCGGTGTTAGACAAAATGAAGTGTTGTAATTTGCTGCGGTGTTGTGACGCTGGGGCATTGTTCGGCACTTCACATCCTGTCGATGTTCATACAGCAGTTGGGCAGGGCCAGATTGTGTAACATCTCCTCTCCACGTCAAGGGTGAACAGCCTGCTCATCCAAGAACAGTACCGTCGCTGGAATGTGACCCTGCGTGGTCTGAGAGTATTTTACCGACGTTTCGGAGGAATGTACTACATTTTTAGCGTCCAAGCCGTGTAAGTAGGTAGCAAGCGGAGTGAAGTCTTCGACGCTGATTATGGAGGCAGTATTTTCTTCCGAAACGTCGGTAAAGTTATATGAGACTACATGATGTCGACCGAGCTGTAGGCTTGTATTGGAGATGTGGTCGGTTCGAATATCGGTCGGGAAGCCGGGTGCCTAGATTGAGAATTTTTGTTTTATTAAATGTAGACCTCTCCCTGTAATAGGCCATGGAGGCCCATAGGGATGTGAGACGTCGAGGCTCCCACATTTTCTAGACAATCAGCTCACAGATGGCGGTGAAGTTGTCAGTCTTACGCGCCTGTCGACCGCCCTTTTGCCCCCAAGAAGATTTCGGGTACCCATTTCTGTTACAGGCTGAGTCGACTCCAGGGCCATAGTGAGGCTGGAAGGATTAGGTCCATTGACAAAAAATCCAATGACCTCGTCGGGAATCGAACATGCGACCTTCCTGCTTGTAGCATAGTGGCTCAACCATGTGTTAAAAATTAAAAGGAAAATTACATTAATTTGGCACGTGACACCATGTAGCATGGTAGATCGTTATGAATGTTTCGGTGGAAACTTCTGCCATTATCTTCACAATACAGTACAGTGTTTCTCATTTCTCTCCGTCTCCAGTAAATTTCCCTTTAGCACTTTAGTAACGAAGATATTAAGAAGGCTCCGAACAGCTACTGTTTGTTTGTGTGTCAGCTTGTAACAGATAGAGAACATTTAAATGTACTTTCACGAGTTTTCTTCTATTGGGGGCTTTTAGTAAAATTTGTCTGTTTGGCTTACATTGGGGGCACGCGGTAGCATGGTTGGTTTGGGCTCTACGTTACAAGCCAGAAGGTAGCATATTCGATCCCAATGAGGTGACTTTTTTTCAATTTACTTAATTATTCCAACCGCACTAAGACCCTGGGGTCGATTCAGCCTCTAACAGAAATGAGTACTAGGAATCTTCCCGGGGGGTAAAGGGCGACCGGCGCTTAAGGTTGATAAGATTACCGCCATCTGTGATCCGATTTTCTAGAAAATGAGGGAGCCTCGAATTCACACAACCCTATGGAACTCCATGGCCTGTTACAGGGACAGCTTTATATTTTTAAGGCCACTTCACATGAAGACCTACATGAGTTCTTGCACACCTTTCGAGTGTAACTCGCGAAAGTATTTATCGAAGCGAAAAGTATTGTGAACAGAATTTGTAGAAGAAACCGAAATACATACGAGTATTTAATGTCGAGTACTGTTTTTCCTTAAGTTTTACGGTTTCAGACGTATACTAAAATGAAAAGGGAGTTGTGTTTGTTGTCTCATAACTCGTAAAGCTTTGGGCTGACTCGTCATCTCTCGGCAGTCCTACAGGGTTTACGCTATGAACATTTTCATAACCAAAGGTTACCACTCGAGAGCTGGAGGTAAAGGGCCAATAACATATCAGAAATCTTTAGAATTGTTACCCAATGCCTATATTTCAATATTTACTAATTCTAGTATGTTACAATGCCGATCACAGTGGCCGCACGGTCTAAGGCACGAACTGTGTTCGCCCACTCAAACACAGGGATTATGGGTTCGAATCCCACTTGTGGCCTTGTTGTCTGTGTGCGTTTATTCTGTGTTTGTGCTGTCCTGTGTGCAGGCAATGGTCTTGCAACGGGCTGATCCCCCGTTGAAGGAGTCCTAATGACTGTGTAAAAATATCAAGTAACTGAAAAAAAGCGGCAAGTTTCAACAACGGGCAGTAGAGCCATGACAGTATATTGCAATGGTTTATTGTTGATGTAGATTTACTCTTTTGAATTCACAGCTTTTCGATAACATGTCCTGTTCACTGCCCCTGTTTTCCCGATTGGGACCAAGCCCTAGCACTTCTTCAGTGGGGCCGTAGGAACGAAAGTCTGTAGGCCTACATACATTGACGATGACACCTCATTTCATCCTGGAATATGCAAACAGTATGTACTTCCGAAAAGTCGGCAACTATGCCCTCATGCGTATAGTGGACAGCCCGAGCAACAAAAGCAATATTAATAACAAGCCACTGTAAAACACCGAAATCAATAACGTATCAGTAGTTAACATTCAAAATTTTAAAATCTAAAAGCTTGTATGAGAAGGAACTCGATAGAACTGTTACGAAGTGCATTCATTTCTTCACAGCAAGGTTCTCAGGTCATGCCACTACCATCGTGCATGGCATACCTCACTCACTCATGGAGCTGAGCCCTCCTTGAGAAGCCGCATATTGTGCAACTACTCAAGAACTTCCCAGCAATTTATGAAACCCGAATGTTCATTACCGTGTTCAAAAGAGCCATCCAGCGGTCCCTATCCTGAGCCAGATCAATCCAATCCATTCCATCCTATCTCTCTGACATCCATTTTAATATTGTCCACCCACCTACGTCTTGGTTTTCCCAGTGGTCTCCTTCCTTCCGGCTTTCCCACCAATAGCTTATATGCATTCCTCTTCTCCCCAATTCGTGCTACATGCCCTGCCCATCTAATCTTCCTCGACTTTATCATTCTAATTATGCTTGGAGGATATTACAAGTTATGAAGCTCCTCATTATGCAGTTTTCTCCAACCTCCTATCACTTCAACTCCAAATATTCTCCTCAACACCCTTACCTGGTCATCCTAAGTAGCTCTTTCACTGTAAACGTTAGCAATGACATCAATCGTTAAATTCCTGATTGGGTGAACTCTCTTCAGATCTCCTCACACAAGTATCGACTTGTAGCCCTGTCGTTTTGCTACGGGATTCTAGTGCTGATTAACAAATGATCTTGCCTTCGGATTAACGACATTTGTCCGGTTCCAGTGAAATATGATTTCCAAGTAGATACTTAGAGACTCCTCATTAGATCATTTGGAGACTCGAGAACCTTTACTGGCTTCGGGTAATTAACTAAGTATCTAATGAGAGAAAGACTAACTGTTGCGTTCTGTATGACCTTGAGAGAACAGTAATTTTGTCTTTAATCATCTGTGAATCTGTCCTTTGTATTCCCATCTCACATTTGTTCAAATAACATTGGATTCCAGTCCTACGCGTCTACCCGGAGTCTGGCTGTGTTCTAGGAATTCGGTTAGACGGACATTCAGAGAATGAAGAGAGAAAACAAAGCGGACAGAACTGCACAGTGTTACGTGTACGAATCTCCCCCATCCTTCGCCTAGGCTCGCCGTAACAATATTGAAATTGCGCTAGGAAGTGAATGACCGTAAAAGCATAACACTGACGTGAAACAGCCTCTTGCAGGGAGGACAGAGGAAGCGAATATATAAAGTAGTTGACCGCTGTCCAACCCAGCGGGCTGGCGCACCCTACCGTACATGATATAGTGACATGTAGATCCACTGCCAAGTGAACAGATTTGTAATCAATACAACATCCGTTGCTAGGCAACATCTCTGTGAACACTGTCTACGACACACAATAGTGGAAGAAACGTTTTCTGTGCGGTCCTTGCCTACAAATCAAGGTTCACCTAACCATTGGAAATTTTCCAAGGTGCACAGCGGTCCGCGATTTTCACACATCTTCCAGTCTTCCATGTGCATACGATTATATATCAAAATTATGCAGGAAACAAGCAGAAGTCATACAAAATCATGAGAATGAATATGTTCGTGGTATAGGACAAGGCCAAGCCAGACATAGGAAGGACATAACAGGCTTAAACTTGTTGGCAGTCAAGCTTCCGTCCCTTCAAAACAACTAACCTGCCGTTGTAGCATAAGATACGTAAGATAGGCGTGATCTGCTTTGCAAAACCTGCACTGACAGAGGACTTGTATATAGTGCACAAGGAAGAGGTTTCAATAACACGCTATATGTGCAATACGTACACTTGAGGAAAGGCAAAGCCTATTCATAAGAGACAAACCCTTCTTCTCGTCAGAGAGAATGTTACATACGGACTATTGCCACAAGGGTTCAGTTGAAAAAAATGTGTGTTCGTGATCCTCAAGTGGCTTAGCGCCAAGACGAACTGACTGGCGGTAAGGCACCTGTAGTAAAGTAACTCTTACTCTGACTTGAATTGTTCACTCAGTTGAGTGTCGCAGTTGTTAGAAGTGAGCTGAGGCCGGGAACAGTTCGGGAACCCAGAGGAAGGGGAACGCCCGCCATTGAACGCCGTTACAAAGTAACGGCTAGTGAAGACTGAGAAGGCTTTATGTGTGCTGTAGCTACAGGATTGTTCAAAGTAATTTAGTAAGACTGTCGTGGATATTTGTAGTTGTTTCTATAAGTGCT
Organism: Cryptotermes secundus; assembly: GCF_002891405.2. Lineage (NCBI taxonomy): Eukaryota > Metazoa > Arthropoda > Insecta > Blattodea > Kalotermitidae > Cryptotermes > Cryptotermes secundus. Next base: position 714,016 of record NW_019740660.1, read on the forward strand.
CAATAAATCCAATTACAAAACCAAACCCCGTCTGTAGTCACTCATTCACATGACATTATATTCGAAAGCCGGGCGCGACACCCGCTATCCTCGCTGAGGTCCTTCGTGGGTTCTTATGGTATTCCAGTGAAATTTCGGAAGGGTATCTTGAGTAGGTCACGATCACCTCATACCCTCCTAAACAGTGGGTATCGGAGGGCCTTTCCCCCGGGTTAAAGCGGCCGGGGTGTGAAGCTGACAACTCACCTCCAGCTAATGCCGAAGTTAAGAATACGTGGATCTATACATAATTTCTCCACACGTCTTCATGGCCTAGTGCTTCATTAAGCACACGGACAACTTTATTTTTACCTTTCCACCTCCTTCCAAATCCTGCTCAGTCGCTCTTCATCGTACTATTCCACGCCATGCAGTTTGCATATCTTACAGGGTAGTGAAGTAATCCACAGAAATGATCTACTCCCTGGTTCATCTATGCCTGTCTACAGGTTGGAGAAAATATGACCAAAGTTACATGTTCACCTTCTGATGAATTAAGAACGACACCATGGGGGAATGGGGTCATAGCTCCATGCATTCTTATCGCAATTATATATATATATATATGAGTGGTAAGCTTCATTCCCCCCGAATTTATCCTCTGGGAAAGAGATCTCTGTACCCATTAGATAGACCGCTGGATGGGTCCCAGAACCTGTCTGAACACTGTGCTGGAAATCGAACGTCAATCCCTCGGTCGTAGAACCATGGTCCTTTCAATTTACGGACTGAGCTATCCCGGAGCCAAAAAAAAATATTTGCCTACTCCAAGAATTGAACCCGAGACTTTTTCCTAAAAACAAGCGTTTTGATACCGAGCAAATTCTTGACTTGTAAGATTTGAGGTCTTCACGACGGTGAATGTGAAGAATGCCGTTTTCTTGGAAGTGGTTCCGTGTAAATCTTGTGTGACCCGACGTTTCGGAGGAACGTATCGTCTCCGAAACGTTGGCTCACACTAAGATCTGCACGGCGCCACATCCCAGAAGACAACATCTTCATAATTCTTGAATTGTCTTAGCTCAGAGAACGAAAATGTGAACCTCAACTTCCGTGCGAACCTCACACCTCACATAATTTGCAAGGTGTTACACATAGCAGGTTTGGGTTCCGCAAAGGACACTTACTTTTGTACACCCTGTGTAGAGGGTGGCGGAAGGTTCTTCAGGATATCTCGATTCTCCGCCCAACGTCTTCCCCTTATATTACCGGAATTGTTGACTATACACATACCCAAGGGTAGAAAGGGGTGTATTCAAAAGCTCTTCAGACCTCACACACTTGCGCAATATCACAACCATGTTTACTTTCGGGTTCTGCAGGACAGACTTTTCCTCATCACTGTCGACGAGAGAATTGTATTTCTGTCCATCTACCTCATGCAGGCAACCTTACGGATGTAAAGCCCCGTGTGAGCATAGTAAACCCTCGCTGATTCGGATGAAATATGAAAAATGAAGAATTCTGTTCACGGTTGAATACATACTTTGAAAGACAGGTGGAATTTGAGAGCAAGCGGGGTTAGAGCAAGAGAACTTTCAGACTGTGTTGAGGGTACCTGGAGAGACTGAAACCACACAAGAAAATATCCAAGATTGGCTTCAGCTGGATGAAGGAGACCCTGGATTTCAGCTTCTGACAGAGAAAGAAATTGTTTCAGTGATATTGTTTTATTTATTTTCATCATCACTACGAATATTATTAAATTTTCCATTTTATTGTTTTCTAAGAATTTTCCCTCTTAGAGCTATCTTTTGCCTCATTAATCCGGCTTATCGCTTAATCCGTACGACCCCTCCCACACCAATTTATCTGGATTAGCGACGGTTAACTGCATATTTGAATTTCCCGCCGGGTTACGAATGCGCTAAGCAAATTGAAAATATAATCTTGGAACGTTTCTAATGATGACGTCACTAACCGACGATGACGCAGCTTCGTTCCCGTAGCAGGTGGAGTGTACTTGTATACATAGTGTCTCAAGGCTCTGTGCACCTATACTAAGGCAGCGGAGAGGTGCATGAGGAAGGGCGGTGGGACTCTCTCCTTAATGTTACATTCCCTTACAACTCGCTCTGGTTGATGTGAACGCCGCAAATTCTGGTAGAATTTCATCGACTTTCTGAGGAGCATACTGCCTCAATATCCACGGTAACCCAAGCAAGCATCACGCAGTACGAACCCGCATAACAATCCATGTAGAACAAATAGGATCAAGAAAAATACCTCAAATCTAAGATTCTGATATTGCCGTGTCCAGATAACGCGACAAGAAATTATGGGTCCCGAAGTAGGCGAAGCTGTTTATTGGACGATTACTCGCTGACATAATTACACTCACTCTCAAATAAGGCCCTTTCAAACGAAGCGACCTGATTAGTCCGTCATCTCTCGCTTTTCCCCTTCAGCGGTTATACTCTTGCGCCGCTCTTCTCGGTGGAGTGTCTTTGCTCTTGGCTCTTCTCTTATCTCTCGTCGCATCCGAACTGTCCTGCGCCTTGTCTTCTACCCTCTTAAGTAGCTCTTCACGTACCGCTGAGAGAACACGTTGCCAAAGGGTTCTGTTTCGAATGTTAGCTAGAATATTCGTTAGCGGGTCTATTCCTTGCAGTGGGAACTCAACAATTTTATCTCTGTTGTCTAGGCAGTTTCCATGTATTCGTTGCCGCTGAAGTATGCGTTCCCACTGCAGCCGTTGCCCAGCGATGGACGTCATATAGTCCGACTTTTAGGCGGCACGCCACAATATTTTCCTTCCATCTACTTTTAAATTATCTTAGTAGCCTCTTTAGGTTTCTTATACAAATATTTGCTCATGCCTCTCATGTCTCATGAGATACGCAGGTTCTATCTTCCTCGGTTTCAGCATCATAATAATGTTTGGTGACGTATATAAATTATTAAGGTTCTCATTGTGCAACTTTCTCCATTCCCTTGTTACTTTCTCTCTAAAATTTATTGTAAGACGTAACCTTGTATTCAGTGGAGTTTCAGTTTCCAGCTCTGGAACAGGAGTTTCCTTCCTTTCATCGGTTTGTATTCCTGCCCCTGGGTATACATTTACGTCTGACTTTGTTATCAACGTCAAGTCTTGAAGGAAGCCGAGCGAAATATATCATTGTGGCGCGAAAATATATTTTCCTTTCCTATAAAGAGTGACGTGTTTGCAAATGACAGTTTCTGTACGAACCATTTGGCATAACCATCAGCAACAGTGCGAACAGTCTTCTGCACGACAATTGATCAAGTTAACTGAAACACGAAGCCAAACGTAACACAACCATGTTCTTCCCCCCCCCCCCCCATTTTTCTACTCATCTTATTAACGTCGATACGAAGTGAATGGGGTCAGTCTTGCAACTTGTACATGAAGTTCCTTATAAATGAAAAATTCTATCTCTAACGGAAACCAGTTTAGCTCAGTCTGTTTAGTGTCGGACGGCAAAGAAATTAGGGCTCATATGCGGCGGAAGTAACATATTTCTTTCTCTTCACAGAGTCGAGACCGATTTTGAGGCCCACCCAGTCTCCTATGCAATATGGAGTAAAGACGCCGGGGAGTGGAACTCACCACCTTCGTCTAGAATCGAGATTAAGAATACCTAGATCTATTCCTCCACTCCCCCATACGTTTTCATGTATGTGGAACACAGGCACAAGTTTAACTCATATTCTGTCCAGAACAATTCATCAAAGGGTACGTGAGGTTTTCTGTGAGTCGTATGGACATTAAGAGTTACAGTCTTCTGAGATGTAAACCCGTGTATTCTAGTAGATAGGTGGCAATTCTTCAGATGAATTTTCTGCCTCCATCTTCAGTATAGAAGATATCAAAACACGATTGTGCATTAAATAACTGATAGAGTTAACACTGGAACACTTGAATGGACATAGAATAATTAAAAAGATTTTAGTCACGGTATCTTTCATTCGGACCGGGAATCGAACTCGTGGTGATCAGTATCCGAATCAGACACGGTATCCACTCAGCTGCGGCGTTTGTTGCAACGTGTCATTTGCTACGCATATTGGTAAGTGGGCCCTGCTCCTTCATCGCCTGTCACAGCGAATTTGATGTTGCGCTTAGAGCTGTCAATTACGGCATATGCCGCCCTGTTTTCTCTGCTTGTAATGGAACACACATGTAAGCTTCATGCATTCGGGTTGTGTATATGTCGACCGCAATGATGGAAATGGAAATTTTTGTTCATGGAATTACTATTAACTTTTCGAGGGGTTGTCAGACGTTGAGGCTCCCATATTTGCTAGACAATCTGTTCACAGATGGCGGTGAGGTTGTCAACCTTATACACCGGCCGCCCTTTACCCGCAGGAGGATCCCTGATACTGATTTCTGTTGGACGCTAAGTCGACCCCAGAGCCATAATGCAGCTGGAAGGATTAGGTCAATTGAAAAACCCTGTGACCTCATAGGAAATTGAACGCGTGACCTTCCGGCTTGTAGCATAGTTCCTCAACCAACTACACTACCGCGTGCCTCCTACAACAAAGTTAAGAGCAGATTTGTTTCGTGGAAATCTTGCTGTCATTCAGCTCGGAAACATCCATCTTCTCATATCCTAAAAAGGTAAAGTCGTCCCTGCAAGCACTATGCCATGAAGATACAAGGGGCAGTGGAGGTGTAGATCCACATTTCTTGATGTCGACACTAGATGGAGATGAGAAGTCAG